>NC_133573.1:27797758-28098706 GCF_048773025.1 Camelus bactrianus
TGAGACATTGATAGTGGTGTCATCTTAGCCGGGTGGCTGCTATTCAACCGAGAGCGCTGGAGGGACCGCACCGCTAAGCCAGCTCCCAGGTCTGGGCTGTGGCTCGATGGGCAGGTGGGGACGGCTGTTGTCACGTTGCGTCGTAGCATGTGCCTGGCACACGGTAGGTGTTCACCACACGCCTGTTGATCTGACCTTATTGAATTGCGCCTCGGTTTACCCAGTGATGGTGAGTGGAGGAAGAGCTCACTCCCAGGTGGTCAGGGGGCGGGGTACCCGCCCGGGAGAGTCTTAGGCTAAGTGTGGGGGCTGCTGCGAAGCATGCTGTCCTTTCTCCCATTGCCTTCTCCTTCCCTCTGCAGAATGTTCTTACATGGATTAAATAGGCTAGTCAGAGGCAGAGGCAGTAACCCAACCCAAGCTCCACCAGACAACAGGCACGCTTGCCCCTACGGGCTTAACTCATGCAAATGTGACCCCATCCAAACAGAGGTCGAATTATAAATGCCTGAGTTCGTGGAATCCTAGATTTCTGGCTCTCACCATGGGGAGGGGGGAAACCAGCACCGGACACATTCCCAGTTTGTGCTTCTTTTCATACTAAATCCGGCTGGCTGCCACAGCACCACTGCGAGAAAGCGATGAGGAGGAGAGAGGGGTCAGGGTTCCAACGGAGTCACTGGAGTCTCACTTGGAGAGTGTTTGCCTTTGTTTAATTTTAAATATTCATATTCCTCCAGCCCTGGTCTATGAGGAATGACTTTAAACTGTAGGAGGTGGAAAAAAAAAAAAAAACCTGATGGAGTGAGCAGACACACAATGCACCCTTTTAGGGGCCAAGTTCCCCTCCCCTCCTCCATGCGGACACAGTCAAGCAGTGCCCAGTAGCTGGGGGTGGGGTGGGGCGAGATTTGTTTCCCGTCTTTTTGAGGGAATGGCAAATACTATTTACTAAAGAGGAAAAAAAGGGGGGAGCTTGTGTCCTCACCACAAAATAACGACGCTGTAGATCACACTGAGGAAGGCTCCGCGTCTGATAAACACAGCGCACCGCATCACTCAGTGCTGAGTTACTACGTTTCATTGCAGAGCCCCCGCGACTCTGAACGTATTCATGATTCATGCTTGCCTTGGCAGAACATAATGTATACTAACCACACGGAACCAGGGGACAAGAGCGCTTGAAATGCATTTGTCCAGTTAATAGTTGGGCTTAATCTGATATTTCACTGGGTCACCGACCTTTTCATTGTAGGTAATGTACAGAGGAAAATGTATGGGGTCCACATGCCCGTGAAGCAACAGAAGGCTTTCTGGTTTCCAAGCAACGCGCTCTTTAAGCTTTACCTCCGCGTAATTCTGCCAAGACTCCTGCTTCTGTCAGCTGATGGACTTAAGTGTGGCTCTGCGAGCTTGTGACTGTGTGTGTGAGTGTGTGTGTGTTTTGGGGAGGGGAGGCACCACCAGCACAGAGTAGCTTACTTATGCCGCTTTTTATGGGCATTAGGCAATAAGCTCCCATAATAAACAACCATGCCAGAGTTAATACTCAATAAACAGTATGGTTTATAAGCAATTAGGGACCCAACATCTCAAAATAAGAGACAGTTCAGCAGGATGAGAGCATTTGGCGTAATAATGCTTTAGATACACGGCTTGTGGAAACTGTCATAATCCTCCTTTAAAAAGCAATTAACAGTTTGGTGTGTTTGGGTCTGCCAAGCACAGAATTTCTTAATCAAATGCGAAGATCATCAAAGGGTCACTTCTCAGCTTTACGTAATGGACCGCCGTCCACCTGGAGAGTGCAGGCGAAAATCAAAGGATGGGTTGGTGTTCTCTCCTGTTTGTTCATCACCCCGAGAGTCCATCCAAGACATCAAGATGTGTCAGATAAATGCGTTTTGTCAGATTTTCAAAGAAAGCCAGCCAGCTACTCTATTTTGCCAACATCTTTGTATTTCTTAGTAACTTTGTAGGTTAAAAGAAGATCTCTGTATTCTAGCTCCTTCTTCAAACTGTGGAAGGTGGTCGGAGAGATGGCATGCATTCACTCTGTCTGGTCTTCTATGCCCTTAAACACGAGTGCGTGGTCCTCGTTCTCTGCAGCCGCTGGGATTGTCTTGAGGTATTTTGAGAGATTTTACAATAGGATTCAAAACTCATTTATGGATTTCTATGACCTACTATGTTTGGGGCTAGTGAAACATACTTTTAAATACACTTTAAAGTAGTGTAAGCTTTTAACGCCAAGCCGAGGTGTGGGGAACCTGGGCAAAGACAAGTGGGCTTCTTTCTGCGACTCCCCATCCAAGATGGATTTATAATCATTTCCTTTTAAAGCCCCACGAAATGAGTGCGTCATAGATCAATACTATTGGCCTTCTAAAATCCCGTGTTGACTTTCTTATCCAAAAATTGAATAATTGTTTGTTTGTTTTGTTTTGGGTGGGGGGAGGTATTTAGGTTTATTTCTTTATTTGTTTTTAGAGTAAGTGCTGGGGATTGAACCCAAGACCTTGTGTATGCTAAGCACGCGCTCTACCACTTGAGCTAGACCCTCCTCCCCAAAACTGAATACTTTCTTAAAAAATTAAGGACGGAGGGAAATGTGCACAAGAGGAAGAAAGTGTAGTGTGCACTTAGATCGTTGGCCACGTGAAACTAAACACCACCCGTGAAACTCAATTCGCCCTTCTCCTGTTCTCACCAGCAGCTTCGGAATGTTGCTCTCGGAAAGCTTGCTGCTGAAACGCTGGCATTTTAGGACTTGACCCCCTCCTACCCAGCTGAAGGGGAGAGCGGTAAACCATAAACCTGGTCACACTTGCCTGCTTCATAGGCTCCAGTTTCACCTGTAAAATGACCAAATTGAAAGGCTCGTCTCTGCTGCTTCCTTCCCAGTAATCTATGATTTAGCAACTCACCAAACTCTGAAAATTTTTTATCATGTAGATGTCCGTTTAGGAAAGAGAAATCAGTATTAGGAAAAGCAATGAATAAGAAAAAAAGAGGTCTAGGGACTTCTTTGTCAGACAAATGTAAATACGCAGACTGAAAACCAAATTTCAAATGCGGCCAATTTAAAAAAATGTTTTTTAATTTTATTTTGTTATTGAAGTGTAGTTGATTTACAATGTTAGTTTCAGGCGTACAGCAAAGCGATTCAGTTATCCATATCCATATATATATATATATATATATATATATATATATATATATATTCTTTATCAGATTCTTTTCTATTTTGCTTATTATAAGAAATTGAATACAGTTCCCTGTGCCCTCCAGGAGGACCTTGTTGTTTATTTAACTTTTATATATAGTAATGTGAATCTGTTAATCCCAAACTCCTAATTTCTTCCTCCCCCTCCCTTTCCTCTTTGGTAACCATAGTTTGTTTTCTATGTCCTTGAGTTTGTTTCTGGTTTATAAATAAAATTTGTATCCAAATGAAGCTAATTTTAGAAAAACTTCCAAGCAAAGCTTTTGAAGCATTAAATGAATTCTCATAGCCAGGCTGAGAGCCTTATTAAGTGCTGGCTGGGAGAATTCTGTTTATCTCCAGTGGGGTATTTAAGAAGCCACTGTACCAACGTGACACCAGCTACCACCTGGAAAAGCACGAACAGTCCTGAAGCCCACAATTGTGTGTTTTATGCATTTCACCAGCATCTTCTAAAGTCTGTTGCACGTACCATGTCCCAGACCTTATTCTCCAGGGCGGTTCTAATGGTCCTTCTCTTCACTCTGCCCAGCTCTTCTGCGCTGACTTCCTAACTCTGAACGTGGGAGATGAGAAGACGTGAGAGAGGATCTCCTAGTGTCCTGAGGGAAGAAGATGTAGTGGGACCCCCAGGATTTATTCAGGAGTGCAACACTTCCTCTCCCTTCAGCAGAGTTTAGAGGAAGAGCGAGTGTTTGAAGAAATACCTCGTACTCTCTAGAACTCAGCCCGTAGAATGGATCACCCTAGACACAACCTTCTGCAGACAGCTCCTTGTGAATGTGGCCGTCCATCCAAAATCCCCAGGTGAAAATGCATTCCTCTGGCAGTGAGTTATGGCGAGGGGGTTTCCATTAAGCCCCAGTCAACCCTTAGCTGTAGCGTTGCAGATGGAGTTTTTTCCAGTATATGGAGCTGGCGGATTCCAAATGATTGTCAGGACGGGGTGCAGAGAGGAATGCAGAGCTGAGATGGTTCTGTTTGATCGGTAAGGGGATGAGGTTAAATGCACAACACGCAGAAGCAAGGACTTGAGAACGGAGAGGGGGCAGGGCCCAGTGCGATCCACCGCCACCGAACACGTTTCTCTGGGACGTGTCTGCGGGCCAGCTCCCCGCTGCCAGGGAGGTTGCGTTCCCGAGCTCTCTTTCCCCTGGCTTTTCTCTCCTTATACCTGGTTTAGTCATAGCAGGTGCTGATAGGAAGATTTATCGAAGTGAGAAGCGCAGTAAATACTGTGGCAACAGGGAGGGCAGTATTTTCCTCAAGGTACCATAAATCCTGATATGCACTGAAACATGACGTCAGTACTTGGAGGGCAGGGCTGCACGCATCCTAAGGATGGTCCTCAGAAGTAGCTGGAAATGTTCCTGTAAGGGGGGTGTGTGTCCTTAGCTTTGCTGTTTCCCACGTATGTTGATGGTTTAAGACTAGGGAAAGGAGAAGCTGGAGAGAGAGCATTGCTCCTGTTTTCTTTGGAAAGACAAAAATACTCTTGCCCATCAGAAATACATCTGTCTTTTCATTTTAATTTTTGAATTAAAAAAAAAAATTACGGACTGGGATGTCCCCCTTCCATGTGATAAACAGAGAGCATGAGGGGAAAGCAGGAGAGACTCACTCTGAGTGGAGTCGTGTCGGCCGCAGAGCTTCCCAGAACTCGGGCTGCTGGCGCCCATTCTGTTCTCACAAACAGAGACGTTCATCCTGTCATTGATTTTCCATCACCTCCTTTAAATGTAGCTTTCCTTCCCCCGATTAATTATTAAGCCATTGAATAAAAAGCGGTATCCAAGAGGGTTTGTTAAAAAGGAAACTTCCCTTCAGCCTGTAGTTTCCTATAAATTTCATGTCCCCGCTCCTTTTGAGAGAGCGATGCCTCAGACCCTAGCGGACTTATGCGCTAAGGCTGAATGTAATATATGTTATATATTATGATCTATAATAAACTACATATTTTATATATAATATAAATATATTGTTTATATATTATAAATTTATTTTAATAGTAAATAAAATCTTATTTATTATATTTATATATATGTGAATATATATTTATATACATATAATACCAGATTTTGATTTGGGCTATGTCAGTCAATTAAATAGCACTATGTAAGGATTTTCACAAATGAGTCCAGCAGCATAATTTGATTACACTTCCTATCTGACACCACTTTTTTGTTATTCTTGGGATGACGGTCTCATTTTTCCATTTGCTTCATTTTTTAATGCACTTATCACTAACCCTTTCCAGATGCACTAACACATCTGGCAAACGCCTACGTGTCATCTTGCCAAACGCGCAAACACAGTTCCAAACAATCCATCAGCGGCATTGGGCCATCCACCCCCTCTGCCTGCCCCCCTGGGGGCGTCTTCCGAGCTCCCCATCCTCTTGGCTCAGAGCTGAGTCCCTGTGGCAGCTTTCCTGTGCTGCCGTCCTGGGGCTGGTTTCCTCCATCCATGCTTTGCCTTTTCTTCACTCAGTCCCTCGTCGAGGTGGGCCATGTCCTCATGGAGCGTGCAGGACAGGGGTGTTCTGTGCACCACCTGCCAAGGACTGTTCCTGCCTGGCTGCAGGTGTCTGGGAGCCAGATGAGTGACCCAGGCTGGAGTCCTGAAGTTCAAGGTGGAATTTCACTTAAGCCTTCCATGCTCAGCCTGTCTGATACTGCTATCTGCTCTGCCTCCTGCCCCCAAGTCCAGAGCATCTTAAACTGAATTTAATCAGACAGTAACCCTCTTGTCCCCTGCTTGGGAGAGGGGAGCGGTGGTTGCCTGGCTGCAGGGGTGGGAGGTGAGCATTACTGAGGGTTTGGTCAAGGGCCCTATATACAGATTTGAAGCAGGTCCTACTGTTTTCAGCTCGTGCTGAACTCCAGTCTCCCCTTTTAGACCTCTCCCTCTCAACAGTCCGGTAAGGAGCAAGGTGTTGCTTCTCATGAATGTCTCCCACTCGCAATCACTTAACTGTCCGCTCTGCCAAGCCTTGTCCCACTCCGGCCCACTCTGTGTCTCCCAAAAGCATCTCAATATTTCGTGTTCCCCATGACACCTATTTACAATCTCCTTTTCCCATGAATGAATGCCACTGTCACTTCTTCCCTTCCACTTGAGTCGGGGTGGGAGGAAGACACGAGTGGTCAGCCCTGCGTGTTCAAACATACTCTTCCGGAGCTGCTAGGAAATGCCCGAATCAGAGACTGTGTTCTGTTCTGGGTCGGCTGCAGCCATGGATGGGTAGGCTGTGCAGCAAGTTATTTTAAACTGATGAATCAAAAGGAAAGAAAGATATAGCTTCTTTGGGGAGTAGTTTATTAAGAAGGTAGAAAGCAGAGCAGTTGGAAAGTGATGGCGGCCCTGCACGACACACCCCGTGACTCGCAGGGGATTGCTGAGAAGGCCAGGACACGCAGGGCTGCTCCTCCCTCCAGGGGACGAGGGGACCCCTGCGGAAGTGTATGTGGGAGGGCAGCCAGCTGTGTTTTATGCCTGTTCTTCTCCAGTACGAGCGAGTTCTCCTGCACGGCATCGGCCGCTGGCGTGAGTCAAGCCTGGGTTTGCTTCCACCTTGTGTCTTGCAAATTATGTTTCACGTAGGCTCAGACCTGATTCATTCTTACCTTGCTTTTCTTTAAAAGCAGGTTTTTCTGGTTTGACCTACTCTCTAACACGGTTGCTGTTCTGCCCGAGGATCTTTGCAGTGACTTGGGGCTGGGCCGGACTGGCTGACGGCAGCGATGTTCTGCTCTGGGCTTCGTTGTTGTCATTGCTTCTCCTCGGGCTCGCAGCTTTGTCTGTTTCCCTCAGGCCACCTGCCCTCCGGCCAGTACACTTGACCTTGGGTTCTGAGAGTTCTGCTGCCTAAACTGGGATGTGACTGTGTACAGTGAGGTGCACACAGCCTACGTATACACCTCAGTGAGTCCTGGCAAATGCTCGTTCCCTGTAACTGAGACCCTGTCCAGGAGCATTTCTTCATCTGTGTCACAGTCTTACTGAGACAAGGTCCTGCTCCCCTCAACCTTGAGACTTCAGTCTGGACGTTGACGTCTTCTGTCCAGTTGGAAATGCTGAAACAGAAAGGGTGTTTGAAGACTTGCACTTGTGGTCCTGCACTTTTGAGCACTTCTGGGAAAATGCAAGCTTCAAATATATCCAGCCCTCCATTCTAATGACTCACATCGACATCTTCATTGCCGAGCCTTGCTCGTGTACGGACACGGCATCAGGGCGGTTAGCTCCGTGTGCGTTTTAGAAATAGGATCCTAGAGTCACACACTGAGGAGGATGTGAAAGGTGCAGCTCCCCCCTCACTCTGTTCTGCGTCTTAACAAGACGTAAATTCTACTGTTCTGCACTTCTCGTCTGCAATCTGGAGCCTCTGACATTTCACTGATGTGTTATTTTTGTTCTATCAGCAGGTGTTGTCCTTTTACCTTGGAGAAATCTCCTGGCACCTCTTATTTATTCTCATGACCTTGTCCTTCGTCACATCTCCGACGGGTCGGGGCAGTAATCTCACCACCCCAGCTCCCGTCCGAACGCGTCCTTCCGTGGGTCCGATTGTTTTGCAATACCCGATACCCCACCGCCGATCCCCAGCTCCTCCCAGAGATTTTCACATTTCAGGAATTGCAATGCCAGTTCTTCAGTCGCTCAGGATAAAAACTTCGAAGCCCAGTGAGAACCCCCTTTCTCGCAACATCCAAGCTGTCAACTCTTCTTTATGGATCCAGCCAGAAGCCAACAACTTCTTGCCTCCCCACTGATACCCCCGTAGTCCCAGCCACCGCCGTCTGGTGCCCAGTCTGTCACCACATCCTGACCGATGCTCTCACTCCCTTCCTGCCTCTGCCCCGTATGGCTGGAACCAGCTGGAAGCTGGGAGGGTCCTTCTACAAAGTCGCCGTGAGGCTTTAAACCCCCCAGGGACTGCCCACCTCACACAGGGTAGACACCGAAGTCCTCGCAATGGTCTCACAGCCTCTGGACCCTTCATAAGTGGCCCCCCACCCCCGGCCCCGGCCACACTCTCTGTCTCCCCGTTCCTTGGGCACATCTGTACCATCTCACCTCACAGCCTTTGCGTTCGCCATTGGCACCATGTGGGGTGTTTTATTTTAACTTTCCATATCCACTGAGCTTCCCTTCGTTTCTGTCTCTGCTCAGACAAGCTCGCCATCCCTCTGCTTACTGAAAATTCTCTCCGACTCTCAATCCCTTGCTCTGTTACTCTGGTTGGCTGCTCCTCATGGCCCCGTCATCGGGTTAATCATTTACACACACACACAGTTTGCGAGTTTGCTCCTATACCAGCCGACTCCTTCACTGGAATGTCAGCTTATGGGAGGTTATCTCGCTGTCCACTGCTGTGTCCCCAGCAGCCCTGCACATATGCCGGGCACACAGTATGTGTTTGATGGATCAGCTAATGAGTCGATCTTTCCAGTTTATTGCTTTTTCCATCCCACATCCTGCGAAGAACTGCTGAGGGTCATCAAATGCCTACCCCGTGGGATTTTTCTGTCTCTATCTGCTTCCTGGGGTTTCATGAATTTGGTCCCCCTGAACTTAAGTCTCCCTCTCAGCATCGTCTGATCCGGTCGCTCAGACCAGGCTCCTCACTGGCCACCATGCATTCCTGGACTGACATGAACCCTCCCAAAGAATGAAGCCACCACACCAGATGCTCTGCGCCTTCGCAAAGCTCCTCCAAAAATTGAAAGTAGAATTACCATGTGCTCCAGCAAGCCCACTCTGGGAAATAGCCAAAAGAACTGAAAACAGGATCTCACAGCCATATTTGCACACCTGTTCATAGCAGCGTTATTCACAATAGCCAAGTGGTGGAAGTAATCTAAATGTCCATTGACGCATGAATGGATAAAGGAAATGTGCTCTATACACACAAAGGAGTTTTATTCAGTCTTAAGGAGGAAATCCTGTCATATGCGGCAGCCAGGATGAACGTCAAGGACATTATGTGAAATGAAATAAGCTGGACACAAGAGGACAAATTCTGATTCCACTTATATGCAGTGTCTAAAGTAGTCACACTCACAGGGACAGAAAGGAGAGGGTGGTGGGTGCCAGGGGCTGTGGGGAGGGGAGGGGGAAATGTTTAGTGGATCCAGAATTTCGGTTTTGCAGGATGAAAAGTTCTGGAGGACTGCTGCACAGAAAGAGGCGTATGGTCCGCACGACTGCACTGCACACTTACAGACAGGGGAGACGGGAAATTGTGGGTTATGTGGAGTTTCTTTTTTAACCATGATTGCAAAAACTGTTGCTCTTTTTCCTTCCCCAATATTACCAGTCCTTTCATATCAGCTCCAGGGTGTCTGCTGTTCCTTGGTCTCCCCCGCCTTCGAGGTTCTTTCTCTTCTCCGATCCCTCGTTACACCACTTATTTTCGGGACCTCCGGTGCACCACTTAATTTTGCACAGATGGACGATGCCCCCAGGTCGATCTCAGCTCTGAGAGGGCAGGCATCATCCCCTGTGATTTTTGGAATCTGAGCAACGGATGCGCTAACTAGACAACGCAGCTGTTACAGGAAAATCTTTGATGGATTGAATCCCGTCAATGGGGATTGTCCTTCACGATCTTCAGAGAGTCAGTTTGCAGCCAGACTTGATGCTGTGTTGTTCTAGCCGGTGCTTAGCTGTGTTTAATTGTTCATTGGTCCTTAATTTTGGTAGCAGGTTGTTATGGAAACGAACCTTTGTTTTCCTCTCCTGTCCATCTGAGTTCCTTTGCACTCGCTGTTATTTTTTTTTTTTTTAATCCTTACAAATATCAGGACACTTCTGCACGAACCCCCTGTAGAAACTGACCACTTGAACTTTCGGTAACTTTTGACATTAACAAAATAAAATGATGTTTTTCCTGAATGCTCACTGTTCTTCCAGGTGTCTTTTGACCATCCTAGTCTGAGAGGAAAGAACGTCACTTCAGGAAAGATGCACTGACATTTTCCTGACCAAGGCCCCTTAATAATTCATCCTCACCAAATATCCCAATGCTGTTGAACTAAAAAATCACAATACTTAGTGATATGTTTATAGCGAACTCCCCAGCGGAATGAATCGTTTATCATTTTGTGCCATTTTTGAGAGAAAGAAAAAACAATGGCCCAAAGGCACAGCATGGGTAGACGTATATTTAATATTTTTACTGCACATGCATTCCAGATCAGTATTTATTCCTCAGAAAAATAGGATAACGTAAGAGCTGACTGGGTGATACAGAGGAAAATAATGAGTCTTTCAGGGAAGGCAGAGCAAACGCAAGGAGCAAGTGCTCTGTGGTGTGGGAGGTGGTGCATGGAGGTTCCCGGGCACGCCTACCTTCCTCTCGGAGGTCCCTGCCTCCTTGCAAGTTTTAATTGGACACTTCACGTTACCTAAAGGGGAGGAAATTTGCTTTTACAACATAACCGCAATCAGATAATGGCGGAAGGCTCTCCACCAGCAAGCCAAAAGTCCAACGAACACAAATGGAGAAAATGTTCTAATATTTGGACCTCATTTTCAATTTATAAACCAACTTTTGGATTTATATTTTTATGTAGTGCGAGTTGGGTTAGCATGTACCATCCCAGGAGGACTTTAGGGTTTTTGCTGGGGTTTTATTTGGCCTTAGGTTTTTTGTTTTTTTTTTAAGTTTTATTTATTTAGTTGGGGGGGTAATTCATTTTGTTTTCTTGTTTGTTTATTTAATGGAGGCACTGGGGATTGAACCCAGGACCTTGTGCGTGCTGAGCACACGCTCTACCATTGAGCTATACCTCCCCTCTTTTTAAAACTTTTATTTTGGAAGGAGGTTATTAGGTTTATTTATTTTTATTTATATCTTTATTTTTTTAGCAGAGGTACTGGGGATTGAACCCAGGATCTCACGCAGGCTAAGCAAGTGCCGTACCGCTGAGCTCTAACCCCTCCCTGGTCTTAGGGTTTTAAATCTCTGGTTCTAGCAGTCAGCCCTGGGCACTGTCGCCTTTAAGGCTTAGATCACGACACATCCTGAAGAAGCCAAGATCACAGGCACAGCAATGAGGAGGCCGCGTAAACAATGACGAATCGCTAAGGCAATAAACGAGAGACGGGGTTTCCCGTACAGGTAACGGTCGGTGACAGGGGACAAGATGTGTGCGTGTTATCGAGAAGGTTCTGTTAATTGCACGTGGGACTGCAGATAGTGGAAGCATCAGCTGGGGCGCCGTTCACTTGTGGTGGGAGCGGCGGGGGCGCCAGAAGGTGAGGGTCAGGACCAGGCGCCTCTGAGCCCGAGTCTCCTCCGTGCGTTATCTTGGGAGGACTCCTCCGCACTCCCTGCACATCTGTATTTCTTCTGCCAGCTCCGTGTTTCTTCTCGCTGAGGCTTCAGCTTACCAGGAATGTCACGGGACCTACAAGATAGATGGTCCAAAAGGTTCCCAGAAGGAGAAACCGAGAGCGTTGATCTGGAGGAGGCTCAGCTTTTCAAAGTTGTTGCTATTGTTATGCACGAGAGGGACCAGCGGAATCCCCCCCACCCCATCCCGCCAGGACACCCCCAGCGCTCCCACTCCCCTCCTGAGACTAAGCCTCATTCAGTGAGCTGCCGCCCTTTCCTCGTCAGGAGTAATGCCCCATTGATGGTCTCAAGTAAACCAGAAGAAGAAAAGAAAATCTAAATGTATGACCCCCATAAAGAGAAAAGACTTAAAAAAAAAAATACCTATCTTAAAACCCTCTGTTTTGTAGATAAAAAATATTGCCAATTAGAGTTGGATACTCAAGCAAGCAAGGCGGGGGTGAGGCCTAGGGATGAAGATGACGCGGTGGGCATTGGCTGACCACAGCCGGCTCGTGGAGTTTCCAGGGGCGGCGTGAGCAGGTGGAGGGAGCTGCTCCCTCCTGGCTGGAGCCCTGGCCCTGTTGCCGATGATACAGGCTTGGACTGTTGATTCCACAGCTGTCTCAAATCACCCTCGGGGCTGCCTTACCAAGGAGGAGATCCGGCTTCGTGAGCCTAGGGTGAGGCCCACGCACCAGTGTGTTTAAAGCTCTCCAGGTGCTTCTACCTGGTAGATAAGGTTGAGAATCACTGGGTCATACGATTTGGGGCGGGTGGGGTCTTTCGGTAGAGTTTAGGGGTCTGCGTTCTTCCCTAGCATGTTAGTATTGAGAGTGGAGACTCCCTGTGTTTCTAAGCTCTCGGACTTTCATAAAGCTGAACATCTTATCTCTTTCTTCCGTCTCTCCATCTGCATGTGACACGGGACCACAGATTTAGAAGCCAGTAATAACACCCAAAAATGGTTAAGTGAAGAAAAATAAAAATAATGGTAGAAGAATAGCTCATTTTTTTCAGACTTGCTTTCGCTATGAAAAGGTTGTCAGACTGAAATGCATTCACAAAAAAACCCCTCAAATTTTCATTAATATCTTTCTGACAAGTTGTTAATACTCACTGTGGTATTTATGAAACAGCAGGAACCCTATTTTGAAGTAACAATTTTCTCTGCTTCCTGAAGTAGGTGGACAAAAAAAAAAAATTCCTTGAGCCATTTGAAAAATGAGTGCAGTGCACCCATTGGCAAAATGTTCTTTTAAATATAGGATTTATTGCTAATCTCGTTTAGACAAATGTCACTGTGGTTGAAGATTACCATCACTCAGGAAATATCTAGAACATCTAGATTTTTCTGAGGTCCCTGATGCACTGGGTCTGGTCCGCTTTGATGCCAGCAGGTCTGGATGAAGAGTTAAACGTGCGGACAGGCATCTACTTGTCTCATTCAGTGCCGTGTGGAGGGTCAGGGTAATTTTAGACGGCTGAACTGGATCTCATGGAGACCTGTGGAAGGAACAGTTGGCTGTCACACCTGTTTCAAGTGCAGAAACGCAAGCGGAGATGTCGGGCGAGGGCGAGAATAAACCTGAGAGCACGTTTGTTCCCGGAGGGCCGGCCCGTCCGGGCACGTTCCCCTGGCTGGGGGTGTCTCCCTGCACGTGGACTATGAGGACTTTCAGAGCTCCTGCAAGGGCTGGTATCGCTAAGGGACGAAGGGAAGCCTGCCCGGCCAAGGTCACGTAACAGTGAGTCCGAAAGAGCCGAGGCTTGGGGTCCTGCAGCTTGGCTCTCGGGCGTCATAACACCTGGGAAACACAGATGTCGCTCGATGTGAGCTTTTCAAACAATCTGCTGTGCTTGCAAGACTTGATCCACTTTCTCCGTTTGCCATTTGTGTTCGTCTTGTGTTTAGACTGCGGTGACGCCAGCTTCCTCTGGTACCGTCACTGCTGTGAAAACTCATTCCTGGTCACGAAGGAGGAAACGCTAAACGTCTTCCCTTGCAATACGGTCCACCTGGCGTTGTGGCAGACCCCTCGGCCACATTAAGGGCCACCCACGTCCAGCCTGCCCCTTGCTGGCTCTGTCCCTCTGATGCCGTCGGGACGCAACGAGGTGCGATTTACTGGACGGCTCTGCTCTGGGCGCTCCTGAAACGTCTCCAAAGGGAAGATGCTAACTTTAATGTTGTGCTTAACTGAGCTCTTTTCCCCTCTCAGTGGTGAGATAAGGAGCTATGGTGTGGGTTAATCTTTCTCAGGGTGGCATCGCTGGTTGGGTCACCTTGGAGCAGGGTCGGGGAGGTGGATGGTGGGGAAGAGCAAACACTTCAGTAGATAGGAACCAACACCCATTCGTTAGACTGCACCACGCCCCTGAAAGCAAGAAAAATTTCATTTGACCCAGTGTTCAGGCGTGCAGATTGAGGAGGACCATGTGAACGAGCACTCTGTTCCATGTTGTGTAGTAGCTAAAACGGGGTGCAAAGAACAGCGATCCCTTACATCCAAGGAGCAAGCCAAAAATAGACTTCAGATGCAAGTTAGGTCTTAAAACGAACCCAGGGGCTTGAATCTCTTCAGCCTCTGCAGCTAAGTTTGCGGACAGTACTTTAGCTTGGGAACAGGATAATAAGAACTAAAAAAAATTCTGGATTTAGAACTCGGGCTATGAGCAAGAAAAATGACTCTCTTGTCATCTTTGCATTTTAATTGATTTTAATTGGTATTGCTGATTGCTAGATAAATTCAGTTCGTGACTGAAGATATGAAGATGTTAGTTCTTATTTGCTCCTTTTTTTCTTTTTTCTTTTTTTTTTTTTTAACACTGAGGACAGTGACATGCTTGTGTCTGCGTGGGGTTTGGGACATGCTGGCGAGTCTACTTAGGCAACCGGAGAAGGATTTTAAAATCTTTGACATCAGTGAGAACAATCAGGGACGTGAATGGTCCAGGACACTGGATGTAACAGACAGTGCGAAGGGGGAAGGTCACAGGGACAGTGTGGCCCCCACACTATGTCCCAGGTTCATTCTTGAATACTCCTGCCATATATTGCTTTATGGATGTGCCCAACAGACTGAGGAACTCCTGGCCACCTGGGGATTCCTGTATCAAGGATGTCTTAACGGGAGGGTGGTAGCCCACGCGTTGCCCCTTACATACTCCTGAGTAATGGTCAACAGTTCATACCAAATCCTAGGGAAAACCTAGGGAACCTAGGGAACAGGGATGGCCAAGTCCCCCTTAGCCACCTCCTGGCACTGCCACCAAACCCAGGAACCCTTTTCTGTAGCTGCGGGCTTTAACTTCAGAAATGGGGAGGGGTGGTCTCTTCAGATCGGCACAGGCACGAGGGCTGTGCAAAGGAGGCCCGTTACCTGGAAATGTGTGGCGTGGCTTTTTCGGGGAAGGACGTGAAAAGAACAAATGATTCATCAACGACTTCAGGCAGTGGGGCCCCCGTCAGAAAGCCTGAAAAGAAGGTACAGCCAAGGGAAGAGGAAGAGCGAGAGGGGGGAGTGCCGAGGAAACCAGGCCTTCAGTACCGGAAAGCGAAAGGGCTCCATAAGAAATGGGAAAAATGGATTGAAAATGGGGATGAATCATCTCAAATAGCTTCCCAAGGAAATTGGTTTGCAGTTTCGCAGAGCAAATGGGTCCCAGGAAATGACTACAGGAAAGGCTTTGATATAATAAATGTGTTTTCTTTGTGTGCGCATGTGGATTTTGAGCTTTAAGTGCTGATGGGAGGTTGTCCACAGTTATAGAACACGTGATGCGGGGTGTGGTGCTTGGAACCGAAGGCGAGTAGCCCTCTGGGACTCACTGAGAAAATTCTTTAAGGATCCAGAAAGACACGGTTGATGTCTTGAATGTCTCTCTCCAAAGGTCTTTCCATAACGGAGCTAAGCACGGTGTGAACTGGAGATAAAGATGATTTTTCTGGTACCAAACCAGTGAATTGTCCTCCTGCGATGCTGACCTGTTCAGACTTCTCTCTCCGCATTTGCCCTCATGCCCAGAAGGCTTCCTACGCCTTCATCTTTAAGGCTGTGGATCATTTTAAAAGTCAGTTTCCCACGTCAGGGAGACTTTCAGCATCACTGACTCTAGTTTCTGAGAATTCCTGACGGATCTTTGATCACATTTTGGGAGGAAGGTGATTATCTTAGTTGCTGAATATCCCAGAGTAGCCTAAGGTATTTCTGAAAGGGCTTTATCAAGTTAATTTATCGAATGAGGTCTCCATCAATTTCTTTTTTGCCTTTGTTTTTTTGTGGGCTGGGAGGAGGTAATTAGGTTTATTTATTTAGTTGGTTATTTGCATGCTAAGCCACTGAGCTATAACCTCCCCAGCTTCCATCAATTTTTAAAACAAGGAAAACCAACTGTTTATGGAAATATTACGCACATAGAGAAAAATGCATCGCTTGTCCCCAGCAGCTTGATGAATTTTCACAAAGTCAACAGTGCAGCTGTAACTGCTGCCCAGATGAGGGGACAGAGCACTGCCAGCACCCTGCACCCCGCTCTGTCCTCCCCCAGGGCACAGCCACCTCCTGCTCCCTATTCAAAAAACAGTCTCCTGATTTTTATTGCCCTCAAGGAGTTCTGCTTAACCCCAAACATCCTGCAAGATGGAATCAGAAAGTGTACATTCCTCTCTGGCTTTTTCCTTTCAACTTCATTTTTGTGGCGTGTTTTCCAAGTTGTTGCATTTATCTGAGTTGGCGCATTTTAAAAGCCTTGTTAGTCCCTTTTATGGCTATTCATTCACTTTATATTTATACATAAAAATATTTATTTACATTTAGTCGCTCATTCTACTGTCAGTGAACATTTATTTAGGTTGTTTCCAGCTTTGGCCTATTGAGAATACCATTTCTAAGAACATTATATAGTAATATAATACAATGTTTCATATTCACATACAAGTGCACAGACACACATATACCCTGTATATACATTTTAAAGTACACATTCTGAGTGGTCTATACGTAAAGTTATTTTAATTAATGAGTGTCCAGTCAATAGAGTTGAGAGACCATTGACAAAGAATATCATGGATTGATTGACTGATTAATGAGTCACTATTGAAAAAAACAAATAGGACGGCTGGTCTGGGACACAGCACCGTGGAAAAAACTTATGACTTGAAGTCAAACTAACCATTAGCCAAGCTGTATCTTTTTATTTTAATCTCTTCTCATGCGTCTGCATCAAGGCAAGAGCCCCGTGAGTGGAGCTGAGAAGCAAGTCCAGCAGGGACTTCCCTTGGGTCCTTCTGAGAGAGGTGTCCGGGGCGGGCCAGTCTACGAGGAAATAAAAGCGCAGAAGGAAGTGGCTGACTGCCTCTGATGCCTCTCCGCTGCTGTTGCGTGCGGAAGGCGGGTCGGTCACATTCTACTAGTGAAAGTGTCCTCCAGACATTTTAACATGTTTTTAACCCACATCCAAACATCCGGGTCACTTTATTCAATAGCTGTTAGGACGTAGGAAGGGGGGCTTCCAGGAGCTGCGTCCAAACCGTTTAAAGTTAATCCCTGACTCCAAGCATCATTTGCCTTGAAGTCCGTTCCCTTTCTTTCTCTCTTGCTCCCATCTCAGCAGTTCGCGAGTGCATTTTACACAGCTCCACTGCTCAGGCCTCATGCCCTGAGGTCGTTCTAAGGTGCCTAATGAGAAAGAGACCCCCGGTCGGAAGAGCCCAGCTGTTCGTGACCGTGATCAGCATCGCACAGATGAGCACCCCCATTCTCCACAGGTCCCCAGAAAGCCATGCAAGTGACACCAATGAAAAAGCTCCCTTTGGTCAAGTCAGGAAGACTGACTCTCCTTTGCAACGACGAAGGTGCCTGTTTTCAGTCCCCGAGCGCCGCTTTCTGATTCTCAGGCGTCCTTGTCCGTTCTACCCGGAGCCTTCTCTCTCTGAACCTTGATGTTGACACTTAGACAAAATCGAGATAAGATGAACTGTAAAGCAGGACAGATGCCCTCGAGGGCGTGTCATCAACCAAACAGCTGGTTATTATTTCAGGAGCGAATTGTCAGTAATGCACTTGGGGCAGAGGGCAGCTCGTGTGCTTTCAGACTCCAGACTGCGGAGTCTGTGTGGAGAACTCGGGGGACGTCTGGCCGCGCACTAGAGTCTTGGGCTATGTCGTCCTGATTGTCACGAACACACCACGTGACTTCTCTGCTGTTTGGATTTTGCCTAGTGGTGAATGATCAAAGGCAATTGATTGGGAAATAAAACCTTACTTGGTTTGCCTCCAAGGGATGTGCACGCGGACTTAACATTTCCAACAACTTTGTCAGGGCCTTTGCTGCTCAGAACACTCTTCCTCCCCAAGATGTTCATTCTGTCTCAAATTTCAAACCAGAAGACAAGGGAAAGAGGCTTCTTTCAAATTAGGGGTTCTTGGGGGTGGGGAATAGCTCAGTGGTAGAGTGCATGTTTAGCAGGCACCAGGTCCTGTGTTCAATTCCCAGTACTGCCATTAAAAATAAATAAATGAAATAAATGAACCTAATAACCTCTCCCCCGACAACAATAAAAAGTTTAACGAGGTGGCTGACTTCCCCTGCATCGTTTGAAACTGGAGAAGCATGGGCTCATATAGCCACTCGACTGTGGGCGAGTTAGCCTTTCTGAGTCCTCACTATTCCCCTCTGTAAAATGGGCTCATAGCATCCATGGCAAAGGGTGGAGGGTTAGATGAGGGGGCACAGAGGAAAGCATCTGACACTCCAATTGATAAGGAATGCCCCTTTTCCTTCACTTATCCTTTCCATCAAATCCAGGTCGCCCCCTCAGATGTGGTTGAAGTCCTCTTTATTTAAAAGTGTTTAAGGCGGGGAGAGTATGGCTCAGCAGTAGAGCGTGTGCTTAGTGTGCACGACGTCCTGGGTTCAATCCCCAGCACCTCCATTAAAAATAAATACATAAACCTGATTACCTTTCCCCCCGAAAAAACAAACACAAACTTTAAAAAAAAGGTGTTTGAATCAAGAACTGTACTCGCCCGAGAACGGACAACCACGTTGAGCCCATGTGTGTTTATTTTCTTACAACAGGCAAAACATTATTACGTTAAATTCCGTACAGAATTTAACTGTAGCTGCTCTGACAAAAGACACGGAGTACAAACAGAACTGCGTTGCGTCCCTAGGCGGCGAAACAATGTTTAGCTAAGATTTATAAGATGTAGAATCAGGGTAGGAGAGGATCTCAAGATCATGGTGTCTGCAGTCAGGGTAAAGCTGCGGTTGACTTTTTTTTTTTTTTTAATGGAGACAAAAAGGAAAAACTTCAGTCCAGAATGTTGTTTTCAATTTAACCGTTGCTTCTCTCCTATTTGCAAATCCCTGGTCCCGTATTTTACACGTTACAGGGCGTCGGTTGTATAAGAGGATGATGATTTTATTATAAAATATTAATAAAACACCCCACCGGCATAATAAAAACGATTGTGCCCATATCTGTCCTGAGTTACAGTGCCCAGGCATGTTCTGCCGGATGGAGTCAGAGCTGCATTTTTAATTCTGGGTGTGCTGGGGAAATGCCATAAAAGAGAGAATAAAACTGCTTTTTACCCATTTGTATCGTAATACACATCTGCAGTAAAAAGCAATCCAGCTTTTGATCACGAAGGTGATTTCCTGGGTATGAATTTCAGCCCTTTGTTGAAACAAGCCCCCCCCACCTCGGTACATTAACCTTCCAGGAGAAGGTCCGCTCGCCTGACAGTTTAAGCCGCATCTTAGAGCCTCCCGTGTAATTTACACATTTCAGGTTTGCTAATGGGTTCTTTATATCAGAACCACCAGTGACAGGAAAATCTTTCTTCGCATCTTCATCTTGAAAGAGATGTTGAAAGAAACCCGTGAAATCCTCTACAGGTACCGCTCAGGAGAAGGTTATGTTAAACAGGGACTAAATTAAACAGAGTGCGCTTTTGAAGACTCAGATCTTCACTTAGACACTTAACGGCAAAAGCAAAGAGGCCGTTAAAATTCGAATTTCTTTCTCCTCCAGGCTTTCCAGATTAATGCCAACAAAATATATAGTCCTGGAAAGGGAGACCCAAGTGTTTGAACAACTGGTTCTAATATTACATAACGGGGGATGCAATTTCTCACTTTCCGGGTTGATAGCTCTGTTCTGTAAGGCGCTCAGAGGAACCCTGGGGGAACCTAGCCACACGCGGGTCCCACAAACCTTTCCCAACACAGATGCGTGGTTTCACGTTGAACATGTGACTTTTCTGAGCGGAGACACTTCCGCGGTGGACAAGGCAGCAGCAACACCTAAACGTTCACTTTGCTTTCCCTCCATTGTGTGGAGCTTGCTTCGGTCCTAGAAATGGTCCCTAGGGATGAACAGGTGACTGAAGCACAGAGAGACCGGTCGGCCACATAGACCCAAGAGGACTCTCATCGCAGCCGGCTGTTGCCAATAAAGTGACGTTCCTGGGGACTCAGCCACACCCGGGCTTTACATGTTGCCTGTCGTCACTTACGGGTCTGTAACAGCAGAGCTGGGTCGTTACCAAAGAGAAGACACAGCCCTGGGAAGCCCCAGATCTTTACAATCTGACCCTTTACAGGCAATGTTTGCTGAGATCGGCTCTGTGCTCTCAGAATTCCCGACATAAGAAGCTATTTCCTCAGCATCTATGAAGTTGGGAGCAACGCAGTGGGCTGCTCTTCACAGCATGTTCCCAGAGCTGCACTGCCTTTCACGGGCGCCAGCGAAAGGAGGGAAGCTTAGCGGGGGAGGCGTTAGATTCAGAACAATACAGTTATAGATGCTTTATCACGGGAAAGGCTCGGGCAGCAGCAGAAACGGGAATTTAAAGACACATTTGCCTGGAAGGGGAAAAAGTGACATTTAGAAGGTCCTTTAAGAAGCAAGAAGATTCTGCTAAGAAAATAAAATTCCTTTAAATGATTTCATCCTATTTGCTTCCCACGTAGGTGACTGAATCTTTTATGATTTTATTTTATTTCTTTCATAAAGGGCAAGGGATATTTCTCTCTAAGAGTTATTCAGTGTGTACCATTGCCTTTGGGTCACTGCTTTTCAGATAAAACCACGACTGTTACTTTCCACAATGTTTTTTTTTTCACAATTACATGTGATGTTATCTATTAAACATATAATTGAAGACTAATTTCCTGCTGTCTCATTGACTCATGCATTCTGTTTGGTGCATGCATGTTCACTCACTGTATAACGTATGTGATCATCATATGTATTTATTCATTTTATCTCACTGGTTGTTTCTCCTTAATCTCTTTTGCTGGTTATTCTGCATCTTCCAGGCTTCTTAATGTTAAAATATCCCTGGCTGAGTCCTCCTTGGAGCTCTTTTCTGTTACCCACTCCTTTGATGATTTCATCCAGGTCTGGCTTTAAAAATCATTATCGAAGACTCACAAACTTCTGTCTCTGGCTCAGTTTCCTCTCTGAACAACCTCAACATCCCAGTATGGGGATTCCTTTAAAAACTAAAAGTAGAATTACCATTCGATCCTGCAATCCTAATTCTGGGCATATATCCAGAAATGATGAAAACTCTAATTTGGAAAGATACCTGCACCCCAGTGTTCATAGCAGCTGTATTTACAGTAGCCAAGATGTGGAAGAAACCCAAGTGTCCATCAGCAGATAATTGGATAAAGAAGATGTGATATCTATCTATCTATCTATCTATCTATCTATCTATCTATCTATCTATCGGAATATTACTCAGCCATAAAAAAGAATGAAATATTGCCATTTGCAGCAACATGGATGGACCTAGAGGTTATCATACTAAGTTAAATAAGTCAGGCCAAGAAAGACAGATATTATATGATATCACTTATATCCCTTATGTGCAATCTAAAAAAATGACACAAATGAACTTATTTACAAAACAGAAATAGACTCACAGACATAGAAAGCCAACTTATGGTTACCAAAGGGGAAAGAGAGAAAGGGGAGGATAAATTAGGAATTTGAGATTAACATATACACACTGCTGTATACAAAGTAGATAAACAACAAGGACCTACTGTATAACACAGGGGACTATACTCAATATCTTATAATAACCTATAATGGAAAAAGAATCTGAAGCTGTACACCTAAAACTAACACAATATTGTAAATCAACTATAGTTTAATAAAAGAAGTTTTTTTAAAAAGAATGTGCAGTGTTTGGTGATTTCCGGCTGCCTGTGATCAGAAGAAGGAAGGGCGATGTAATTAGGGGATAGAGAACAAGGGAGAAGAGATCTGTTTGCAGGTTGGGGGCCTATGGACTATGAGCGAAGCAATTAGATTCAGTGTGATGTAGGAACCATGAAATGGAAAAGCCTCTAGCTGAGTGTGCATATGGTGATGATGAAAATTCGAGGGCTTTCCCATTAGAGGTGATAGTTAGAGCCACAATAGGAGAATTCAGGGTAAGAATTTAGGGAAAAGAAGTGAGATGTCAAGGACAGAGCTTTTGGGGACATCCCCAAAGTCAGGAGAGGGAGAAGGAACCAGCAAAGAAAGCAGAGAACAGGTGGAGAAAAGTCAAGATAAGGAGTTTGAAATCAAGTGAAAGGAGCCTCAGACCATCACACTATGATGCTGAGTTTCTGGAAGATGAGAACCAAGAAACGAAATGGGCCAGGACTTTGGTGAAGATCAAGTGAAGATGTCTAGGAAAGATGGAGAAGGGCTAACCTTACAGAAGAGGGCTGACAGCGTTTCCTCCAAGAGGAGAGGGAGGGAGAGTGTCTCCTTGGCGTTAAGGCTGGAGAAAGCATGACAGCAGGAGAGGAGGCGATTTTGTCAAGGACATTTCGTTGCTCCGTGGCGGCCGCAGAGGGAGTTGCGCTGAGATCCCCAGGACCTCGTTTAGGCGGCCGCGGAGTGCACAGGTGTGTGCTCCAAGGCTTAGTGCCCGGAGGTGTGATTTTTATCCTCTGCTCTTAGAAAATTAGCACTGGATCATCAGGCAGCCTAGGGAGGCTATTGGTTTTTCTCTCGTAGAAGCGGGGCCCCTTCCCTGCAGCTGGGAGGACATGAAAACACGGGTCCTATCATCACTTGGAATCGCTGGAAATCTCTGGTGGGTTTTCTCAGCAGATGGGGCATTAATGCACACTTTCTCACCAAAGTGCAAGCTGAGGTAATAAGTTTCGCTGACAGACTCTCTGCCCCCGCCTCCCATCCTCCCTCCAGCAAGCCTCCTTGCCCTTCTTCCTGTCTTCTGCCTGCTGGGCTGGGGCCCGCGGGCTTTGAGTGCCTCTCCCACGTGGAGCTGTGACGCTTGAACCTGTGTCCGAAAGTGTTTCCTACATGACGGCAGAAAAAAAAAAAGGAGAAAAACCGTATCTGCCCATTGTCTTGCTCCAGCCTCTTCCAGTGCTCTACATGAACTGGGATTCTGTCTCATTTCATTTTTTAAAAAATTTGATTTTCCATTGATTACCCTAAATCCATCTCCTTTCAGTCCTGAATGTGAAGGAACATCCATTTCACTCTGAGCCCGCCTTGAGACGAGACTCAGGCTTCCCACATCCCGCCCCGACTCCGAACCTGGTCCTACAAATGCAGACAAACCACGTTGATTTTACTGCTGGTTTCGAGAGAACTTAGCACAAAAGGATACATTGCACAGGAAAACTTCATAGAATTACCTAAAGAAATTCTCTGCTTTTTTTTCTTTTGGAGTTTTATTTCCCCCCACAAGTCCTTTTTTGAGCAAACTTTTCCGGGGCAGTTTTATCTCTAACTCCCTCCCTGATCATGCCGTCCCATGTTCCTTTTTCCTAATAAGCAAATTTAGCTCTCTCTGCCTCTCCTATGTGCAATCTCATTTCATCCCCTCTCTTAGCCAACGGGGAATGTTCCCTGGGCTGAGTCCTCTCTGGATTCCCTGGGCTGAGTCCTCTCTGGAAAGCAGAGGGTATTGTGAACATCAGCTTCTATCCCAGCTAACCTTGCAGAGGGTGCTGACTCTCAGAATCCTCCTGGGCGGTTCCTACTTTGGCGACAAGTCTTTGTCTTTGACCTTTATATCAGATGCGCAGTCATCACTGGAGCACTGGGAAGCAACAGGGAAGTTAGAGGCACGTGGCCATTGTGCTCAGGAGAAAGTCATACACTTCTGAGAAAGGCAGTCTTAAAACCATGGAGGATTAAGGTTTCTTGCAGTGGATTGAAAAAAAAAAAACACTTCGCCTTTAAAACTGCTGAGCTTGGCGGTCAGGCCCGGGTGTGGACAGCAGCGTCTATGGAGGGGATGAGCTCTTGCTGCAGCGCAGGAGGACTGAGGGATGCGGTTACTCAGGCAGGTGTGGTTTTAGAAACAATGCGGACTGAATGACCTCTGCTAAATATTCTTTTACGTATAATGCGAGGGACCAAGGGTGGCCTCTGGAGGAAGCAGAGATCAGAGAATGCACACAGGGACCTCATCTTCGAGTGACCACACCCGGAGCACACACTTACCTGCGGCGCTGACCTCAGGCTTCGTGGGTGCACAGATGTGTGCGATGTAGCCGGTCACACCGGTGTTCACGTTGTGGGGGGCTTCTGTCCTTTTCCCATTGCCCTGGCTTGCCCTTCAAGGTGCGGATGCCACATTTTGGTCCACATGTAAAAAATGTTTCTTACAGCTGAGAGCACCTGCGCCTATGAGTCTCTGTCAGGAGGGACATCGAACTGACGGACTCGTCCGTTCACGTTAGAGTCGTATTTTTCCACTTGGGGCTCACGACGTCAATTTCTTGAATTCTCAGCACTCAAAAAAATGAAATAAACGAAAAATAGCAAATATTAGAGTGTATCCCCTGTCGAAGGCAGATATGGTTTCTATAACACTTTCACGTCTGCACAGAGGGTCACAGTGTAACATGTGACTTCTAACCTAAGTCTTGGTTGAAAAAACTCGAGAAACACTGGGTGGAGTACCAATCCTGTGTTTACATAATATGCAGTACATTTGCCTCGTAATCGTAAACTAGAAGGCTTTGTTTTAGGCACAAAAAAGTGACCGTAGCAGGTCATGAAACTGGCTTAGCAGACTATGATCAGCATTGTTGGAAACAGAAGGTATCAGAGAGATTTCATGTAACCATTATAAGACTTTAGTTTCTGTCATGCACACACACACAAGCCTACATGCACACGCGTACTGGGACATGATGTAAAATATATTTTGTGGGCCGTTGTCAGCAGTGAATAGCTGAGAGAAGGAGAATGCTGGTAGCAATTCCACGTGAGGCTCTGAAGTTATCCAGTAGCTCCTGACCGCAGACGTGGGCCTGGGGCTTGGAGCATCTTCCATGGGGGGCGAGTTCAGTGGAGACCTGCTAGCGCCCTCGGCAACTGATGGGAGTGGGTGGTCCTTCTGACACCCAGGCCCCCCTCCTGAGCTTACAGGAGGGGGGCTTTTGTCTATAAAACTGGGTAATCGGTCTCTGTGTGAAGGGATGGAGACACTCAGGGTCCAAAGTACTTCGCACTGACGCGCGCTCTTATCACTCACATCGGTGCTCTGAGGGACTGCCAGCTATTCACATTCAAGCATATTCAGTGCAAAGAAAGGAACTCACTGAGTCCAGCTCCCCTGTGGTCAGAGGACGTCACCCCTCGGTTTGCCTCCTGTAAACAGAACATAAACAGCCCATTCAAATTAAGAGCTTGTTAAGAACCCACATCGCTGTAACCAAGGTAGCAGCAGCGGCTGTGGCAGCCTCAGAAGGGACGGGGAGGTGCTGCCATTTCCCTGGTTTTCCTAAAAGGACCACTTTACAAGCGTGTTCTCCGCATGTGGAGAGATTATATTGTATTTTGAATTTTCGGGCTGAGTTTTACAGACAGACATTAAAGCCAATGCCTGTGCACCTGGTGGTTCAAAAGCAAAGGGTGTATGAAGACAAAATTTGTGCCATTGGTCCCCCCTTCTTGGGGACCCTCCCCAGAGAGAGAAGATGGGTGTTTAAATGTGACAATGAAGCACGTGTCCACATGGAATGCCATGGCAGATCGAACAACCAGCTCTCTTTGCTGGGCAGCCCAAGGCTGGAGCTGGAAATCCACGAGGCGGGGTCAGTGGTCCATTGCAGACAGACGGGGGTGGGTGGAGCTTGTGCCGACGTTGTGGGGTACCAGCCTGGGGCCCCAGGCTGTCTGGGTTTCCTCCACGGACTGTACCCTGAAAAGTGGCTTATTCATTGATAAATAGAGCCAAGTTTGTGAGCAGGAGAGGGTTCTGAAAAAACCAGAGAAGAGGTCGGAACCTACCAGAATTAAACTCACTAGGGACACACGCAAAGTGGGTGTTCAGCTCTCCCCCGGCCTCCCTGCCCCACACTCACGGTCCTCATTCCAGCCAAAGGCACAAACACCCACGTGGCTCCGAGCGTGAGTGTGGGGAAGAAAGAACAGAAAGCCAGGGTCTGAGCCACAACACCTCACTGTGGAGCCCAGGGCACTCAACACAGGCGCATTCAACGTTTTTTACTTTCAAGAAAAAATTAGGAAATCCCCTTCCCCTTTCTTTGCATGGCCCCAAAGCTACTTAAATTCTCAATACCAGAGGACAAGAACACTCTCATCTGAAATCTGAGTGGGGACCGTCTCACTTCCAAGATCCCAAGGGAAATGTGGGGAGGCTTCTCTCCCCCACTGGCCCCATCCTCCCAGCTGGGGAGAACTTAAGCAGGCTAGAAAAGTGCCTCTTGGATTTCTCGAGTACCTTTCTTTCAAAGAGCATCTCTTCCACGTGGTTAAGGGCTGGGTTGCCAGTTTACTCTCACGCGTTGGTCATGGAGGGTTCAGCTGTTTCCAAGACACTCTGCTCACGACTTTATTTCTGTGACATTCATTGTCCATTACCCACTCCAACGCACACCAGTTTCGAGGCTTCTCTGTAGCTTTGCCGGAAACGGACTTTCTCAGCAGCCTTTCCCACCCCCGTCCGCAGTGGAGGGCCGTAGCTCACAGAGGTGGCTTTCGGCTTAGGCTGTGTTTCTATTTTTTCTAACTTGCTCTAGCCCTCTTGCAGTTTTTCTGTCCTCACTGTTGTGGGTAATTCCTCTCGGTCCTTCCTACTGTAATTTCCATGGGGTTTGCGGAGGAAAAGGCGGAGGGAGGCAAAGTCTCGTGTGCGGCTACCATCTTGACCTGGCACTTGGAAAATATTTCCAAAAATTAACATTTCTGGGCCTCAACCCTATACCTTCTGAA
This sequence comes from Camelus bactrianus, assembly GCF_048773025.1. NCBI lineage: Eukaryota > Metazoa > Chordata > Mammalia > Artiodactyla > Camelidae > Camelus > Camelus bactrianus. Next base: position 27,824,573 of record NC_133573.1, read on the forward strand.
TCAGAATCACTAGGTGTTCTGCCCAGAAAAAAAAATTAGTTTTGTTGCGTTTTGAAAAACAAAAATCCCCCTTAGTGGCTCTGAAGCAAGCCCTTCCGAGGACAGTGATTGGCGCTCAGACCTGTTGGATTAAGTCCCAGCTCCCACCCCAACCCCACCCAGGCCTGCTTTTTCCCTGCTGTCCCAGCCATTCAAACAACTCATATTTCCTTCTTGCCCACCGTGATATTTCATTCTTTCACACCTTCGAACATGCTGACCGAACTGCCCGTATTTCACATTTCACCTTTTTCACTTAATACATTCTATTCATTCTTCGTTCTGTCTTTGATGGAAACCCTTTCTAGGTGCTCAGCTGCCTCCTATGCTGCCGGCCCAGAGGACCTGGCATGGAGTGGGCACTTGATAAGATGCTGTTGAAATAACGTTGAATGATGTTAGAATTCAGCCAGCTTATACTGATGAACTTAGTGGAAGAAAGACAATTTGAGCAAGTAACTGAAGTTTATGGGAGACCAAAGAACACTTCTATCCTCTGGGTCAATTAAAGATGAGAAATTAAATATCTCTTAAAATACTCAGGTAGACTGTAAGATACTAAACAGGTGAATATTTAAGAAGACTGTAAAATACTGGACTGTAAGAATGTATATGTTTCTTTTGTACCTTTATCACTTCAACCTCAAGACCGTCATCATCATCTCAAATTCTCATCTCTGCCTTTAAATCTGGTGTGACTCCCTCGCTCAGCAAAGAGCTGCTGCTCTGTTTCCTGTGACATCAGCCCAGCTGTGTCTTAAAAGATAATTCAGCTAAAGGAAAGGTTCTGTGTGGGGAGAATGTACCGCCATCCCTTGCGGTAACCGTGGGACACTGAATGCACCTGGATTAGAAGCACAATCCTTTGGATTTCAAACGCGATCTCAAAGACAGAAATAGGTTCAGATGTCTGCAAAGCGAAAGCCATGTGTGTTCAGATGTCTGTTTCCATTGTGTCTCTTTAGAAAAGCTTACTTTCCTGCAGCGAATTGGGCTGGGGGACTCAGGTAAATGAGCGCATATGCTAATTTACTAATTCGCTGCAGGGACTTCAAGTTTTGTCACCCTGAATGCAAAACTTAGTGCTTCTCTTTGTGCCAGATGCTTTCACAAATCAAACCCTGCAGACAGGAATAAGTTTCCTCTTAGGGGATGAATTTTATAAGGTGTTATTTTACCTTCCACATTGGCAGCCAACAGTGCTGGAGTTCCGTAGATTGTGTAACTCAGAACTCTTTGGGCCGCAGTAAGACGAAGACAGCCAATCAATTCAATTTAAACATTTCCTGAGCCCAGGAATCTGAGGTCCCAGAGGCACGAACTATCTTCTCCATTTTTGCAACTGCAGTATTACCTACAGGGCCAGGTAGACAAGAGGCAATTAAGAAATATTTGCTAAATCATTGATGAATCATAGATGGACAAATGAAGGAAGCTAGTTGAATAATATGCTTCTGAGGTTCCTGTCTGCGAGGAACTCACAGTTTGGAACAGGGATCACACACTTTGGTGACTGGAAGGTAGATATAAACCAGTGAAATACATCGAGTATAAGAAATGTCAATGGCCAGAAATACATTCAGTCTGTCTCTGTTTTTCCAGATGTGTTGTTGTAATACATGTAATTGTAGAATGCTATCAATTCAAAATTCAAAATTGAAATATATGTATATTTGAATATGCAATTTATTACCTATTTAAATTTGCCTATTATGTATTTTTATTTTGTAATTCATTATGCTTTGGATTAAGATATAGAAACTTGATGACAGATCCTGTTGGGTTTTTTGGGGGTTTTTTTGGTACTAAATCTTGTGTTTTGTGTTCAACCTTCAATCTTCTAATGGACTGTGACATTTAGTTTTATTCAGTTTTATAACAAAAAGCAGCTGTTCACAAATGTAAGGGTTCTAAATGCAGAAAGATTCTTGCACAGGGTTTTTTTTTTTTTAAGTAATGACTCTCGAGATATTTGCAATATTCTACTTTTCTAACATCCCAGTATTAAATTTTCATTGTAGTGCGGCAAAACGACTTCCATTTGGAGCTTTTATTCCACTTCTGAATGTTAAGTCAGAGTGTGAACTGAACAACATTGGATCATTTTGTAAAGTTTAAAGTCTGAGAATTTTTTTTGCCATTCAGTCCTCAAATCTATAATTTTGGAAATGTTTCCTTTCAGGAAATGGATTTCAGGGGAGGGAAACTGGGGTTTTTGCCGGTGAAATGTGGTGAGGTTTTTCTTGGAATTACATTAACATGGCTAATTTTTTTCCCCCAAAGTTAATAAAAATCTCTTTGTCACCATGTCAAAACCAAATCCCTTGACCTCAGTGTTATGGCATCCTGCCAGCTTTGAGTCCAATAAACACGAACGATCTCGAGTTTTAGGCTAGGGGCAGACAGTATTCATGGTGCTATGGACTTCAAAGTTTTTGTACCAAAATTATTCCTGGGTGGATGGGTTAACAAATAGTTAAGTACAAAGCCTTTACAAACTCTTACCATCTTGGGTCTTAGTACTACAGCAAGTACCGAAACGTTGACTGGGACCAGTCCAGACGCCCTTATCTGTACTGCAGTTTACTAACTGGGACGAGTCCACATGAAAACGTTCGGGACTTTTCTCAATACAACACAGTGGGTCCTGCCCTGACACTTGTAGCCATCGCAGGCACCATGTCCAAATGTTTCTCTCCAACTTTGGTCATATCAAAATCCCAGCAGGAAGCATGAAGAAAAACAGCTTAATTGGGAGATTTTTATCTGTGTTCTCATCAGCTGTAACAGAAAACATCATTAACAACCTGTTTTCAGGCAACTGCTGCTGCAGGTCCTCAGCCTCCTGGCCAGGACGCTGGGCACAAGTGTCTCCGGTTAGATTTACGTCCGTCAGCACTCCTTTCTGTCCTGCACTGCTGCTCTGTAGAGATGCTGCTCAAACCCCGTCATCTGAGAAAGCTTTGATGCCTGTGCAGCTTTTTTCATTTAATATATAAAAGTGTCTCACTAGCAATGTTACTTATTTGACTCACCTTATAGATAAACAAGTTCAAAGTTTGTTTTTTCTTTTCATTAGTTTTTTTTAAAATCACATTTTATTCAAGTAAAACTTACTGTACCCCAGGGAAACCACAATAAATGCTGATAAAGGCATATGCTCCCCTCCCCCACTCCTTCACGTCCTGATGGACCCTGGTGCCACCCTGTGTGGCCCTGCCTGGTGTGACCAGCCCCCTTCCCTCCGGACCTGTGAGTATAACAGCTGTCTTTTAATGGCATCATCTCCTGATCTGTTGGCCTTCTGATACCTGAGTAATTATAAAACCTGTATTTTAAAACAATGTGGGACTAGAAGTAACATGATGTGATACCAACTCGTACATTTGAACTTGATGTACATCCAGCTCTTGAATTGCAGTAGTTTTATTTTTGTACAAATACAGCTGATGCTTGAACAACATGGGTTTGACTTGTGTGGATTTTTTCCCCAGTAATACAGACAGCAGGACTACATGATCCAAGGTGGGCTGAATCCACAGGCGAAGAACAGCAGGTATGGGACATGGAGGGCCAGCTGCAAACTTACACATGCATTTTCAACTGCCCAGGGGGTCAGCGCCCCACCCCAACATTGTTCAAGGGTCAGTTGTAGCTAATAAGATGTATTTACATGTCCTAAAATTTAAAATTTCATCTTAAATGATTTTGAATGAATATTTGGATATTGATTAATTATCACTTATACTTTAGAAGAAAAATAACCTTTTGGAAAATATATGAAACAAATGTTAATTTAAAACATGTTTTATATTTAATTTATGTTTTGATGAAGGTACATTTAGATTGTGTATTTCTTAAGAAAAAATTTATTTTCAACCCTTGAGATTATTATTGTCGGTAACAAATTATATGAATATTGATGATAACAACATAAATAATGATTTCACTGAAATCAAGCCAACAGAACAAGCCAATGGAATAAAGTAATTTATGAAATATCTATGTCTTCATTTTATTACTCATCAAAGCATCCTCAGTCCATCCCAAGTACACCCACACATGGGCAGTAACAACCAACGTTATCGTCACTGGTCATTTTGGTGGTTTCCCATCAGAGACCATAGCTTTACCCATATGTTTTCTTTTGTCATTATGATGGTATATTTGTTAAAGTAAGGATACAGAACATATATTCCTTAATAGTTTGCTTAAGGAATGACTGTAAATGTTGAGGCGTACGGTACATGGGCCCGTGTTGGTACAGCAGACCTGGCCCCACGATTGTCGGGGGCAGGCTGGCAGACATACGACTTCCTTTCTGCTTCTCAAAATGACAAGCCTCCTTCAGCCATGTCTCCTCACAGGAGCCCTCTTTCTCTGACGTCTTCTCAAGGTGACCCCTTGGTCGCTCATCTGAGCTTCGCTGTCACCTCCATGGGACACTCTTCCCTGGATCCAGGCTCTATAGGGTCACCCTGTTTTATTTTCCTGATATCTTGTCTCACCACCAGATATTTCCTAATCCATAACTTTGTTCGTTTTCTGTTTTCGATCATGAAAATTTAGACCCAGACGAATTAAATCGGAATCTTTGTGATGCAAGGCTCAGGCTGGGTACTTTCCTCCAAGCTCTCTAATGTGCAGGCAGGGCTGGAAACCACTGCGCTGGGGCTACCCTTGGTTGTGTGCTCAAGGAAACATAAACAGAAATGTTCAAGGAAGCCTTGTTTGCAATGGCAAAAAAAAAAAAAAAAAAGTGACTAAAATATACAGCACCAGGGAAGTGGAGATGTAAGTAATGGCACATTCAGAAGGTACAATAATAAATACTATACATCAGTTAAAATAAATTTCCTCCAGCTACGTAAATCAACATGGATAAATCCCCCAAACACAAGTAAGAAAAGCAAGTTAGGGAAAGATGTGTACAGCACAGTAGTGTTTATTTAAAAAGCTCAAAAGGATTCAAGACAATGCATCATTTATAGATACGTACGTCTGCCAGTAAATTTAATTTAAAAAAAAAATTCCTTGGCTGATTAACATCGATTTCATGAAGCAGCTTCGCCTCTTCTTAATGCCTCGTTTCAACGTCACATTGAGCAGAGCTCATTCTCAATACTTTTCTGTGCCCTTGAAATCTTTCATAATAAAAGAGAGACGATAATTTTACAGTGTTTTCGGAGGTGCTTTCAATAGAACTTCGTGATCGTTTTTGTCCATTATCTGGGCGTTTCAGTTTTGTGGCAGCTATTGTCCTAACCTGCTTCTAACTCTTCCTCAGTGACTAAGACGACACAGAAAATTTGAGAGCCATTTAGGTCCTCGTTACTCTGTAACAAAAATTTTACCCCCGGCATTTTGGATGTTGTCGAATCCTACTTAAATTCTTCCATTCTCAGAAAAGTGCTAAACACTGTTTCTACCCGTGTGCTCAAGAATCACCTGGTCATTCATTTGCTTATGTATTCAGTGAGTGTTTGTTGAACACGCTTACAGAGCGAGGACGTGGGTAGAATTTTATTCTGGGATGCGCATTTCTTCTGTCCTCAACCTCTTCTTTCTTCTGCCTCTGGGTCTAAAATTAAAATGTTACTTCTGTTGTGTGTATAGCTGGTGCTTTTCAAATAACTCAAAGAGCGTCACGGTTAGAACAGCTTTCATTTTTATATTCCCACCCATTTCATGGTGTGCGATCTAAGTTCCTCAAAGTTCCCCATGGAGCAAAGTTCACTATCAGAGCAGGCGAAAGAGAAAGACACGGCTTGTGCAGCCTGACGTGGGTGGGGTACAGGCAGTTAGTTATTTCTGCTCCAAAGCCGAAAATCTGGCCGTATTGAATCTTTGGAGAACCTTAGAGATTTGCTATGATTTATACTAGTTCAAGTCTCTCGAGGACCCAGATTATGTGTCTCTCTGGTCCACACATCTGTCATCCGTCCATGCCACATCCAGGATTTCACTTAATGATAACTTCCGTTTCACACAGTGGTATCATCCCACTGACTTAAAACATGAACATTTATCCAACTGTATTCCTCCCCCATCTATTCTTCAATCTGCTTCGTTTTTCAACTAGCTGCTAATACAGAGTATCTTTAGCTTTTAAAAATACATAGAAAAGGAAATAAGAGAAACATTTACTTTTTTAAGAAAAATCATTCCGATTCCAGTTATTCCCCAAATTCTTAATTGAATCCTCCCACCCTCCCCACCAAAGACACGCCACGGAAAGAAGTCATCAGAGCCTTTGTCCCGAGAGTATGCGCCGTCTCCCGACAGGTTAGCACGATCTGTGAGTGCAAATGAGACAGAGCCCGTGAAATTACGGTTTTACGAGGGGCGAGGGAGAGTCCAAGTCAAAGACTGATTTCTCACTCACGTGTGAAAGAAACAAAACTTTCCAGGATTAACTTGGCTGGAGGGAAATGTCATGCCAGCATGTGCAAAATGACAGGGGACAGCTGGCTCGAGAGGCGCAAATCAGAAACCAGCCTCACCTCCTTGCTGTGGAAATTGACACCAGGATGCATATAAATAGCTCTCTCTGCATCCCATTCCGCTAGGAGCAGCAGTGGGCGTTGGAACGAAAGCCACCACTGTGCACAGCTCCGAGGCAGACCCAGTGGTTTCCTTATACAAGGCTGAGAAACGGAGGCCCCATGGGCAGGACGCACTGTGACAACGTCCCGTTTGCCTGCGGGGAGGGGGCCCTTTGGGGCCCAGGTCAGAGGGCTCCCGTGGGTGAAAACCGTGCAGGCTTCGGTTACCCAGCAGAGGTGACGAGGGGTAACCCAGAGCCCAGACCAGCCAGACTCCCAGACCAGCGTGTGAGCCAGCCTGAGATCCTTCCCACCTCTGAACTTTCTGTTTCCGCAGTTTGCAGAGTTGGGAGGGGCAGTCCCAGAGGATGTTCCAAACTCCGTTTCCAACTGTGGCTTCTGAGTTCAGCTGTGGTCCTTAACCACTCCTCTAAGCATCAGGAAATCTTTGTTTTTCGGTAAGCAATGTGGAGTCCCCCCAGATGTGCAGCCCTTGGACTTGGTTCTCTTTGATGAATGGGCTGTGGCTCCCCGATCATTCACTTCCCTAGGACCCTTTGCCAAATGTGGTGAAAGTAGGTGCTCAGTTAATGCTTGTTCAATAAACAAAGGGCCTTCTCACTCCTTTGCTCAGGACCCAGAGCAGCACTGATGCCCCCGAGCCGGGTTCTGGACAAGCCTCCGTCTTAGGTTCGTTCATTGACTTGGTTTATAACCATGTTGACTTCAGGCAAGGGGAAGAATGGGCCTCAGGAGGGAGGAGTCAGGGGAAGGCAGAGAATGTCATCTTTCTGGGCAGCTCATGGGTTCAAATGCAAATCCAGCATAGGTAGCACTGGGTCTAGGACCAGAATGACCCAGTCCCACATGGGATATCATACAGAAGCCCGTGCTCGTTTGTTTTAAGATGACGACAGAACAGAGATGACCAGTGTGACTTCCCACACTCTCCTGGGGGCTGGTTAGGGGTCTGACTCTTTCTGTGAATCTGCAGGAATTCCGTTCCCCGATGTTGGTCCCTCATCAGCTGGGGGAAGGGACGAAGGCACTGAAGGAGGTGAGGACACAGTGATGTTCTGCGGCTAGAATCCACCCGTCCCTGAATTTCTCGTTAGAAACGGCAGCGAGGTGACCCGGGACGGCTGCGTCCTCCTCGGACCTCTTTTCCTTGCTTGTGGCCTCACCTCTGCCTCACATATGCGTTTCATTTTGCTTCGGACAACCGCTGAACAAAAACTGCCATTTGCTCTGCGGGCTGGTGACATGGTGTAGCTCGCCATTGCTGGGGGCAAATCGTTTACTTTTAACTCAGTTTTAAAACCTGTCATCGGTGGAGGCACAGATTTTACTGGATTTATCTGCCAAGTCACTAGCTTCCGATGAATCTCAGGGCTTCCATCTAGTCCGGCAACAAGGGAAAAGGCAATTTTAGATGAGATTTTTAATTTGGTATCATCCAAACTCCAGGCTGTCTCTTTCAGGAGCAGGCGTCATTCCATAGGAGTTCTTTCAAGTGATGTTATTCACGGAGAAGAATGCAATTTACATTCCAATTCTGACCAATTCTGTTTTCACTCTTTATTTTCTTAGCTTTTAAATACTTTTCTATTTTAAAAAAAACTTTTAGAATGTAGTTTTATGATGATTCAAGGACTGCCGCTGTGCCTTAAGCGAGGAGAAAATACACAGAATACATTTAAATGAATTACAAAGTGTATTATACTCTGAAAATCAGCATTAAAATGCACATTAATTTTTGCAGCTCTTAAATACTTTGGTTGCTGGGGAACTGCCTCCCTTCTATAATTGAAATGGCTCTTCAGATGCAATTTAGTTGCTGATTGGTTTTTAAGTATTTTTAAAAGCTAACAGCTCAGATGGAAAAAAAGGTGGTTTACTCTTGAGTTCTAAGGAGGGGCAGGGATGTCATCGCACCACGGACAGCTTCCACCACTGCAAGGCACACTTACTTTCTGTAGACAAGGGCGGCCCCACCCCAAAGGCTGACATGCCGGAACGTTCTGGAGACCCTCGAGCTGGCTGGACATCAAATCCAAGACCTCAGTTGGGAGGGAGTTGTTACCCTTTGAGTGAATCGACCAGGTCTCTCGTTCACGCTGAGACAGGAGGGCAGGGCCAGGGCACAGCCATTCGCAGAATTACACAGCAATTAACACCCAAATGGTGGAAGAGTCAACTCCCCTGGGTCCCCTGGGCCTTGAGGCTCAAGATGGCAGGAAATTCGGCTTCTAGGCGACCTTGAGCTTCGTTATACACTCACTGTAGTATATTAGCATGGTGAATGGCACTCCCACGGTCTCCATGACAGATCCGGGGCTGACCATGAAAGGTCAAAAAGTGGGTGGTGGTCCAGTTCCTGGGAATCCCAGCCCCTTCCCCAAGGTAGTTGGAGTAATCCTCCCACTTGTTAGCACGTGAAGGTGCCGAGCCCATAAAAGTTAACAACCCCCGGGCCTCGTGGCCGCCCTCCCTCCTGAGCCGGCCTGCACTGTCAACGGAGTGTGTATTTACTGAGCGCCAGCCCGCACCCCTCGTGGCCTTTCTCTTGCCTTCTGCCACAGCCTGCACTCCAGGCAGTATGGCTCTCTCTGAATAAATCTACCTTCACTCAACTGCGGCTCGCTCTTGAATTCTTTCCTGCGCGAAGCCAAGGACCTACACTTGGCAGGGCACATCCCAGGGGCCCAACCGAGACCTGGGACTCGGCCCTCCTCTCGCCCCTCCCCTCATTCTTTTTTCCTGTATCAACGCCACTCCTAATTCACACATTCCGTGCTGTCTTCTCTTCGCCTTTTGTTACCCCTGAGTTTTTTGTCAGTTTCAAGTAACATCACGTAGGAAGAGAAGAGACACAACAAAACAGCAAGTCCATCCTGACGTTCATCGGCAGGAATGGGTTTTAACTTAACGCCCAGATCAGGCACCACAATGCTTTGTGGATGTGGTGTTATTGGCTACGCCAGGTGGCAGAAGGTAATCGCAAGGCAGCTGTGTCCCCCCGGCAATGCTCAGTAACTTCAAGATTAAAGAAATAATCGAGGGACTCTTAGCTTATGTGTCTGCCTCCTTGATATTAATAAAGCTGCTTCGAATTCACTGATGGGAGTAACAGTTTGCATGGGAGAAAACACGGGCGATATAATTAGTTCCATAAATTTCGCACTAACTGAGGGTCAGTGGTCCGGTCGCCTAAATTCTTGGTTTCCTAACTTCCCTCTATGACAAGTAGCATTAGTGACCTGCTAATTAATTAGTAACATACGAATATATTAATGATATGTTGTTGGAATGTTGTAAAGTTGACCTGTGAAGTACTGATGCTTGAAAACCACAAAGAGCCATTGACTGTGGCGTGAATTACCGTGAGCAGGTTCTGAGGAAGAAGATTTGGGGGAAGCCTCCAGTGAGCTCACCAGAAGGGAAGGCTTGGAAGCCCGGGAGGCCTCTGGTGAACTGAATCCAACCAGACGGTTTGCAGGCAAGAGAAGTTCCCAGTTCGAAGAGAGGTTAATTGTGGTCCATGAATTCTCTCTCTGTTTAGGGTTCCACCCAAAGGCTGAGCAGGTAAAGTTTAAGTTATGGGGAAAAAAATCCACTCCTTTTTAAATTAACTTATTTCTTTAACGGAAGTACTGTTGATTTACAACATTATATTTGTTGCAAGTGTCCAGCCTAGTGATTCAGTATTTTGACAGATTATAACTCCACGAGAAGTTATTACGAGACAGTGGCTCTAATTCCCTGTGTTCTACAATCTATCCTTGTTACTTATTTATTTTATGTATAGTATAGTTTGTATCTCTTAGTCCCTTGCCCCTCCCCCCTTCCCTCTCCCCACTGGTCACCACTGGTTTGTTTTTTGTGCTGTGAGTCTGTTTCTGTTTTGCAATCTACATTTGTTTGCTTTATTTTTAGATTCCACATATAAGTGATAACACACAGTGCTTGTCTTTCTCTGTCTGATTTATTCTGTTTAGCTTGATGCCCTCCAGCGCCATCCACGTTGCCGCAAAGGGCAGAATTTCATTCTGAAAAAATCTACTTTCTCCTTCCTGACAGCATGTGAGGAGGAAAATGGATGGAGATAGAGAAACAGCTTGGCTGATAATAGCAAAAGCAATAATAACAACATCTAACTGCTTGTATTGTGTAGCTTAACTGAATGCCCAGCAATGAGCACCACACTTTATATTCATTGTAATCTTCACAAAACCCTATGAGGTGGATACTATAAATATCTCTTTTTATAAATGAGCAAACTGAGGCCCAAAGAGGGTAAGACTGTGCCTCACCTCATGCAACATATATATTCTAACATGACTCTTTTTTAAAACTTAAGGTACGTTGTGTATAACTGTACAGACTGTTAAGGATTCATTGCAAAATATATCTCACTATGTGTCACTCACACGAGCTGCAGTCACTCCTGAAAGCCATCGGCTGCTAAGAAAATTCATCCAAGTGTGCAGGAGAGTAGTGAGGAGAGATTTCAGGTAATAGATTTTGCTTTTTCACTGATTGTGATGGGTCCTACTGTCTCTAGTTTATTTGTCTTGGGAAAAGAAAGTTACACAAATAAAAATGTGTCCTATGTCCATTAAAAGGAAAGAAAACATCACTGTCCCAGGATCTCACGAAGAGAGGCAGAAATGGGTCACCTGCAAGCACCGTGATGATTTCATCCTCCTCGGTCGATCATTATTTAAATTATACTGTCAAGATCTGAGTAAAATACGTGGAGACACCAAGAGCACCTCCTTCACAAAAATCTCAACAGAAGTTGAAAGAACAGAGGACACTGTCATCCGTTTTCTTTGAAAATATATTGATGGCATTTGGAGAAGGAATTTTAAGCAATGACCCCAATACCCAGGTTTGAGCTCCCCTTAAATAATCCTTAAAGTTATTAAGAATTTCAAGACAGACAGCCGGTTGTTAAACCAGGCACGGGCTGCACGCTCACGAAGGCTGGCCCTGCCTGGGGACGGAGGTAAGGGCAGTGAGAAGGATGCTGGATAACTCTCAGTGAGTCAGACCCAAACGCTTATTCTTAACCTTTTCCCGCATCTCGTCATGGCTGCGGGTGATGAAACAATTCCGACACGAACAAGGAACCGTGATCCACAGGGCAGCCTGTCTCGTTTGGGAAGACCCCATCCCATCTCACCCCACTACAAGAATCACTGTCCTAAAAAAAAAGCTTGCTTTTTTTTTTTTTTTTTTAAGTTTAGCCATTGTACTAACCTTTTATTTTCTGTTTTTAAGCAGAAAAATGATGGTTGTCACCTAGTGTTGATGCTGTAACCTAAGTACCTACTGACACCTTATCACAGCAAACTTCATTCTTAACTTAACATTTATCATTTGATGACATTTATTCGGAAGACCTAAGGGCCAGGCAATGCCCCGTGAGCTCTGAATTTAAGGAAAAATCTCCCACGAGCCTGCCTTCGTGACTCCCACCATCTGGAGGAGGGCACGACTCTCACAAGGAAAAACACCTCCTCTGCAAGACAGATGAGGCAAAACCACCTTAGAAATAACAGTGCCAGCAAATGTGACACAGCTAATTTAAAAAACAATTCCGTTTTTGGCAAGGACAGAAAAGGCGGCAGTTTGGACAGTAACTTAGGACTTCTCCGTGCCTTAAGTGAAGACTGCCTCCCCCGGGGCAGGTGCGAGGCGTGTTGCAGGGACTCCGCACGTCAGGCCGCTGTGTCCACCAGCTGCTTTCTCTAACTCCAGGTCCGCACGGCCCAAGAGGAATATATGAGTCACAGCTGGAATCTGAACTTCTCCTAGGAGCACAGTTAAAAAGCTAAAGGAAACAGGTGAACTTCATAGACTTATTTTATTTAAACCAGTGTGTCCCAAATATCTTTTTGACACGATATCCATATAAAAATGATGGATGATCTCGGCATGTTCATCTACATTTTGTCTTTGCACTCAGTCTTGAATCTGGGGTGTATTTTACACACACAGCACATCTCTGTTCAGACTGGCATATTCCAAGAGCTCAGAAACCACAGGCAGCCAGCAGCTACCATACTGGGTGGAGCTGCATTCAGTGTCTTAGCTCTGAGCGGAGTGAGCCATTGTGAGGCTTCGGGACAGAGAGATGCAAACTGAGGTTCTGGGACAACGCTCAGAAACTTAGTCTTGATACAACTTCTGGAGTCCCGTAGGCAACTGAGTAAAGACTCTTAAGGTACAATTTGATCGAGAAAGTCAATGTGGTTTAAGAACAAGATGCTACAATTTCTTTATCTAGTCATCTGCCGATGGACGTTTTAGCTTGCTTGCTGGTCTTGGCCACTGTATATTGTGCTGCTATGAACACTGGGTGCACGTACCTTTTCGAATTACAGCTTCCTCTGGATGTGTGCCCAGGAGTGGGATTGCTGGATCCCATGGTAAGTCAGTTATAAAGAAGTTGTGGCCTGTATATGCAATGGAAGATGACTCAGCCATAAAAAAAGAATAAAATAATGCCATCTGCAGCAACATGGATGGACCTGGAGATTGTCATACTAAGTGAATAAACCAGAAAGAGAAAGAAAAATACCATATGCTATCACTCCTATGTGAAATTGAAAAAAACGACACCAATGAACGTATTTACAAAACAGAAACAGACCCACAGACACAGACAACAAACTCACGGCTACCAAAGGGGGGAAAGGAGGTGGGAAGGGATAAAGTGGGAATCTGAGATTTGCAGATACTAACCACTGTATATAAAGTGGATAAACAGCAAGGTTCTTCTGTCTAGCACTTCAATATCTCGTAGTGACCTATAATGAAAAAGAATACAAAAGGGAACATATGTACGTATATGGAGTTCAGGGCTGCATAACTCTCAGTGAGTTATGCGTGGCATCAGAAATTGACACACGATTGCAAACCGACAATACTTCAGTGATAATAATAATAAAAAGAGAACGGGGTACTAGCAGAAGGCAAACGCTTTCGTCACAGCTCAGGGCCAAGGCAGGGAAGGCAGGATGGGTTTGGAGATAAGAGGAGGTGCAGTGAACCCAGGCGGGCAGACCGTTTCTGCCTCGTTGCATCCATAGTTCAATCAGTCATATTTTCTTTTGCGGGGAGAGAGCACACATTTTCCTGTGCAGTATTTTACCATCGTTTTAGCCTGACTTTGCTAAGACACTTGTCTGGCTCTCCCACTTCCTCATCTTTGAGCTGGGATGGGGGTCATTTGATGTCCCCAAAGCTCTGCACCTCTTTCCTGACCCCCGATCCCAAGGTTCCTGCAGCAGAAATTCAACCTTACAGAAGGACCCAGGCAACAGAAAGGCATTTCCAGGCCACGGAGCTGGGGAGGCGGAGCCTGCTAGTCGCTGCTTCAAGCAGAGGGAAGTTAAGCCCCGTCACGCGATCGCATCTAATTTCCATTTTGGAAATTACTCTGCAGGAAAGTGGTGCGGAGTCTGCCCTCTTCTCTGCCAGCTGACTCTCTGGGCTTTCAGGGAGGGATGCAGCGGGTCCTGGGTTATGTGCAGTGGCAGGGGTTCCAGATAAACCCATGTCTTGTTTAACAATGCAGAGCTGGGGAAATGGATTGGATTGTTGCATTAACCCATAGAACATTGGTGATGAAAACCTTCATACTGGAATCAATAATTCAGTCTTATCAGTTAGTCTAGGCTTGTGACATTTATTTTAATAGACATTCTTGGTGGGGGGGGATGAAGTTTATGGTTTGCATTTTTTTTTTTTTTTGAGCACACAAATGCCTTGGCTATTTGTCTGTAGTTGTATGGCGCTTCTGCAGCCTCCTTATGCTTTCTATGCTGTGCAAATTTCAGACATCTGAGTTGAGAAGGATCTGTTCTCTTCTCTGTTCCTGGTCCCTCCCTACCCGGCCTCTCAAACCCAGCTTTGCACCTACTCGGTCTAAGACCCGTTGGCTAATTTAATGATGCCTGACTAGTACCTTTTTTTTTTCTCTTAGAGATTAGTTTCATAATTTGCATTACATTCATTTTGCAGCTCCGTCTGTTTTGTCTCTGAATCTCTAGTTTTCTTTTCTTTTCTTTTTTTCCCCAAACAGGGTTGGCTGACATCCCTTGTTAGATTTCAAAGCATCTGAGGTTAAAGACAGGGGTCTTGAATTTGTTGCTGCAAATTTCTTCCAACTTCTCAAAACGTTTCTCCCATTGGTTGTTCTTGCAGAGTCACGTGGTCCAGCCACGGCCAAAGGCCACACTTGCCCTCTGTCCGTTCTTATAAATAAAGCTTTATTGGAACAGAACCAGGCTCATTCGTTTCTGTGTTGCCTCAGACTGCCTTCCTGCTACAATGCAGAACCGTCTGGTCCACAGAGTCTAAAACATTTACTCCCTGGGCGTTTACGGGAAGAGTTTGCTGATCTCTGCAGGAGGCTATGCCCATCAGTCTTCTGTACCTACCCTGGACTTAGAATAAAGCCACAACTTAGGGGGGCAAAGGGAGCACATGGCTTGGACTCCGGCTGACCCTGTCCCTCCCTAGAGAGTTCCCTGAGCCTGTCTGAATCTCAGTCCGTTCTCAGCGGAAGCAGCCAGTGCGAGCTCCTAAAAACAGAAATCTAACCGTGCTCCTTCTTTTAGCGGTTTTCTGTTGTTTTTGGAAAAATACCCAGGCTCCTTTTAACGGGCCTCCCCCCACCCTCCAGGCTCATCTCCTATTGCCCTGTGCCATCTTACGCCACACCAACACCTTCTATTTAGAATTTTCTCCTTTATTTATTCATTTTCTTCTTTATTGTCTCTCCCCCACCACACACACACACACACACAGACACACACACACACTACAATGAACATCCCAGGGGAGCAGAGATCCTATCTGCTGTTTCCACTCCTGTATCCCCAGGATCCCACCCAGAGCCCAGCACATAGCAGGTGCTCAGTAAATATTTGTGATGTCCATGGATAAGCAAAAAGGATGGGATGGATGTTAACAATGGTTAACTTCTGAAGAGGGAGCGTCTTTGGCTGATTGACGTGATCTGCTCCTGTGTTGTTTATTTTGCAACAAGAACGTGTTGCTTTCGTGAGTCAACGGAAAAGCATCTCCAAGTGTTACAGGCCGTGAGATCACGTGGAAGGACGCACATGAGGCAGCCGTGCACACCCAGACCTGCCGGTGTCACCCGCCCTGGGGTTCCCATCTGTCTTCCTTGGGTGAACTGGGGCATCTTTTGCAAAGTATGAAGCCAACATTTGTCATGAGCTATTTTTTCCTTTTTTTCTTCTTGGCCATACACTTTGGATATTTTGGGTTCAAGATAAACCCCAAACCAGTTCAAGATGCCATTCCTGGGAAGGAGCTAGAAGAGCAGGGCACAAAAGCAAAATGACCAGCCGCTGACGGAGACAAGTAGGGAGGCGGAGGAGGCTGGCCCTGGGTGCCTGAGTCCAACCAGGTGAGCGGCCCCTGGGCAGGCCTCTGTGTCCTGCCTTCCTGTGCACTGGCCCGGGGCCTGGAGCAGCACCGGAGGGTGCTTTCAGCCCCAGGACAGACCGGACGAGAGGCAGAAGCAACGAAGGAAGGTTGGAGGGAACCTCCTCTCGTTTTGAGCAGCTTCCATGCTTTCTTTGGAATAGTCAAAACATTCAGCTGACATCTTTGACTCCTTGCATGCAAATAAACAGATGCAGTGGGGACACATTGGCACGTCACTGAAATACAGCTCCGTGACCCACTGGCGTTGACTCGCCTTGGTAACTTGCTGTGATAAATAATTGAGTCCATCACGCACCAACGCAGTTAGATAGGAGAAGTCAGGTCAGGGAAGCCTGACTGTGCAACTATTAATATTTGTTCTTCTCCCCCACTGAAGACAATTTATTTGTCTATCGTGTTTACCTTAGTGCAACCCAAGTGATACTGTAAATTATTTTTTTAGATCTGCTGCTTCCTCTGTAGAATAATGATAGTAATATAAACATAATTAACTTTCACTGAGTGCTTCCCTGGGGCCCTGGACTGCGTGTATTACCTCATTAACTCTCGTAAGTATTTAATGAATGAAAAAGTCCTGTGTGCGCATTCCCCATTTTTCAGTGAGGAAACTGAGTCCAAGAAAGACTTAGGAACCTCGTTGATGTTTCAAGGCCTGTTGATGGCGTGGGAGGCCTCAAACCTGGAAGGCCAGACTCTGACCCCTGAAAGCTTAACCTCCGTGCTCTGCTTCCTTGCAGAGCTAAACTTTTCACACCGAATTGGAGGAAGCTCTCTATATTTGTGGCTGTCAGCCTTAATTCATGGTAACTCTGACTTTTTCTCAGTTTCTGTTTTTTTTTTTCCTGTGAAATACAGATTGCTTTGAAAAGCGCTCATAACATGCCACAGATGGTGACTGGTCCTTAAGGCAGTGGATTTGGAGCTTTTGTCTTGGTTTGACTTGGGCATAATTTTATTAATAATGATAAGAAAAATCATCAACTCTTGATAAAATGCCTGACAGGGGTAAAAGGGAAAGAGCGCCCCCTTTATTTCCATCCCCATTTTCAAGAGTTGACTCCCAATAGCAATTTCTTGTGCAAGCTTCTGGAAATACGTTATTTCTTTACAAACATAAACAGTCATGAATATATGCATATCTTTAAAAATAAAATACAAATGGAATCACGGTATAATTTTCTACAACTTGCCTTTTTACATTGAAGGCAAGCGCATAATTTTAGGTTCATCAATAAAAAAATATCTCTGCAGATACATACGCTAAAAATTCATTGCAGTTCATTGAAGGTAAGAGCAAAAGTCTAGAAACCAAATGCTCATCCGTTAAAGATTAGTTAAATTAATTATATTACATAAAATGGATTACCACGCAGCAGTAAAAGAATTGTATACGTGCCAGCATGGGACGATGCCTTTTTTTAATCCTTTATTTAAATCTCCTAAGTCAGGTATTGAGAAATACACACATTTCCCACTATCTGGCCCCAAAAAGTCATGCCCAACACCTATTGTTTTGAGGCCGTGGGCAGGGTTCTTGCTGGAAATTTTGTCTCTTAAGCAAGAATTCAGAACCTTCCCTTTGCCAACTGCAAAACAAATGTCTCTCTTGGTGGCTGTAATGCACAATGTACTTGTTTTTCTATGGGCTTCCGTGGAGAGTTAAAAAAAGGAAGCAACCAATAGGAATATATTTTCTTGTTCCAACCCCAGATCCTTTTCTGATGTCTTTCCTACTATCCCATAACATAAATTAAAAATAAAAATAAAATAAAACAGAACACAACCATAAAAACATCCAGATCAACTCAGACCTAAACAAGCAAACAAAAAGATTAGTAAATTATTCAGCAAGTAGGTTTCTTCTCAAAGTTTTGAAGGGGCTGTCAAATTTTATTTCTATAAATGTAATACTTTAGGGAAATTTTTAAAGTTTGACAGTATTCTTGAGTTATCCTTTGCAGAGTAGACCGAACCTTAGCATTCAAAGCTCCTTCACCACGTCCCCTCAGTTGTGGGTCCTTTCCCTTCGTGTTCCCCGCTGTCCTGAGCATTTGTCCCCAGGTACCACCTCTGGCCACAGCACTTCAACTATTGATAAACTATTGATTCAGATACAATGAGTCAATAGTAGGGGCTTTTGGGAGCTCTTGTGGTTGACTGTCTAAATTTATATCCTTTGCAGTATTGTTCTTGATCATATGATTTTAATATCATTAGAGCCAGGATGTATTTACAGCCCCGCAGATCTGGTTCAAGGCAGGGTGCTGGGCACTGGCCAATCAGCAGGGTCCTGGATGCTCCCCTGTCACAGCTGGTGTTACTCCTTCAAGTACTGGATTATGGAAACTTCTGGAAGACCCAGAGAGTCATGGGTGAGAAGCCAGAGGTGACCAGGATGCCTGGGAAGAGGCCACCTGGGGGCTGGGAAGCATTTCAGTATTTTAACTGTTACCATGGCTGTATCGATTGCTAACCTTGATTATGCTATGGGTGCAAAAGAGCAACGAGTCCAGGAAAGAACACCTGTAACTGGAGAACTGAAGACATTTAACTCAGCAAGCATTTATGGAGCACCTACTGTGTGCCAGACGCTGTACGGAACACAGGGTTGCAGCGACAGCTGAGAATGGTGCCATCCAGCCTGCCTGGCGCTTGTGGTCTTAGAGAAGGAGAAAACAACGAGGCTGAGCGGGAGGGGCTCATTCCGTCGGGACCACTTAACCTGCAAGAGGGAGGGTTTGAGGGAAAAGTTTTTAATTGCAAGGTGTGCTGGGGGAGGACCAGCCGTTATCCGTGGTGATGACTGAAATCAGTCGCCTTGAGAGAAACTGCTGTTAGTCGTGAGGGAAGCAGTTTGCGTCTGTGAGCATCATTAGGACCAGGCACAGGCCACTGGGTTAGCTTTGGGGGGGGTCTCTAAAGGGGGTCTGGCGGCCGTACCCCCAGGGTGTCCTGGGAGAGCTCACCTCGGTGGGGAGCGCCTGCTGTGACGGGCGGGTGCGATGCTGTGCATTCTCATTGTTTTGGGCGATATACGCGCAATATTTGAGGAATTTTTATCAAGACCACAGGCAGAGCAACAACAAGGTCCCACCGTACAGCGCAGGGAACTAAATTCAATATCTTGTAATAACCTGTATTGAAAAAGAACATGAAAAGGAATATATATATAGAGAGAGAGAGAGAGACTGACGTATGTATAACTGAATCACGGTGCTGCACACCAGAAACTAAGACAACACCATAAATCAACTACGCTTCAAAAAACAAGAGCTGAAGTCTTCTTCCCTAAAAACAGATTCTGTGACCCGAAATGAGTTTAATCACAGACTCGTCTGAAATTCTCAGCCCTGAAGCATCAGTAGGTGAAGAGGACTCAGTCGGTCTCGTCTGGCCCATCCCGCATGGCATGCCCATCGGGGAGAGAGAGCGCGCGTGGATCCAGTCAGTGGGCCGTATTGCAGAGAAAACTAGATGATCTTCCTCGTGGCTGCTCCCTCATGTGTCACTGCGTGAAAGCTGCTTGTTTTGTGGCAACAGACACATTTTGGCGCCTTTGGGGGCTCTGTGTCACCAGCGGAAAAGCCAAGCTGAATCCCATTCTCTCCTATGAATCACCCCCCATCTGCCAGTGGGGTGCTGGCGGAGGGCGCTTTGTTTTGAGGGGGATGAGGCACAGAGTTAAAAGGAAGCCTGTTGAGTCCCAGATCTCAGGCCATTTGTCGTGTAATTAGAAACATAATGTTTTGACTGAAGAGCGGGTCACATCTGATAGGGTGTCAGCAACGCAGGATGAATATTAAACTTTTTGGATGTAACTCAGTAGAGTCAGAGCTCTGATGAGGACCCCACATCAAGTGCGACTGGTACAAAATCGCTTTTCCCTTGAACAAATGCGATATGAAATCAGTCTAGGAATTTCCACAGCGTAATAATGAAGGCGGATGGAGAAACAGACTCACAGACAGAAAACGGATTGTGGTTACCGGGGGAAAGGGAGGGAGGGCTAGATTGGGAGTTTAGGATTAACAGCTACACATGACTGTATATAAGATCGATAAACAACAAGGACCCACTGTGTAGCACAGGGGACTATACTCAATTTCTTGTAATAGCATGCAGTGGAGAAGAATCTAAAAAAAATGAAGCTTTGCTGTACCCATGAAGCTAACACTGGAAACCAACTACCCTTCAACAAAACATAAGAATTAAAATAATGAGGATGGTTGAAATGTATACTGCACATGTGGAGGACTTAAAACCACACATAAAACACTGCTGGTTGTTTGGGCATCTCACAGCTGGGGCGAGGAAAAGTCTACAGCGTACGGCTCGAGCAGAAGGCTGTGAGTGGCAGGATGCATTTTGGGAATTTATGATTCTGAAAATGTGTGCCCTTCTTCCCACAGGACGC
Source organism: Camelus bactrianus (assembly GCF_048773025.1). Lineage (NCBI taxonomy): Eukaryota > Metazoa > Chordata > Mammalia > Artiodactyla > Camelidae > Camelus > Camelus bactrianus. The sequence continues at coordinate 27,845,063 of NC_133573.1, forward strand.
GTATTTAAATGGAACTATAATTTGTGTGACCATTTACAAGTTTACTGTGACGACGCCAAGCCTCGCAGTACTTGGGTTTTATTAGAACAATAGCGAATGCTAGAATTTACTTCTCTGATGGACTGGAATGAACATAACGGCCTTCTTCAGTTCACGGGCTGGGCTCCGTGGTGGGTGGTGACAATACGGGTCCCTCGTCGCTGTGCCCGGCTTGGTAGGTCTGGTGCACAGACATACTGTAGGCTCTCAAAATTACTTGTCGAGTGGGTGAACGGCTGCGTGAACAAACACAGGAAATGTGAGTCTCAGCACTCAGGAGGAGGGCCTGGGTTTTGCAGGTTCTGAGAAGGCGACTGTGTGGGGAGTCACTTTAAGGCAGCTGGACTCCAGGCCAGCTTGAGTCCTGGGGAGGGCGATGTGCGTGGGCCGAGTGGGGAAGAGATCCTCTTACCTTCTAGACTGAGAAGGGGGCCAATGGAAGCTGCCCTTGGGGCGGCTGGGGTCCCAGTGGGTGGGGACGAGTTCTGACTCTCCGCAGACGTGCTGTGGGGCCTGCGGAGGGACTTCCTGCCTGGTTAGGTTTGCCCGAGGGCCTCCAGTGGGACCAAGACCGCACCTGGGGGGAAGGAGTGCGGGGAGCGGGCGGGGAAGTGGAAACTTGGCCTGATTTGACTTCGGGGCCTCAGGGAAGACAGAGAAGAGGAAAGTGGTTGAAGCCAAGGCTGGGGATTTAAAGAAGCCATTATCCTGGTTTGATGGCTGTCGTTGGAAGGTTCCCGATACACTCTTCACGGAAATCATGACTTGGAACTGAGGTCGGCCGGGCTGCTCTGTGTTTGGTGTTACGAGTGTGAGAGCTGTTTTGGCACAGACCAAAAAGGCCAGGGGGGTTTCTAGGATTGTAGAGAAGACATAACAATTACATCTTTGTTTGGATAAAATGATCCAAGAGCAACAGGTCCCCCATCTTTGCACGCATCCCTGCTATGATGTCCGCTTGGACAGCATCACTGTAATGACATCTGCCCCCTCAGGGCCCCAGTGGCCTCCTGAACGCCGGTGCTTCCTGAGGACACAGCCAGCACAGAGCCTGATTATTCCTGGCAGCATCTCACTGGACTGTCGGCTTTGGCATGCTGGCCGAGGTTCGCTGAACCATGCCAGGAGAATCCCAGAACGCTAGCCTATGAGGCCAAGTCTACGAGACGCACGTCTCTAATTTTCCCTTCCCCAGTGTTCACAGCAAACGCCCGAGTCCTCTCTGCATTCAGCCTGACTCTAGCTGGAGAAAAGACGTTCGTGATCTTGTAGGCATGCGCCAGCGACACGCAGACAGCTCCAATTAAAACACACATGGAGTAATTCTTCACTGCGCATCTACAAGTCAGATTTCCCCAAATTTCAGTTCTCTGGAGCATGGCTTCAAACCTAAATTCAGGACATAAACTCCATGCACTGATATCATTATACTTTGCATCTAAGTTTTTTACACCTAGCTATTAACCATAACTTACAACAAATTCTTAACACACTGGCTCTCTTATGTACAAAAGAGTAGAGCGCTCTGTTTAATGTAGAGGAAAATTGTGGGGAATGCAAAAAAAAATCTGAATTAATGTGAAATTATACATTATGTAATATTTATGTGTTTGTTAAGAAAACTTTAAAAAGGTTTCGGGATGCTTTATTTTTGATGGTAGAGAGAAGAGTATATACTAAGTTTATTACATTTATTCTTCTGTCAAATACGGTTTCAGGTTAAAAGTTTGGGAGCTAACGTGTGAACTGCCCCTATCTGGAAAATGCCATCATTAGAGCACCTCACTTCCCAAGGTGCCAAGTGGAGTGTCACCAGGTGTGTTCTGATTGTTTATTTTCTCTTTCAACGGCATCTTATATTCCTGCCTGTTCTAAGTCTTTGCAGTGTGCACATTTTCCCTCCACTTCATCCTTTTTCTTGGTTAAAAGCAAAATCATCAATAACTTTAGATGAAAACTGTTTGTAGGCGCGTGCTGAGATAATCCACTGTGAAGGCTCTGACTGATTTCGGTCTGAGGAGAGATGCAGACTGTATCAGCCTCATCTCCGCTCGGAGCCGAGTGTCCACGCGTCTCACTCAGAGCCTCCAGCTTTTCTCCTGGCACCTGCTGTTTCCCACAGTTTTGTAAGCTGTCTGCTTCTAATAAATGCAATTATATTTCTGTGGTGCTCCCGCAAGCCAGCAACGAAACACTGCCTCTCCGTCTCAAAGCCCAGGCCCCCTCAGAACCACTGTCCCAGCACCAAGATGTGATACAGGACGATTACTAGTTTTTCTCTCGAACGGTAGCTCCAGAGAATCTCCATGAGAGGCAAGTGCAGATGCCAAACACTGGAACTCTAGAAAGAGCCACGTGGAATTTAAGTGTTTTATTGCAGATAATGGGCCCCTGCTAAAACTTGGCTTTCTGGCGATGCCACGGACTTACAGACCCTTGGACGCTGGGGTGAAAGGGTGATTTGGTCTGATTCCACTGGCCAAGTTCTCACCATGCTCAGCGCACACTTTTGTTAGAAGATTTGACTGTCTTGGTGGAAACATGTACCACTTAATGCTTATTTGATTATGTCCCCAAATAACATCATATGATATTGTGGAAATACAGAGAATTCAGTAAGCAGTGCTCTAACAACAAAATTGACTCTGTGTGTGTGTGTGTGTGTGTGTGTGTGTGTTTGCACACGCCTTTGTGTGTGGGTAAAAGGCACAAAATGTAATTTAATGCTTTGGAAAAGGAGTTGACATTCTGGGTGCATTGAACTAACTCTCAGGGCTTCTTTGAGCTTCAAGATGTAAAGGAATTCCCCAACGCTTAGGGAAGCAAATTTCAACTGCATTGATTGTGAGACCATCTTACAGTTGGAAAGTGGACCCAAAAACGCGCGGGTTGTCCGACCAATCCCGGTGTACCGTGTAAAGCCAGCCCTGAGTTTGTGGTGTCCCAGGCCTGCTTATCTGCACCGGCTCCCTCACTGCACACAGGATGGGTCCCGCCCTCCCTGCCTCTCAGGCAGGAAGGTTCTCCTGCCCTCTCCCCTGCTTATTCCCCGTCAAACCCTCCCTGTAGGAGGAAGGAGAAAGGGCCTGATGGCAGAGAAACAGCAATGACTCACAGTCATTTAAAGACCAACGATATTGCCAATTTCTTAGGGCTCAAAACGTCACCCTAAGAAATAAAGCTTTCCCTGGGAGACGCTGGACAGTAGCCAGCGGTTCACTGAGTGATTTCCCTAAATAACCCAGGGGGACTGCTGTTGGCATCCTTGGTCTCGGTTACTGATTTGATGTTGGTTTACTTTGGAGGTGGAGGGAGGGCCACGTGGATTTTAGGGGTTCATCACCACGTTTTCTTTCCAAGTTTCACAGTGTGTCACTCCCTCTATTACCTAAATTGCAAATTTTGCCAATGTTACGGACGGAAGGTTTGTGTTTCTTCCCCCATAGGTCACATGTTGAAGCCCTCACTCCCAACGGGGAGTCTTAGAAGTGGGGCCTTTGGGAAGTAATGGGGTTTAGATGAGGCCGTGAGGGTAGGGTCCCCAAGATGGGACTAGTGTCCTTACATAGGAAGAAAGAAAGACTAGAGCATCTTCTCTCTACCACTTGAGGACACAGCGAGAAGGAGGCCTTCTGCTGGCCAGGAAGAGAGTTCTCACCAGGAACCAAAACTCTCGGCTCTGTGATCTTGACTCCCCAGCCCCGAGGGCTCTAAGGACTGGTTATCTCCAGTCGCTGGTGTTTTGCTGCAGTAACTAGCTAACCAGCTACCTAACACAGCTGGTGCCTCTGGCCCGGTTACCCCCATTCTAAGCAGACTTCCCAAGGGGACTAGTGCCTGGAGCCTGGGGGAGTTGAGGTGACTTGGCAAAGTGACCCAACATGCTTGATAAAGTTACTAAGATTCACTGTGTTTAAGAGAGACGGTGATGCACTTTACAAATAGGAACAACCAAAAAGAGTGTTTTTAAAAATTGTGATAAAAATATTTGCAGCAAAAGTGTAGCCTCTACACCGTTTTTAAGTGGATGGTTCAGTGGCATCAAGCACAATCCATGTGGTGCCACCATTGCCACCGCCCACTAGGCGAGGAATACAAGCATAAGTGCGTTCCCCAGGCTCACGGCCACGCCCGCCAACCTGCTGCTGTGTCTGTGGCTAGAGCTTAAGGCAGAGCATTGGGACTCTCGTCCTTGCTCTGTGGGCTTTTGTTTCAGTTCATTTTTTAAAGCGGGTCCAAGTGTAAGACTCTTGCATGAACTTGCTCCTTCCTGTCCTGTTTTCCATTTTCCCACGAGTGGGCGGAATGGGGGGGATGTGACCAAGGGCAGGGTCTTGATGCAGAAGAGAATCATTCTTCCTTGACCTTTCAGCCTCAGCCTAAGAGCTGAGACCTCCGCTACTTTCTCTGAAGATGCTCAGTGCCTTCCCCATAGTCACTCAGGGTGGGGGGGTAGGGGGGACAAAGTCAGTGGTCTTTACGAGTGATACCTTCCAGGATGCAGAGTATTACAGATGTGCAGGACAGGAAAGGCCTCTGTTGCTTCCTACACCTTGACTTCCAGCATTGCTTTTAATCAACGGAGGAGGGAAAACAAAATAGTTGAAAACAGGTCAACAAATGATGGGCAAGTGCCTGATAGGAGCAAGGCATCGTGTCCGCGGCCGGGGGAACAGCGGCAAACAGCGCAAACTGAGAACCTGCCTCTGCAGACCTGAGGTCTCGCAGGGAGACAGACAATGAAAAAGTGATTTCATGGGATGTTAGGGACCATTTAGGAAAAGAGGGAGATTATGAAGGTCAGTGATCCTTGACTTTTGTGAGCCATCCATGGAAATCAGAAATACTTTTTAAAAACCTGAAGTGCAAAAAAACATCAAAAGTTTTACACAACAACAGACATGAGGAAGAATCCAGGTGGGAGCCGGGGCTGATCATCGGTTGTAATCTTCCTAAATGAAACACGATGTAAGAACACATGTTGGGATCAGGAGAAAAATCACCGTGGCGATGCCGGTGCAGGAGGAGACGCCTTGAAGAAACCATGCTGCTCTCTTGAAAGAGAAACGCTTAATACCGCAGGTGCTTTGAGAGTTCTCGTTGAAAAGCGCGCACACGTGGAAATTAAAAGTGCTTTCGGAATTCCAGTTCTTCAAATGGGCAAGGTTTCTCACTGCTGTTGTTCTATCATAACCCAGCCAACGGTGAGGTGAAGTGATATCATCCCTTTAAAAACAAATCATACGTCACAGAGCTTCGCAGTTAGAAACAATCTTAATCCTCTCTCGGTGCGTCAGACTCTGCCCGGCTGCTTCCCTCCCCGTTTGGTTGACAATGAGATGGCTAAGACGGGGCAGCAGTGACAGGTAATATGCAAATCGTGTTCTGTGTGCCACGTACCCCGCTAAGCAGTCTGCATGCCTTATCTTAGCCGAGGCACGGCAAACCTCTTGTCTTATTTCTGGTTTACAGATAAAGCATCAGATTTAAAGGGTTTTGTAATTTGGGGGGAAGCAATGGAGTGGGCATATGACTGAATTCAAAGTCCACGTGGTATGTCCCCTTGGATCTAATTAATTTAATTTTAGTGCTTCTATTAAGCAATTTCAACATCCTTGATGGAAATATTACAAGGAAGGGGGGATACTTAGGACTGAAGCCCAACAGCCTTCAAGGTACAAATGAATTTCAATAGTTGACGCTAATAGTGAAGATGGGTGAAATACAACACTCTCCCGCACCCGCCCGCATCGCCCCCCCCCCGGGACCGAGTCTTTAAATCTAGTCCTTAGCTATAAGTGAGTCTTTTTTTTTTTTTTTTTTTTTTTTTTTCTGGCTGGTGGAAGGTAGAGAAAGGGAAAGAGCTTCTGAGCAAAGTTCTTGGGAGAGGAAATAAAAGGTGTCTGGGTGACAGAGACTTGGCAGAGGCTTGGCAAGTTGTGTGAAAGAGATTTCTGGATGGATCACTTTTTCCCCAGCTTCACTGAGGTATAATTGTCAGATAAAACTATAAAACAAAGTGTACAGTGTGACAGTTTGATAGACGCACACAGTGTAAAAGGGTTCTCACCTTCGAGCTAATTAGTACACCCATCACTTCACATATTTACCCTTTTCTTTTTTTTCTTTTTTCGGTGAGAACACTTAAGATCCACTCATCAGATTTCAAACATGCGTAGCGCTATAGGCAGCACGTTAGACATGAGCTCCCCACACCTTATTCACCTTATAGCTGCAAGCACGTCCACCGCCGTGTCCCGTGTCTCCTCCCCCAGCCCCCTGGCACCACCAATCTACTCCCTGTTTCTGAGTTCAGCTTTTTCAGATTCCACGTATAACTGAGATCAGGCAATATTTGTCTTTCTCTGTCTGGCCTATTTCACTTAGCAAAACACCCTCAAGCTTCATCTATGTTGTCGAAAATGGCAGGATTTCCTTCTTTGTTCAAGGCTGAATGAACTTCCACGGTGTAAGGAGACCCCGTTGCCTGTACCCATTAATCTGTCAATGGGCACTCAAGGTGTTTGCATTCCTCTGCTATCGGGGATAATGCTGTGGTGAACGTGGGAGTACAAATATCTCTTTGAGATAACGGTTTTGTTTCCTTTGGACATACACCCAGAAGTGGGATCCCTGGATCCTAGGGTAGTTCTATTTTTAATTTCTCGGGGAATCCCCATGTAGATTTTGAGAGTGGCTGTGCCAGTTTATTCTCACATGCACAGTGTACAGGGATTCCCTTTCTCTGCATCCTCCCCAGCATCTGTTATCTCTTGTCTTTTTGATAATAGACACCCTGACAGGTGTGCAGTGACATCGTACTGTGGTTGTGACTTGCATGTCCCTGATGATGAGTGGTGTCGAGCTTCTTTCCATGCACCTGTTGGCCATCTGTATGTCTTCTTTGGAAGAATGTTTATTCAGATCCTCTGCCCATTTTCCAGTTGGGTTATTTGGGTTTTTTGGTTTGTTTGTTCGTTTTCTGCTATCGAGTGGTGTGAGTTCCCTATAGATTCTGGATATCAACTGCTTGTTAAATACATGGTGTACAAATGTCTTCTTCCATTCCATAGGTTGTCTTTGCATCTTCTTGAGGATTTCCTGTGCTGTGAAGGAGTTTTATTTAGCTTTCTGAGGTGGTGCCAACAACGTACCACAAACTAGGTGGTTTACACAGTAAAAAGGTACTTCCTTAGTGATCTAAAGGCTAGAAGTCCGAGATCAAGGTGTCAGGACTGGCTCCTTTTGAGGGCTGTGAGGGAAAGATCAGCTCCAAGCCTCTCTCTTTGGCTTTTTGAGAGTCATCTTCTCCCTGTGTCTTCACATCCTTTCTCAAATCCCTCTGCACACCCCCATTTCCACCTGAATTTTGTCCATTTTGTTCATCACACTAACCTTCGGCCACTAGGCAATATTCTGCGGAAGGTGATCCTGCCATGCGATGAATCAGAAAGGAGCCGTGGTTACTTCCTCACGTTAGCTTCTCCCTTTATCTCCTCGTGTGTCTTTCTTTTTCCTTTTGTATTGTTTAATTTACTGCAGATCTTTAGAAGTGACTGGAACCTCTTCACTTCTTAGCCTCAATCTGACTCAAATCCCCTTCTGGGAACTCAGAAGTCCCCTCACGTAGCCTCAGGAAATACACCTAAATGTTATGAGTTTTCGGAGACAATTAATCCAGCAGCGCAATTCCCGCCTGGAACTCCCCTCTTCCCCATTGCCTGAGCCTCTTTAAATTTTGCTCTGATTTGCTACAGGCTTCTTCCTTGCCGGCCCATAATTCACCCGAGAGAATGAGCGCACACTTCACTGTCCAGGAACGCACTGTTTGGGAATTCTCTGACCCTTTTCTTATCCATTTTCCCACTGTTCATTTAAAAAGAAGATTCAGTTGTTCCCCTGCCATTAAAGTTTAGGATTCAATTCTTAAGGGATACAGCTCACTTCTTCTTCTTTTTTTTTTTTTTTTTTTTTTTGCAATAATTTGCAAGAACCAACACACCTAAAGAAAGGAATCACACTGAGAATTTAATTAGGTCATTGGAGGTAGAGACTCAGGAACAAGAGATGGAAGACATGGAGGCTTAGAAAGTCAGTTCAAGGTGAAAGGTGACTTCATAGAGAGATGGCCCCTTACACACACACACACACACGCACACACACACACACAATCGCCTCTTCTTACAATTCTTAAGGTCAGGACCAGCTAAACTGAACCTAAAGACATAAGCCTCCAAGTCTGTCTTAAAATTTCACTCCATGTTCTCTTTACTCCTAGAGTCTGTGTCGTCCCCATCTTTGTGAGATACCATGAGAGTGAACTCAATCAAGCCTCAAGCTGCCCTGCTGTACAGAACTTTCTGTGGTGACAAAAATATTCTAGATCTGCATTGCTCAGTACAGTAGCCATTAGCAAGTACATGAAATAGGGCTCAAGGAACTGAATTTTCACTTCACTGAATGTTAGCTGATGTGCGTGGACCCGTGTCGCTAACGGCTACCATATGGGACACTTCAGCTGTAGACAGGCACCAACAAGACTCAAGGGACAAAGTTTGAGAATTGACACCTTTCTTGGTGTAATAAGTGCACCAGATCAGTCACACTCACGGGGCAGTGAGACAAAGGCGGGTCTTTGAGAGAGGAGGGGTTGCCCCTCCTCCTGGAGCCGCCTGGCCTCAGATGCACGGGTGAGAAATGGGGGTTCTCAGGGATTTCAGACTGCGCCCTTCTAATGCCTTTCCCGCATTTCATAGCCAGCGCCTCATGGTCTAGGCCACTGCTTCTAAAGCAGTGATGTGACCATTAAGGCTGAACAACTAGCTCTCGGAGCAGAAGCAGGAGACACCCTGGCCGACAGCGTCTGCCTGTTCCCAGGGTGCAAATATTCTCACTGAGGCTGACTTCAAGCTGCCAACGCAAATCCACTGGACACCAAGCTGGGAAGCGTGTCCCAACACCAAGTCTCTGACACCAGTTGGGAGGTCCTGAAATTCAGTTCAGTTCTGAAACAAGTCACCCACAATCAGGGCAGACCCCACACATTAAGAATGGACTCCTTCGCAAGACTGCATTTCAGATGCCAGCCACAAATTTCAGGCATCCTCAAGCCACCTGCACGTCTGCCCAGCTGACTCCAAATTTGGGAGCTTCCCTCAGTCCCCTCAGGGTCCAAGATTTGTTATAATGATGCAGGGACTCAGGAAAGTGCTGTACTCAGGGTGACCATCTTATGACAAAGGACACAAAGGAATCGTCAGATAGGCAGGTACGGAGGGCAAGCTCTACCGGGTCGTCTTACCCGAAAACCAGGTGTGGTGTAAGGGGTTTGTGACGAGTAACAAAAGACCCTGCTGTCACTTAGAAAATTCCAAGGGCTTCTGAAGCTCTGTGCCAGGAACCGAGGACAGAGCCCAGCTGTAGTCCTTCCAGCACAGGAAGGGAGGCACGTGATCTGCTCCCCTGAGCTGCTGTGAGTTGGCTCTGGATCCTCCTGGAGAGATTTTAAAAATACTAAGATCTGGGTCTCGCCCCCAGGGGTTCTGCCTTAATTAGTACGGGGAGCACCCTTGGCACTGAAGTTACTGAAGCTCTCAGGATATTCTAATGCGCAGCAAAGTCTGGCTCGTACCAACAGTCCTTCTCCTCTCTCAGAGCCAAGGAGACGGCCTCTCTCAATAGCCTGCAGGGTAGAAGCCCAGAGGGTGAGGATGTGGACTTAACCTCTCCTGGTTTCCTAACCTGGGGGTCGGAGAGGTTTTGTTGGAAAAAAGTGACATTATAAGCTGAAGTTTGGCAGATAAGTAGAAGCTGGCATTGACTACAGGTTTTCTCAAAATTATTACGCTTGATTCTCTAGCTGACGGACACGTTGTCCATGACAGGACAGAATCGAAGCGGTCCTTCTGCAGAAGGGACGAACAGCGTATCTTCTTACATGCTTGGTCCTGCTCAGCCAGAAGAAAAGAACTGACATTTACCGGCGGAGCAGATCTTTGTGGACACTTGCTGTCTAACCTCACATGAAGGCATTTCCATACTTTAAAAAAATCATTTATTTATTCGTTCAAATTGAAGTGTAGTCAGTTTGCAATGCTGTGTCAGTTTCAGGCGCACAGCACAATGTCCCACATACACATACGCACATTCTTTCTCATGTTCTTCTTCATTATAAGTTACTACAAGATATTAAATGCAGTTTCCTGTGCTAGACAGTAGGACCTCGTTGTTTATCTATTTTATGTATAGTAGTGTGTGTCTGCTTTCTCTGTTTTTACCTGACGGTGATATTTAAATAGAAGGGCTATTAGTAACATTGATTTTTTTTTTTTTTAAAAATTGTTATCTGTCTTCATTAACTTGAATTGATATTTTGGGGCCTGTTTCTCGGTGGATATAAACTCAGGCTATAGTGTGATGCTGCATTTTTAGGTTCCGGAAAGGATGCAGCCCTGACCATGACCGAGAACGTGAGGGCTCCCTCTCAGCAGCCCCCGGCACAGGCGAAGCGTGGTCAAGACTTCTACCTGGGCTGGGAAGTTCCTGATTCGAAGGGGGTTCACATGATACAGCGTTACTTGACCTGAACGTTACAGAGGTGGAGGCCGGGACGAGCGTTAAGAAGACCAAGCTGAAACTACAGGAGGAAGGAGCCCAAGGCAAGTTTCTGTTTCCTGTGAGGTGTGTACGTTGTGTGTGGGGGTAGGGGGTGGAGGGCGAGACACTAAGTTCTCTAGAAGCTCTTTGAAGGGCCAGCCTACAGAAGTAAACATGAAACAGAGGCAAAGGACTAAAGTGAAAAATTCATTTGTCTTAAATAAAAAAACCAAAAATCAGTCTTGAGAAAGAATGAATTTGACTGCAAAATAAAACAAAACCCTCATCCCTGGCAATAAATGCCATCTGCCCCACTTCTGAAACATTGGATTGTAAGTGTTAAGACACCACCCGTGAAAACTGTGTGGATTTACAGACTCTTAGACAGTGACTGTTGGAGTCGGGAAGCCTGGGAGAGCAGAGTGCTTACCTGAACCCCATGCTGTGGGAATTGGGGCTCAATATGAGAGTGGGTTTTGGGGAGCTGCTGTGTGCAGAGTTGAACAAAATCCAGAAAATCAGGCCAGGACTGAAGTTACAGGGGATGTAGAGAGGTGGCCTTAATGAGGATGGAGACAGGGAGATACAAGCAGGCACGGGATGAAGGACCGACTGATGGAGCCCAGAGCCCAGAGCAGGCACAGGGAGAGCGGGTGGGAGACGGAGCTGCGCTGGTTCCCTGATACGCTGGGAATTAAGCCTGACATTTTTAATACAGCGCCTAAGCACTAGCCCACAGGTCGGGGGATATATCAAGAACACCAGGGGAATCGGAGACCACCAAGCCCTTCCTGTTACAAAAGCGGAGGCAGGGAGTCAGAGAGGGCAGAGAATTCACATCAGCGCACACAGGAAACGCGAAACCACAACTCAAGTTGCTTGCTGTCTTCTTGGCTATTTTGATAAAAATAGCTACTGACGGGTGCACTGTTTTCAACTTAACGTCAAGAATGCCTCTTATTGTCTTTTATTTTGCTGTTTGAATTAAATTAATGGATGATAGGAAAAAAATAGGTGATTTCAGCAGGTCATAAATTTCCTTGAAATCAAAGAAGCATTATTTCTATAGTTAGCACTGTCACATGACTGTTGAAAAATACTCACTGAACTGACTGGCAGTATGAGTTACTGATCATGGACAATGAAAATGATGATAACTGAGTTAACACACAGTCTAGGCATTGTGTATTTCTAGATTGTATGATAAACTAAGGAAGGAAATGGGAGAGACAAATTTTTGAGTTTGAAAATAAATTGACATATAAAAATGAAAAAAAAAAAGAGAGAGAGACATACAGTTTTCAGAAGGAAAAAGTTCATGGGAAAATAGCTTAGCCATGGCAGTCGAATGTCAGCAAAAAAGTTGCATTTGGTGGGTAGAAATGATGTCATGGCGGGCAGGAGAAGATAGGATGAAGAAAACAGAGATTCCATTAAAAACTTAGAGGAGATTTTCTTATGAACATGACTATATAAATCAGTGCTTACTGCCTCTTCTGAAAAAGCAAACAGAAGCAAGCAGGAGAATTTTTACAATTGTGCAAATTCAGTCGTCTGTGGAATTTAAAAGTCAGATCATCTGCAAGCTTCAAAATACTTGTAGGGACTTTCAAAAGGCAAGACAGAACGAGATGGGAAGAGATGCAAATAAGGAGCTGAGAGAGTGTGGAGTGGAACCATGAGAAGCAAATCCTAGGAGGAGTCATCGAACCTACTGCTGCTGATCGCCAGTCAGTACAAGAGCCCCAGCTCTTGTTCACAGCGAAGGTCTGCTGTACCAAGATGAGGACAGCTCACGGCAGAAAGTGTGATGCACTCAGGCTGGTTCAGACAGGCAAGGCAGAATGGAAACGGAAACCTACACCGAAAGCGAACGTTCACAGGGAGCGGCCCGCCTCTGCGGCCCTGCAGGAGGAGCAAGGGTACGGAACTGTCTTGTCCCTTCTCCACTTGCAGGAACATCCTGCTAATAGCTGGGTGGTGAAAAGTCACCTTTCCAATGATCAGTAACAAAAAGAAGATGTAAATAAAAATGTGGAAAAGATCTGCAAAGCTTTCCAACTGACGTAACAAAGATAAATTGAGACCAAACGCTTGGCTATGATTTTCAAGAGCTTAATAAAGCAAATTGCTTCTAAGAGGAAGACCACAAAGTAGCAAGTTAAGAACTTGCAGAGAGCGTTGTGAAACAAATGCAGGTTGTAGAATTGAGCAGCCAGAACTCAGAAAATAAACAGAAGAAACACAAAACTACTACAAAAATGAAAAGGAAATCCGAGGAAAGGAATGAAAAATGAAAAGGAAACCCGAGGGTCACAAGAGAGAATCAACAGTGTGAAAAAGACAGAAAGAAACTCCTAAAGAAATAAAAACTGAATAAAATAAAATAGTACATATTTAAAAAGCGTTAGCGAGAAAATGACAGAAGTAGATGTTAAGCAAAGTAGATCGAAAATAAATGTGATTGGAATCCCCAAAGAGGAACTGAGTAGAACAAATGCGCAAAGATATTGTTTAAGAAAAAGGAAAGGCGTCTGAATGGGCGTATGATGAACCAGCAGATAGTGACTGAAAACAGCCAATGTAAAAATATAATCCATTAAAATTATTTAAAATAATGAAAAAAAAAACCCCGAAAACCCTTTGGGTAGCCAGGCAAAAGTAACTGCCACTAAAAAGGGGAAAACATGGGGCTGGCTTCAGGTGCCTCCCGCGTAATACTGAAGACTGGAAGGCTATGGTAGTGAATGTTACAGTTCTCTGGTTATCTTCAGGACCAGAAGACCTACGAGCTAGACAAGAAAATAAATTGTGAGCCAAGGATTTCCACCAGGTTCTCCTTTCTCTACAATAAATACAGAAAACCAGTTTTGAACATGCAAACACTCGGGTAACAGTGTTCCCATGAATCAGTGCTGAGGTTACTAAAGGATGACCTTCATTCAACCAAGAGATTACTGAATAACCCACAGCAAAAGGACCCCTGGCGACGAGGAATCTATTTAACTGTATAAACAAGTTCAAAATGGTGGATCAGCGGGACAGGATAAAATACATATATTATATGCCCAGACCGGGTACAAATCTGATGACTAAGAAAAATGCAACAGGAAGAGGAAAAGGGTGTGAGAAGCGGAGTGGGTTTGCTGGTTGCCTCGTTTATTTTAGCCGGATATTAAAGATATCATTTAAAGCTCACAGACCAGGAAATAGATGTGTTAGCACATTTCAAAGTACACAGTTTGTTTTTTTAAAAAAGCACATAGGCTCTAAGAAAGGTAATAATATTATTTTTTTTTATTGAAGTGTAGTGAGTTACAAGGTGTCAATGTTTGGTGTACAGCACAGTGGTTCTGTCACACATGTGCATACTTATATTTGTTTTCAGATTCTTCTTCATTATAGGCTACTACAAGATATTGAATATAGTTCCCTGTGCTATACAGTAGAAACTTGCTGTTTGTCTATTTTATGTACAGTAGTGTATATCTGCAACTCTCAAACTCCCAGTGTGTCCCTTCCCACCCACCTCCCCCCTGGAACCTGGCTTTATTTATTATTATTATTACTAATTTTTTTTTCCAGTGAAGGTACTGGGGATTGAACCCAGGACTTTGTGCGTGCTAAGCACGCACTCTACCACTAAACTTTACCCTCACCTCCCCCCAGAACCTGGCTCTAAATGAGGAACACTTGCTGTAATTTTCTGGCGTGCTTGTCAGTGAAATGGTTACACAAATGTCCCTGAACGTCGTTGGGTCTCCCCACAGGTGGACTGAGTTTTCCTGGACGTTCCTGCAGCCTGCAAAGCTCTTCAGGCTGGCAACACTGAACGTGGAAAGACAAACTCACTAGCACTGGAATCGGTGACATTTTTTCACGAAGGACCATATTTTGATGCGGCAGGATTGAAGCCCTGCATTTAATGACCTCTGTGACCCGCGTCTCCCAAAGCGGACTGTATTCGGGCCGCGGTGCGCTCAACCTGCGTTCTAAGTAACAATCACAGACAAGAAGTACAACTTGGTTTTGTTTTTTTTTTTTAAATATATGCTAACCAGAAGTTTAGAAGGATGGGGGCTTCAACGATTTTCCCCTCCACCTTGAGCATTCATTTAATTTAGAATATCAAATATTTTAACGTGGACCAGGACAGCACCACGTCCATGCTTTGGAAAGGAACCTGCATGGTTTGTGTGAACATTCACCCACCACCTGATCCACACCCTGCCCAGGGCTCCTAAGAAAGTGTGTGAAAGGTAAAAATCTATCTCTGCCTGCTGGTCTCGGAAGGTTGCTGCCACCTATAGGTGGCTATGAGCATCTGCACATAAGTGATGTCAGGGTGGAGGGCGAGAAAACCCTCTCCAGGAGCAGAGAGAATAAAAAGGCCCAAAAGGTGAGCATGTGGAACTTCAGAGCCACGCAGAGAGCACAGGAAGTCATCCTCTCTGCCTGTGACCCGTCCCTTTCCAACTTCCGCCTCTGTCGTATAGAATGTTTAGGGCACCCAAGGGCCTTTAGGTGAAATCAGGTAATCCGCTCCCAAGATGGGGAAAGGAGAAAACCAAAAGAAAGAAAAAGCAAGCTTGGACATCAGTTAGAATCCAAGGGCTGTAACAGTTCTGAGTTTACAAAAGGGAGCACATAGACACCACCCTGGGCTCATCAGCTCAGCCTCTGTCCGTAGTGCATTTATATTTGAATGTATTATTTTTCAATTAGTTCTTTAAAAATATGTATTTCACTTGTGTTTATCCTATAAATCCTAGAGTCATGAACTGTATTAGGTAGAGGGGACTTTTAAAAGCAATCCAGTCTACCCTATAACCCCAAGAGTCTATCCCGCAAAATCCTGGATGGGGAGTTATCCAGTTATCAAGCCTGTGTGCTATGGTTAATTATGGTTAATGCATGTCAATGTGACTGGGTCTTGGGATGTCCAGATGTTTGGTCTAACATTATTCCGAGTGTGTCTGTGCGGGTGTTTTTGGATAAGATTCACATTTGAATTCGTACCAAGTAAAGCAGATTGCCCTCCCTCGGGTGGGTGGGCCTCATCTAATCAGTTGAAGGCATGAATTGACCAAAAAGACTGATCGTCCCCCAAGTAAGAGAGTGTTTTTCCTGCTTAATGGCCTTCAGACTGGGGCATTGGCTTTCTTCCCCTTGCTTTTGGACACAAACTGAAACATTGACTCTTCCTGAGTCTTGAGTCTGCTGGTTTTTGAATTGGAACTACATTATGAGCTCTCCTAGGTCCCCAGCTTGGTAACTCATCCTGCAGACCTTGGGACTTGCAAGACTTCATAATCATGTGATTCGATTCCTCATGAACATATATATTCACATTCTATGTGAACCAAGATCAAGCAGTTAGTCTAGTCACCAGCAGAACCAAGAGTTGGACTCAGAAATTTTGCCTCCTCTGTATACATCCATCCATCCTTCAATTTGCCCACCCACTCAGCAAGCGTTTATTGGACATAGCTTACAGTCAGTCATTTTAGGTACTTGAACATTTTGCTTAAAAGAAATACTTCTCAATGATCTCCACGTTGGCAAATCTGGCCATATTCAAAATTTCAACTGGTTACAATATGGTCCGTCCATCCTCTAAGACACTGTATCTGCTGTGTCTCTGCCTCCCACATTAACTACCCTCTCCCTTCTCTGGGTGACACGGACACTGGTGTGTGGTAAACCTCTGGTTTCACCACCTCCTTTTCTCTACCAGCCCCTCACCAAGCATTCTCATCTCCTCTGGGCTGGAAATGCCTTCTGCATGTTGTCACTCAGATTTTATTTCTGACCCTAAACTCACCTCCATGCTCCAAAGTCATATATTCGACTGTTCACTGCTGAGACATTGATTAAGCAGCTTAAATGTAACACGTTCAAAACAGCTCGATTCTCCCCGTCCACCTCCAACCTCCTCCTCCTTCAGCATTCCCTCCCTTAGCACGGGACCAATGTCCTCGAGCAGCTTAAGCCACCATTTCATGTGCCACCTTCCTTCCCACCTTCCCCCAGTGTAGACTTTTCTCCATAAGCCCTGAGCCATCCTCATCGTGCTGAGCCCCGCTCACCTCCCACGTGAACCCCTGCTGGAGCCTCCTACATGGTCACTCAGTTTGCAGTCTTGTCCCTCCACCATCCAACCTCAACACAGCCACCGGGGACCATTTAATATGGAAAGCAGGTCTCGTTTCTCCCATGCTTCGCCAACCCGCCCGCCCTGTCCCAGTCTTCCCGTTGCAGTTAAGACAAAATCCCTAGCCTGAGCATGTCCTTCCGTGATCACGGCCCTTCCCAGCTCTCCACATTCGTTCTGAACCCCACGCTGCCGCTCCGGCCACACTCCAGCCGCACGGGGCCCTTGATACTCCTCCAGCTCACTCCGTGTCCCTGCCGTGGGTGCTGACCCTCCTCCTCCCTCTGCTGAGAGCGCCCTGGTCCCAGCTCTCCCCGCGGCCACTTCTGCAGCTTCGCTTCCAGGATGACTCCCTGGAGAGGCCCTTCCTGCCTCCTCACCATTGCCCTGCAAATTGTCCCATCGGTTTCCCTCATTTTTCACTTTTCAAAAGTATGGTTCTTTTTTTTTTAATCATTTACTAGTACTTGCCCCCTCCATGAGAATAAAAGCTCGTCTTGTTCCCAATTACTTCATAAAACAAACTAGATGCTCGATAAATATTCATTGTAACAAATGACTCCCTCGCAAACGTTATTGAAAAACACCGAAACGTTCCTTTTCAGTGTTGCCAGAAACTGACAGCCAAAGGAGAAGAATCTGGACCTGTGTCCCCAGTGAACTCTGCCTCTCCCCAAGCTCTTCTGATACCCTTCATCTTTCTGGGGCCACCTGTTCGGGGCCATGGATTGCCCCTTACTTGGTTTACTGTACATCCCACGATGAAAGAAAGAAGTTTGCCTTTAAATAGTACACATTAGCCCTTCCAGTTAAATTAGGGTGAGATCACCTCCCTGTTTAGGGTCCATGTAGGACTATCTCACTCTGAGGGGCTATAAATACCAAACCAAGTCACATGGATGGAAGGTTAGCGTGGTTGTTGGTGACCCAGTCACGTATCTTCTCTAAATGAACTCGCAAAACCTCAGTGCCTCTCACCAAAGTCAGCAAGCACCCACTTGCGGCTTTAATTCCCTTCAGATTTGTTCCTCTGAAAAACCAAGAAAGTCTTCCTCGTTTCTTTCTGACTCAGAAATCGTGCTTAATCGCCTTGTTTGGCTCTCTGGTCGGTCATTAACGTGAGCTGTGAGGCCACTATTTTCTTTGTTACTTTGTGGAAATTGTAGACATTGTATGAGCACTGGAAAAGGAGCTTTTGCATACATTTGATCATTTCCTGGACGTGTTATCTGGTTTATCTGAACTTGGTGTTCCTCGCTGGTGACAAAGTGTGGCTCACGGCATCTCTCCTTCACCCTGTAAAGGACCAAAGGAAATAATCCTCTATGCAACGGCATTCTGGAGTCTGCAAAGACCAGGTGTAAATGGTTCTTGTTGTGACGTTTTGCCTACAATAGGACGTCTTGAAAAATGACACTGTGGTGTGCTTGAGAGCTCACTGGACCAGGAGACCTTGTGTGTGGCTGAGACATAGTGTCTTGACCTTGAAAATTGGGAACTTGGATGAATTCATCCTGCAGGTTACTGTAAATAAGGCTTCAGGTATTAAAATGCAGTGACAATGTCTTCCCTCTTCTCTCAAAGCCGTCTACGTTTTATTTATAGGAGAGAAACCACGTTTGGTAAAAGCCCATAGAACTGAAACGCTGAATCATTTTATATTTGCTGTTCAGTATTTATTTAGAATCCACAGTATGCCAGGCACAATGGTTCAGGCTTTTACAGCCCCGTGTGGCTTAAAAAGCAGTTTTTCTGTATCTTGTGTGATCCTCTCAAGATGGAAGGCAGGACAGGGGTCACCAGGCTGGCTGCACAGGGAAAGGAGTGGAAGGGAGAGAAATTCAGTGAGCTGCCCGGTTTCTCAGCTCTCATTAGTGGGAGTGCAGATCAGATCACACACTCTTAGATTTTTGAACTTATGATCTTTCAGTTTGTGTGGACAGTTACGGGGGCCATTCTCAAGACAGCAACCTTCTAACACAGCCCCAGGGACCTGCAGAGAAAGCTCCGTAAATGGGACAGAGTTACAAAATCACAACCCTCTGGTGCACCAAGAAAATGTAGTTTCTCTTGCCTGTAAAGCTGCTCTTAGGAGCTCCCATTTCCCTTCAGCTGGTGTGGTTCGGTGACTTGAACACTGTCTGCAGTGGTGGAGGTGCGAGAGCCCTGACCTGCTATGATCTTCGCGTGTGTGCTGGGTTTGGCGCTCTGAATTGGCCGGGTCCCCTTCTGGGGCCTCCCGTTGGCGTCTGCGATGATGCTCGCAGTTGGTAAACTTGCGGGCGATTGTTTATCCATGGAGTCTGTGCTGGGTGACCATTCCCTCCAGAGGGCACCTGCCCTCAACAATCACAGGCCTTCCAGCCTCCTCTGGGTCTGGACTATATCTCTTCCTCTTTGTGCTCAAGGCCTGTGTCATTGCCCTCTGGATCCAGCTGCAGGTAAAGAAATCACCTCGGGGGGTGGGGGGAAGTTAGCGCTCAAGGGCTAGAGCGCATGCTCAGCACGCACGAGGTCCTGGGTTCCATCCCCCGTACCTCCATTAAAAATATATAACTAAACCTAATTACCACTCCCTCAAAAAAATAAAGTAAAATGAATTAAAGAAATCACCTCTCCACTCACTGCAGCCTCCATACCTGCAGATCCAGTTCCCCTGACCTCAGCCTCCACACGGGAGGGCGCTCGGCCATGGATAGCAGTGACCCATCAGATTCTGTCTCTCTCTCTCTTGAAAAACTGAACAAGGGACTCAGAAACTAGAGCCAGCACAGGCCAGGAGTTTGAGCTGAAAGATCCTTTACCAGGATTGGCACCACTACCAGTCAAAGCCATATGTAAGCCTGAGTCACATGGCAGCAAAAAATCATGAATTATTATAATAGTCACGGCTACTATTCATAAGGTACTAACCATGGCAGGTGCTACGTGGAGCGTTTCACCTGTGTTACCTGTTTAGTTTTTATAACTCCCACCTATATAGATACATACAGATTCAGATCTATCTATATCTATATCTGTATACCTACATCAGTCAATTGATCTATCTATCCATCCATCCATCTGTCAACCATCCATCCATCCATCCATCCATCCATCCATCCATCATACTTATCTATCTATCCATCCATCCATCTATCCATCTATCTAAAAATGTATCCCAGTAGTTTTTAACTGGGAGCAACTTTGTCCCCCAGGGTTATTTGGGAATACCTATCTGGAGACACTTTTGGTTGTCACAGCTTTCAGGGTGAGGTGTGTGCTGCTGGCATCTAGTGGGTAGAGGCTGGGGACACTGCTAAACATCCTGTCAAAGGCACAGGGCAGTCCCCACAGGGAAGAATTATCTAGCCCAAAATGTCGATAACACCCAGATTGAGAAACCCTGACCTCCCGGCATGTAGAAACCCTCTCTGGGGCTGACTGTGACCTGAGGGAATACATAAGCTAACCCTTCAAAGTGAAATCAATTTCCCTTTGTCTTTTTCTCCAAAATCCTGTAAGCCGACATGGCTCCGACGCAGGATGAATCACGTTTAGTTCTGTTTTTATTCTGCTTTAGTTTAAGCCGAGAGCAGCTTGGTACTTGTCTTCTTGACAAACATTCTAAGGGCACTGAGTCTGTAGAGCTGGTTTCGTAAATGGATGGGTTTCTAGCTGGACTAATATGAACAGTGAACTTTGAGAGAGTACTGTCTCCACACACTCCCTTCTTAATATCCCCATCTTACAGGGGGAGAAACTGAGGCTTAGAGCATCATTTACTCAGCTGACACATTTAGTAAATGCCAGAGCTGAAGTGTAAGCCAATTCAACAACCGAGTCTAGGATCCTGACCATCATGCCGTATTGGTCTTTAATATACCAGTCTCACTGGAATTTTTTTTTCATCATGTTGGTCTGATAATAAGCCTAATTTTTTTTTAACTTAAGACAGCATGGGTGGCTGAACAGGGAGGCGCAGAACAAGGAGAACTTCTTAAAGTAAGACGAAAGTGATTTTCCAATGACTTGGGGGAAAAGAGATTATAAACCAATAAAAGTGTCTGGATCGCTCCGGAGCACCGATTTCCGACCCCTTTGAGAAGGAAAACTGTAGGAGGATTCACATTTGGCGTAAACTACTCTGCCGCTAGCTAGGGAAACTGGCGGGTCCTCACCTTCTCATATAAATATTGACTGCACCGCACTGCCATTTATTGGATTTTCTGAAGGTTCCAAGTGTCTTGTCCAGAGTGCTGCCTTTTTAAGGATGCTTTATCTGATCACATGGAATTTAAAAAGGAGTTGCTTTTAGGCCCTTGGAGGATTTCAGAGCCACTTCTGGGGACTGCTTCTCTCTGGAGGATTGAGACGGCCTTTGCCCCTTGTTACTGGTTTGCTCTGTGTAGCAACTGGAATAATATGGAATCTTAAGTATTTATTTATTTCATACTGAGCATAAACATATT
Organism: Camelus bactrianus; assembly: GCF_048773025.1. Taxonomy (NCBI): domain Eukaryota; kingdom Metazoa; phylum Chordata; class Mammalia; order Artiodactyla; family Camelidae; genus Camelus; species Camelus bactrianus. The sequence goes on from NC_133573.1 coordinate 27,866,303, forward strand.
TATTATATTTCATATCGAGTCCCTCTCCTGGTACATGGGGTGCGAGTCATCTTCCTTTTTCACAAGCATGGAAACAAGGTCCAGCCCCACCTTTTGCCGTCACCGTGAAGTCGAGTTGAGCTCTCCTGGTTCAGGTGGTGCCCACTGAGGACTGTCGCCCCAGACCTGGGTAGTCCCGATGTGAGGAGGGGAAGCCTAGGTCTGGGCGATGCCAGCCGGAGGAGAGAGACCCTCAGATGAGAAATACTAACTGGCCTCAGTTCGTCCCCCTATTTCTGTTGGAAATAGTCACCCTGTGACTTTGAAGGAGAGAGAAAGACCCCAGGAACTGAACCCCTAGGGGACTCAGACAGTCCTTGCAAATGAGACTGGGTCCCTGGGCAGAAATGGCACTGTGATCAGAGGTGAAAAAGCTCAGAGTGTGTGTATGGGAGAAGGAGGAAGAGCTGGGGAGGTCGATGGGATCTGGAGAAAGGATCAGAATAAGGAACCAAAAATAAATACCCAAGATTCCATTATTGTTCCTTATTAAATTTTTTGAAGATGGCAGAAATGAGATCCGTCAACTTCTCTTTTCCTTGAGAAAACCAAAACTCTTCTCCACCCCAGCCTAGGAAGAAGAGAGGGCCGACCGCTACCCCAGGGGAAAGCCGGTCCACTTTACTGCTGTTTCATGGCGGCAGCCCGAGCCGCCGGGGGTGAACCAAAGAGGGGCTTTTGTTTAAAATTAATGGCTGAGGTCGTCTCTTAAAAGCCTGTCATTTAAATGAACAAAGGAGCAACTGCTTGCTGACAGCAGAGCTGGGAAAATGGAAGCGCTGGGCTTCATGTCTCACCCACAAATCTCCGCGTGTCTACTCACTCCGTTTCTTCCCTTGACCTGTCTCTTTAATCACTTCACCCTTTACTGCCAAGAAGCACGGCTGTTCCTAGCACGCGCAGTGGCCTTCCTGCCTTTGACAAGAGGTTGCCAGCTACTGCTCGCCCATCCTTCCAGCTGTGCGCCACGGGGGGCGGCCCCTTTGGGTGTGGACCAACAGGTGAACGGAGATTAGGGCAAAGGGGTGGACTGGTCACCGTCTGGAAGAGGCAAGCTCCCCTTCGCCACTTGGAGGTCAAATCCAGCATCTCAGTCGCCTAGCCGTCACAAAGCTTGGAAAAAGCAGAACCATCAGATTATAGCATAGAGTCAGGGTCGCTCTGAGAATACTAAGGGCCATCTTGGTATATGTAAACGTACCATCACTGCGGAATATTCCTTTGTTTTGCTATGTCTGGGAGGTGGGCGGGGAGGGACTTTCCTGTTTTCCCAGTTGTCGCAGCTTTGAAAGCAGCAAAGGGAAGTGAGAAGCCCACAGTGTCTGCTGGACCCCCTCAGAGCCTCCTCAACACAGAGACGTCTGTGTCTCCCCCAGACCTGAGAATCCCCAGCACAGATCGACATGGTCCTGGTCTGAAGTCTCCAAAAAGAGAAGCTCTGTTTCTCCAGCCCTTCCCCCTGGGCTTGGTCTCACTTTGATGTTCCCCTAAGAGGTACATGATGAAGTTTAGGAAGCAAAACAGCGCAGGAGCTGAGAACATGGACGCCAGTCAGATGGCAGGGATCTGTGTGGGACCTTGAAAGAAGTGTGAGCTTCAGCTTCTCCGTCTGTAGAATGGCTGTAGCCGAAAGATTGGCCCCCGTCCCTGAGGAGCCAAATAACTGAGAGACAGGGTTTTGGAGCTTAGAAGCAAAGAGGCAGCTTTATTACTTTGCCAGGCAAAGGAGACTCACAGCAGACTAGTGTCTTCAAAACTGTGAACCCACCTTGGGGATGGGGCCACAGCTCAAACAATAAAGCGTCGATAGCCATCAACAAAATCATTCTCTTCCCATGAGACTCAGAGTGGCGTCACGGTGTCTCCAGGTGACCCATTCTACAGAGGCTAGCGGTTGTCAGCTCTTTCCATCTCTCTATCTTATAAGCACCCAAGGCGTGGTCTGCATGGTAATTCAGGCTACTTCGTAAGGTTACAGTTCTGTGACCATCTCCCTGGAGAAGGACTCAGAGACCAAGCATGACTGTTACTTTCGATGACTGGAATAAAGTAGGAAGAGTAAAATGAATAGCTTTATTTTAACAACAGGCCTGGAGCTGTGAGTAACAACCGGTCAGTCAGGTCAGCTGATCATTTTAAGGGCAAGCATAAGAATAAGCAGTCTGTTAGCCTAAGTGTGGCCATTTTATTAATTCTTCACGGCGATAATAATTTAACATAGCAGTGTTCCTGTGAGGGCTCGATTAGCCCACAGACTCAGCCCTGTGCCTCGTACCTAATACATATGTGATAAATATCGGCTTTATTAGAATTATTATGGCTTCTAACAATTACTCGTAGCAGCACGTGCGCCATGCAATTCAAGTGAGATGGGTTACCAAAGCCACGCCACGTTGCAAGCTGCCTAACTGTGGCCTCCCACGAGGAAGAGACTTCATACACATCCTGAAGGTGGAAGGAAAGACGGAAGAGGAAAGAGAAGACATGAAACCCTCAGTAAACACTTGATTAAATAGGTGGCAAGGCAGGGACTTGCCCGTAAAAGAATCTGCCAACTCTTGTCCCTCCCTGCTTGTTCTTTTTTTTTTTTTTTTTGATTGTATGATTTCATAGAAATGAAATGTCCAGATTAGGACATTTTAAAAAATATCTTCTTCCTTAAACGTTTACTTAATGTTTACTGTAAGTAGCTTTTGTGTGTGTATGTGTGTGTATGTGTGTGTGTGTGTCTGTGTCTCTGTGTGTGTGTGTGTGTGTGTGTGTGTATGTGTATGTGTGTGTGTGTGTGTGTATTTACGTATACAGTTGGCCCGTGAACACCTTGAGGGTCAGGGGTGCTGACCACGGGGCTCCCTGCCCTTTCTCAGGGCCTCGCCGCGGGCTTTCCCTTGGGCAGAGTCAGAGGCCTGCAGAGGGAGAGAGCGCGGAACCTACAAAGGGCGGACAGGATCTGGAGCCTGGAGCGCGCAGAGGAGCTCAGGGCACGTGGAGACAGGACTCCGTGGGGAGAGAGAGGAAGCAGGAGTCAGGGGAAGAGGTTTTCAGACGGAAGATGCTCAAAGATGCTTGAAAGTGAGGGAGAAGGAGCCGGTGAACGAACGGAGACACCGAAGACATGAAAGGAGAAAAGGTTTAAGTGCTGCCGAGGCGCTGCAGGGCCGCTGCCCGGCCGCGGAGCGGCCAGCTGAGCTGCGAACTAAGGCAACACTTGGAATCCGAAGCGGGGAGTGAAGCTGACACCAGCCTGTTTCCCCCGTTCAGATCACATCCTTACCGTGCTCTTCATTCATCTCTTCATTGAGGAGTTTCCTCTTTTAGAAGCTTTCCCAGAGCTGCTTTGGAAACACCGAGGTCGCCTCCTCCGGCGTGCACTTCTGGGCACTCACACGTAAACGTGCTCTCCGTCTCCACCAGGACCGCACGCTCCTCCCCGGGGCCGCGTCTGCAGGAGGAGATTTCCACGCCGAGCCTTGGAGACTTGGCCCCATTATCCTTTCCTGTTTGCTTGAAATACCTTCATCATTTCTCCTTTGAAAAACTCCTTTCTTTATTTCTTTCCTCATTTTAATTCATATGACAGACGATCTGGTCCCCACCCAGCAGAGTCCAGTAGAAACCTTCATAAGGAAAAGAGATTTATTTACTTATGTTTTAAATGGAGGCCCTGGGGGTTGAACCCGGGACCTCGCGCATGCTAAGAATGTGCTCTACCCACCCACCCCACCCCCAGGAAGAGAGATTCATAGGTACTTAAATTGTGCAAAATTCTTAATAAAGAGGAGTTAGCTCAATGGCTGGCTTGAATGAGGGATTTCTTTTTTGAATCCCCCCGTTGTCACGCCCTAGAGTGTACTTGGAGATACCTTTGTAATACTAATTGAGTGTCTTCTGTAAACCTTGCATTTTACATATGTTATGGAACTTAGTCCTCACAATAAACTTGCAAATATAGGTTATTAACCCATTTTATAGATGAAGAATGAGGTTCCCAGAACTGAATTTCCCACACTTAGAACTGGAATTTAATGTAGGTCTATTTACACTGCAAAGACTACCCTCTCCCTGCACTTTCTAACACAAGACGTGTATTCCTGCCCAGTTAACTGTGGACCAACATTTAAGTATACATTTAACGACACCAAGGGGAGTGTGTTATTTTAAGGATTTCTCAGAGTTCTTTTTTGTGAAAGCACTGTTCTTTTTATTCCTCTTTTACAATCTTCTAGACTTTTCTATGTTGATTATACAAATATGCAAACAATCTATTTGTGACCTTCTCCATTCTGATTTTCTTGTAGCTGAGCACTTATTTCCTCGTCTTTTCTTTTCACCAGTAAAACAAAAATATTGAGTCTGCCCTGTCACCCTTAATTAGCTGAGGTAGCCTCTGTTGAAACTGTTTACTGCTCACTTTTTACCCAGAACAAAATTGGAAAAAATAGAAAGGTATTTATAGTTTTATCTCCTTTTCACAGAGACCCATTAATCATGCAGAAATATATTTCTAAGCTTCTTATTGTGCAGTTTTGCAAGTTACAGTAACGGTCAGCCCTCTGCGTCTGTGGGTTCTGCATTTACAGACTCACACAACCAAGGATCAAAACTACTGGGGGAAAAATCCAGAAAGTTCCAAAAAGCAAAGCTGAAGTTCTATTTACATAGCATCAACATTAGGTGTTATAAGTAAAGAGGAAATGATTTAAGGTACACGGGAGCGTGTGCATAGGTTATATGCAAGACTACATTGTTTCATATAAGCGTCCTCTGATTTGGTACCTGCTGAGGTCCTGAGGATACTGAGGGATGACTGCAATCACATTGCTTAAGAATTCGATTTTGGTAACCAAGATTTGTAAGCATAAACGTCTTTGAAAAATGCCGGGAGATACTATTTAAGTCTTCATTAGAATAGATAAGAGTGATGGATTCATTACTGGCTAATCTTTTTGCCAGTCCTGTAGGTAAACCCATGCAGTGTAAGACATAGAATATTAAAATCTATCACAGATACGTTAAAAATACGTAAGGAAAACATCTTTCAACAGCTGTGTGCCATTTTATTGTTACAAGAGCCTTGCCAACGTGACATTAATAAATCTGGTGCCATAATACGGCCCCTAAATTGGTTGTTACTGGTAATGAGGGAATAATTTGGAAGTAAATAGTCTCTGGCAAAACTGAAGTTGGCTATTTATTTCAGAGTTGATTAATTAATAATTGTTCATTAACCAACGCTAAATGCCTCACGTGTTGTGTTTGCCTCTTTGCCAAAAAATATCGGTGCTTTATTTTGGTGCCAATGCTAATTGTTAATTACTGCTCTGGGACCCTGGAAATTGACTGGCGCACAGAAGTTGACTAGCTGCTTGCTTTCCTAAAGGCTTTGCAGGAGTGGGGTGGGGGGAAGCTGCAGACCCTTGAGTCTTGCTTCCAAGACCTTGTGTTTTTATGCAGAATGTTTGGGGCCCTGGGGCTAAAGTTTGGAAAGCTGCAGAAAGAGTGTACAGGAAAACTATTCATGGCTAGAGCTTTGGGAATGTTTTCATGAGCTGAGTCTTAAATAAACTGAAGTCATTCTTAATTGAATGCACTCACAGTCTGTTTCGAAGAGGAATTTCACCAGGGTGTGGTTAATACCCCATTTGCTGGTTTTGTTGTCATTGAATATTTTGACTACTAGGACCTAATTGCACCTTAAGCCTTGGAACAGTCCCAAACAAAGAGTGACATTTTCAAATGGTTCAGGGAAATCAGTGAACTTCCATAGCTGTTTTCCTGTTTGTGGCCAGAACTGGAGGAGACCGCGTTTCCACTGAAGGGCACACAAACTCACCTGATTTATTCCTTGGCAGCTAACAAAAGCATAGATATTGGCATGGGGGGTCTTGTGTGATAACATGCTTCAGAACTTTTTTCCGGAGTGCAAAGTGTATACATTAGTTTTAAATTTCTTTGCAGTTGTAAGCATTTTGATTAGCTGCATTTTTTAGGCTTAAAAAATGTATAGAAATGTAAATGTAAATAGAAATGTAAATTTAATCATCATCCTTCTTACACATAATATTTAGAAAAATTAACCCTAAGTGTTTGTGACCATGTCAATGAGTTTCTTCCACACTCTTTTGATGGACTGACTTGCTTGTTAAATAGAATTACAAATCCCTTGTGAAAGAAATACAAGGGGTGTGTGTTTAATTCTTTGATCCAGGAGCAGATCCAGTAATTGAACAGGGGGTTGTCTATTCTATTCTGAAAGGTTCCCAGGAACAGACATTTCATCCCCTGGGAGCCTGTTTCCATGTCAAATCCAGAAGTCCTTAACAGTGTCTTATTCAAATCCTTCTTGCTTCACCCAAAACTTCGCTCTCTGTGGATAGTGAGAACAGTTGGGAACCAGCCTATTTATAATAATCTTTCAGATTCTTAAGGACAGTTATTAAAATTTTCTTCAACTTTCTTCTCACCCAGCTAATTAACCCAATTCTTTGAACCTTTCCTTGTAAGACTTCACATGCCTTCAAGCCTCGTTTGCATAGAAGTTCGGTTCTAGAGCTCAAATTATTTCAAGGATACTCACCAGGAATTTGGCCTTGAGACATTAGAAAGGGTGTCAAGAATTTCCAACTAAGGGTTTCCTACTGTGATGACTTAATAAATCCACGTTAGCAGCAGGGTGCTGAGATTGACCAGATGCCCCTTGGGCCAGGTGAAGTTGTCATGAACTTATATTTTTATGGCAAACAGAGCTTCCTTCATGGAGTCCAAATATTGTGGAGAAATTTACATTCTCAACAGATGACATCACCTCAGCCTGCATTCACTATACTGTCATTGTTACTGCTGGCTTCTCTTCTGAAAGTAGCTTTTTTTCCCCCCAAATTGATTTATCAAGAAGAGTCCACTGGTTGAGGGAACTGACAAAATAATTCACATCGGAAGAAACTGAATTTAGGAAGCTGGTGACAGAAGGACCCAGGAAGGACTCCCCTCAGGGTTTAGCGTCTGTCCATGGACGCAGGCTGAAAACGCGAGGTCCCTGTCACATCAGTGGCACTTATCTTAATAATATTCCATCCATGCCACTCTTTGTGTTTTAAGAACAACATAGCAGTTGCAATCACATCACAAACTTCTATTTTTGTCATTATACAAACATTACATCTGCGTTTGAAATTAGTGAGAAAATGCAGATAAATTAGAAGAAAAGGAAAAAACATCATGCTAAGTGTAAGTGGTCTAAACACCCCAATTAAAATGCAGAGACTTTTTTTTAAACTAGATACGATAACAAGACCCAACACAGGCAATCTATGAGAAATGTACTTTAAATATAAATATATCTATAGGTTAAAAGTTAAAGTATGGAGAAGATACTCCATACAAACAGTCATCTTAAGAAAGATGTGCTTGCCCCATCAGTATCAGATGACATAGACGTTAAGACAAGGAATGTTACCAGGGCTAAGGAGTTCTATTTTATCATCATAAATGAATGTCTCAATCGATAAAATGTAATAATACTGATTTTGCAGGAGCTTAAAAAAATCCTTTCAAATATATGAAGCAAACACTGATTATACAGAAAGTAAAGATAGATGGATCGTTTTTATAATTTTTCTCTTTAGATTTTCTTCTTTTTTTCCCAACCTGATTTATAAGAGCTCTTTACTTATAATTTTATAAGAGACAATTTGTCTATTACATATATGATAAATATCTCCAGTTTGTTCCATGTCATTTCATTTTGTGTGCTCTGCTGTCTTTGTGAAGCTTTCCTTTCTGGCTGCTGGCTTTGCCATCATGCTTGGAGCATACTTTCTTATCCTGATGCTATAAATTTAGTTATTATCACATTGTGGTTTTCTTCTAGAAGATTTTTGATTCCATATAATTTTTCCCCTTAAATATTTAAGATTTTTGGAATTTAAATATTTCTCAATTCCATGTAATTTTTACTTTTAAGTATTTATTTTTGGGGGAATTTTTCCTTTGGAATATAGTATGTGATAATAATCTAACCTTACTTTTAACTAATCATTAATCTTTTCAGTGCTGTTGGACATCTGTCTTTTCACAGGTTTCTTTACAAGCTGAGAGGTGAGGACTTTCCTTCCTCCAGCCTGCCTTTTCTGTCAAACACTTACTGAACAGGTATTAAACACCAGGAGGTATGCTTGGCACTGGGGGTTGGGGAAAAAAAAAACCAAATTAGTTGTCTTTGAGTTAGTGGTGTTTTAGAAAACAGAGGGTCAGGTACTAGCTGTATGAGCAAAATGCTGCACAGCCAATGACAAGGAAATGACACTCTGCCAGGGAGCAGTTGTAAGTGACATTTGATCTGACTCAGAAAGGAGGATAAAGGGGAAGGTCATAGTTGTTTCAGGACCTGGAGAATGACTGCATGGACAGGGGCCACCTGGGGCTGGAATCCAACCCAAACTCCTCAATGCGCCAAGTGCCCCAGCACAGGGATGCCCTGCGCTGGTGGGAGGGACATTTTCCTGATTTGCACAAACACCCTGTATGCGTTATCAATTGCCTTAGAGGAGCCTGTGTAAACGCAAGGATTTGGGAATGAGCATGACATATTTGAGGAAGGCTGAGACGCCAGTGCAGTTTAAGCTTGGGCGGCAGAGAGAACCATCCTCGGGGAGACGGTTTCAGAATCTCTTAGGGCACCTTCGAGATTGGGGAGTCCACCCTGTAGGCTGCATTTTTCGTGTTAGAAGATGACAGCTGAACCTGCATGATTGGTTTTGCATTTTAGAAATCATGACCCTAGCGGCAGCCTGGAGAGCCAGGCAGTGATCAGGAGGAGAGCCCAAGGCCAGCGGCCGCGGGGTTTGTCAGAGGCTGTGAGTAGCCACGGCCAGAGACGCTGAAGGTTCAAATCTATAGAAATGGTAAGAAACGCCAAGTTTTGGGAGCAATTTCTGAGGCTGAATCAGCAGTACTTACATTCCTACTACAAAGGTAGGGGCGGCAAAGAAATCAGATAGTTTCCCTTGTCATCCATCCAATGTCTGGGCTTCAGAAAGGACCTCGTTTTAGTTTGAGGTTGCAGTTAAGACAAGCTCAGACTTCGCTGGGACCCAAGTGTCTGACCCTTTGTATGTTTCATTACCACCCGTAAGACGTGTATCTTAATGAGCTCCAAGCTCTGTTCATCTTATAGACATGACTGGACCTTTGAGGACTTTACAAACTAGTGGAAAATTTTTTCTTTTAATGCTTACTATTTTTTATAGTACTGTTGTGTGTCCCAGAAAATCCTTTCTCTTAATAGAGATCTATTTAAGGTGCACTCAGTCCTTGGGTCTTAGAGCCTCGTGGCCTCACAACCCAAGTTCAATGTCATCTGAAAACATTTCTCTCTCATGGCTTCCCCCCATACCTCTCTGACTGGCTTCATAATTGAAGACTTTAATTTATTCACCACACAGTGTCTCTGCCCTCCTGCCATCTGTAATTTATGCCTTTTGCACTCGGCTGCCTGGTGTTCTTTAATTCTGCTTTAAAAAATGACAAGAGTTTTGTGACCCACTTGGTAGGAATCACCCCATTAAAAATATTGTTATGCATAACGGTGTTTAGAAAAAATTCCCAGCAGTGAATTTCAGTTTTGTAAGATAATGTTCTTTTTAGCACGACCCAGCTGGTGGCTACAGTTATCATTCATATGACAAAACAAAGATAACAGGAGCCCCAGGGAAAGAAGGCTGACCTCCCAAGAGAATGCTTGAGTTCAGGTCTGAACAATCCGTTCAGCCAAACAGAAGGAAGCAGCAACCAACATGGATTTTTTTGTTTTTCTTTTTAACATTTTTTATTGATTTATAATCATTTTACAATGTTGTGTCAAATTCCAGTGTAAAGCACAATTTTTCAGTTATACGTGAACATATATATATTCATTGCCACATTTTTCTCTCTGTGAGCTACCACAAGAACTTGTGTATATTTCCCTGTGCTGTACAGTATAATCTTGTTTATTTATTCTACATTTTTGAAATCCCGTCTATCCCTTCCCGCCCTCCACCTCCTTGGCAACCACAAGTTTGTATTCTATGTCTATGAGTCTATTTCTGTTTTCTTTTTATGCTTTGTTTTTGGGACCTAATGAAACTTACAAGCTTCTGCACAGCAAAGGAAACCATAGGTAAAACAAAAAGACAACCTACGGAATGGGAGAAAATTTTTGCAAATGAAACCGACAAAGGCTTGATCTCCAGAATATATAAGTAGCTCATACAACTTAATAAGAAACAACCAAACATCCCAATCCAAAAATGGGCAGAAGACCTAAACAAGCAATTCTCCAAGGAAGACATACAAATGATCAATAGGCACATGAAAAAATGCTCCATATCACTAATTATCAGAGAAATGCAAAGCAAAACTACAATTCTCACATCAGTCAGAATGGCCATCATTCAAAAATCCACAAATGACAAATGCTGGAGAGGCTGTGGAGAAAGGGGAACCCTCCTACACTGCCATGGGAATGCAGTTTGGTGCAGCCACTGTGGAAAACAGTATGGAGATTCCTCAAAAGACTAGGAATAGGCTTACCGTATGACCCAGGAATCCCACTCCTGGGCATATATCCAGAAGGAACCCTACTTCAGGATGACACCTGCACCCCAATGTTCATAGCAGCACTATTTACAATAGCCAAGACATGGAGACAGCCTAAATGTCCATCAACGGATGACTGGATAAAGAAGCTGTGGTATATTTATACAATGGAATACTACTCAGCCATAAAAACCAACAACATAACTCCATTTGCAGCTACATGGATGTCCCTGGAGAATGTCATTCTAAGTGAAGTAAGCCAGAAAGAGAAAGAAAAATACCATATGAGATCGCTCATATGTGGAATCAGACATGTTTTTTTACCCCAGAACAGGATCCCCGCGTGCTAAAATGTGCAGGCTGTAGTGTCAGAAATTGACCTCTCTTTTTCCTCAATATATCTTTTCAGCAGAGTACACACATTGATAACTAAAACATCAAGAGTGTCCCAAGAAGTGCTGAGAAATGATGTCTTTTATTTTATCTTCTCTTTGAAGATCTAACCAACACTCTTGATTTCCTGGCCGCAATGTCTTTCTTGGATAATCTGGGTGATGTGAAATAGAGAAGGATGTGGAAGACACTACCTGGCTGACCAGCAAGACCAGTTCCTTTCCTTTCCAGACACACAAGTGATGTGGTCCTTGGACAGGCATTTAGCCCACACCCCCCATCTCTCTGCTATGAAGCGGAGTTTTGGCCAATGGGAAGCAAGGAGTGGATGCTGTTTCTGAGCTGAAGATGATGCAAGAAAACGGATGTGGGTGTGAGGAGGGCTGTATCCCAGGTCTCAGCTGAGCCCCTGGGACATGCCCGCCAAGTGTGGGCCCTTGGCTTTGCACAGGAAAGAATTTGAGTGCGAGCTGCCGCTGAGTAAAGGCAGATTTATTTACTGCATAGAGTGTAAGGCAAGAGAAAGGCAAGGAAAGAGGCGTGGGAATTGGGTGCTCAGGTTAAAGTAAAAGTAGGTGCACACTCCATAGACAGAGTGCAGGCCGTCTCCAAAGAGGAAGGAGTGAGAAAGGACTGCTAGGTGTGGTGGTGTCAGTTTTTATTGGCTCAGTAGATTCACAGGCCTACAGGTGCGACCATTCCAACTGTCCTGGGGAAGGGGGCTGGGATTCCTAAGAATCGGGCCACCACCCATTCTCTGGCCTTTTGTAGTTAGCCTTGGGACTGTCATGGCGCCTGCGGGCACGTTATTTATTACGCTGTTACAATGAGCATATAATGAAGCTCAAGTCTACTAGAAGTCAAACTTCTTAATCCTCAAGGCCAACTTAGAGTTGAATCTTCCACCACGTTGGTGTTAAATTGCTGTCATGCCTTGAAGTGGCTGTGCCTGCCACCTTCCTTCCTGTCTCAGACCCACAAAACCTGCCACTGTCTGATGGGCTCTGCTATTTTTCCTCTCACCAGCTTGACCCAACTACAGAGCCTCGAAGCTTTTGTTCAGTCTTATCCAGTCACGAGACTGAGGGAGCCTGGGTCTCTGAATCAGTGCCTGGAGGGCAGCCCCTGGTCTGGGCTAAACTGTGTTCCCCTCAAATTCCTATGTTGATGACATAGCTCCTGGTACCTCAGAATGTGGCCTACTTGGAGATCCGGTCTCTTAGGGAGAATCAAGTTAAAGTGAGGCCATCAGGGTTGGTCCTAACTCAATATGGATACAGGAGAAAACGGGGTACATGGCAACAGGATGGCCATGTACCAGGTCTCGGGAGGGTCCCCAGGACACGCCCTGCCAAGTGAGGGTCCTTGGCTTTGCAAAAGAAAGAATTCACAGGGGAGCCGCAGTTGAGTGCAGGTGGATTTGTTCAGAGAGAAATACTCAGTTTGATGGAGTAACATTTTGGCACCATGTTGGAAACTTTCTAAAGGTTTGGGAAGAGAAAGTTCTTTGTGCTGGAGGTACAGCTCTTTTCCTAAGTTTGAGGTTGTTTCAAAATAAAACAGTTCTTAAAGTTATCAGATGCATTTTACAGATGAAGGAACAGGGCCCCCAAGTGCGTGAGGTCGCCCAGCCAGCGTGGGGTAGCTCCGGGCGGGGGTCCTTGCTTCACGGGTTTCTTTTATGCAACATTTTCACTAGATCTAGAGGGGTGTGAGATGAAAGCACGTAATTTCATCCGGAGGTAAATGCAGGTGTAGAACTTCACTGCATGTCATCTCTGTGTGCCCCGATCCCAGGAATGAATTAATCAAGCCCCCACGGTTGTCTAAGGAAACACTCAGTGCCAGTGTTCTGTGACTCCACCTTGGAAAAAGCCAAGACATACACACCAATGCTTTGGGGCTGAAAGGTCCAAGAAGACATCTGCTTTCATTCCGTTTTCTGCCAGGTTTATCAAGGAGAGAAGCGGTTACGTTACAAAGCAGTGGATCTCCTTTTACTGAAAACCATGAGTGGTCTGAGTGTGGCGGTTGGGGATGGTGGTTAAATTATTCATCATGACAGAGATAATTATCTTCATACAGGAGACAGAAGCCCAAATGCCTTTTAGGAAGTCAACTTGGGAAATTGCTCCTCAGCGATAATGAGGGTAATAAGATGTGTCCCAGACCCTGTTCATAAGCTCTGCTTTTTTGCAAAAAAAAAAAAAAAAAAAAAAAGTGTCCTGGGCTGACAGATGTCTGATTAACAAAATTAAGGAGAGATTTGGCTGCAGCCTTAACCCCTCCCCTGGGCCTTCCAGTTTCTGGGTTGATTAACTTTTCAGGTCAGATTTCTCTTCCCCGTCTCGCTCTTTATCATTTGAGCCGGCTTGATGGTTTTCTGCCACGACAGGGGCCGGGCTGCGCACCCGTCTCCTTCACGAGAGGGCGAGCTACTCCAATGCCAGCTACCCTGTCATGTCTCCAACACGAGGCAAAAAACACTCTTAGTATCTCGTCACCTTTCCCTTCAAAGCTTCATACTTGGCTCCAAAACAGAAATACAAGCGGTGATATGGGAAAGGTGGCAAATGTGTTTCAATGCAAACCTGTGTGTGACTTAATCCCGGGAGCTTTTTGGTGTATTTTAGCTCATTGGCGCATATTTTGGTAGTGGGGGCAGTGGAGGTGGGCAGGGTAGTTCAGAGAACAAGCTCTCCTTCTGGATAAAAGGAGCAGTGGTGTTGGAACCCGGGGAGGTAGGGGAGCGGCCATTGCCACCAGCGCTGTTCTTGTGTTATAGCTGAGGACCTGAGACTCGGTATTGCTAAGTGACTTTCCTTAAGTCAGAGAGCTAGACCGGAGTGGAGTTTTGACTTAAAAGTTGGGTATTTAGAGTCAAAAATGCCAATCACCGATTGGCGCATTTACAAAGAATTGAATCGATTCACCAAGGGTAAATACTGGGTTGTAAGTGATATGGCGATTAAGTCCAACTCAGCTGATGCATCACACAAACCATGACTATCCCTTGCACTCAGCCATTCTCGTCGTTGGATACATAGTTTAAGGCTAAATTATATAAGTGTGTATAAAATGAGCTCCTTTACAGCCAACGCAGAGGAGCAAAATACACTGATTTTTCTGCCGTGGCGGGAAACATCTAGAATGGCCCCAGATGATATTTCGGCTTTGGCAGTGCATCCGAGAAAGGGGAAGAGGGCAGAACAGTGAACAGTGATTTGTGGAATACAAATTTCAATTTCAAAACTTCGTATCAAGAAGAAAAAAAGTATAAAAAATAAAATGTTAGACATTGGTTGAAATTAAGTGGAGCCAAGCCAAAGTAAGGCAAAAATTTGTCCTATTCTTATTTTTAGCTTAACATGTAAACCAATATTTGTGTTCATACCGATGCCCAGAAGAGAATGATCAGAAAGGATCTGAACGCGCATCTGCTGGCTTGAATGTGAAAGGCTCGCTCGCTCTCGGGAGAAAATGCAGACGTTGCCATTCTCAGTCCCTGGGCCAATTTTCTCACCATTGAGTTTTAGTCCCTGGGCAAGTCTTGTCACCAGTAAGGGCTCCAATGTTCCCACGACAAAATGAGGAATTGAAATAACGCCTAAAATTCCCTAGAATTCCACGTTCTAAGGCTCCGTGGCTTTATAGCTCAATGAAATAAATTTTATGAAAAAGTAGCAGAAATTGACAAAGAAAATAGATCTATTGTTTCCAAACCATGGATAACAAAAAAAAAAAAAAAAAAAAAAGAAAAAAGAAAAAAGAATGAAAACCAGGACCCTAAATGAATTGCCTGCCCAGGGGATTATAAACTGCAAACAGTCCAGCCAGCAGAGCTTCCATAATGATGATCACCCACATGTTTGAAATCTCCGTAAACTCTGGGCTCAATCCTTCTGTCTAGATTTTCTCATTTTCCTTCTCCAGGAGGCAAAGATGGTTCACCTAACAATGTCTATGTTCTCGTGAATATTACAGAACCATTCTTGGGCCTGCCATTTGAAAAGGAAATAGAAATACATAGATGGTCTACAAAAGTGCTTGAAGTGTGGAAATACAGAAGAACGTTCAGGCTTCGGTTGTCATAGTTCATTTATCTCATCGGAACAAAAGAGAAAAAAAATTCTCTGACGGTAGATGGTATTAACTGAAAAGAGACATTTAGGCAGTATTCTTTGGTGTATTTTTTTTTACTGTCAATTTTGTGTTTTTGGATTGTTGAGAAGACAGGCAAATAGAGATGTTATAGAAGTATTTCAACCATGTGAAGGAAAAAAAAGGATGCAGAGATGGTTATCCTTGCCTGTCTAGAACTTCCAAACACCTGAACTCTTTTTTGAAAAATTCTTACTTATTAACTATTTCTTAATTAATTTTTTGGGGGTGGAGGTAATTAGGTTTATTCATTTACTTACTTAATGGAGGTACTGGGGCTTGAACCCAGGATCTTGTACACACTAGGTATGCACTCTACCACTGAGCTATGCCCTCTCATGCAAGCATTTGAACTCTTGAAAGGTAACTACGTACTAATGAAGCCAGAATGAAGGGAATTTCATCTTCATCCCAGCTGACAATCTACAGATCATTGAATCCGTTAAGCCCTGCCATGTGATCGAAGTTTCTATGGCATTGACCCAGATATTCTGGTTCATCAAAATACTAAATCCTTCCACAAAACACAAAATTACGTTAATATGATTTATGTCACCCGTCAGCCAGTGGGCTGATGCTTCGGCGAGATCTTGATTAGGGAAGAATGTAAAATGGCTACAACCCTCACTCATTTGCATTCGGTTCAAAGGAAAGGGCCTAAACGGAACTAAATAGGCAGTTAAGTACAAGAGAAAGATTTTTTCTTTTTTGCTTTTTATTAAGCATGAAAGCGAAACAACTTGCCAAGAATGTGCATGACATGATTTTAGGACTAGAAAGCAAATTTGGCATGAAAAAAAATTCCAAACTGATCCTGTTAATTATGTTTCTTATGAATAAGGAAATTTAATAATCTCCATCTCCCAATACATCAATCTCAAATTTGGTACTTTGAATTATTCCTGTCTGATGGTGTTGAGTGGTGCATTTTTTAAACACATGCAATTTTTTTTCCTCAAAGGAAGAAAAGGGATAGAAACTAGCATTCGTGTGGTGTCTTTTGATATTTCTTTTTTATTAGCCTCATTTTACAAGTAAAAAAGTGAAGCTGAGGGAGTCTAGTGCTAATCTTAGGAAGAAGTAAAACAGAAATTTAAACCCATGCTCATCTGTCTGTGAAGCCCTCCTTGCCATGCTGCCTTCTCTTCTTTTAATAACTTGTGCAAAATATTTCATTTGACCGATACAAATCCAGAAATGGTACTTTTGACAGAAAATGCTAATCTTGCTAATATTCTATACACTATTTCCTTGGACACGATTATGGGTTTGCAAATATCTCTCCCTCTCAGACAAGTGATGTGTGTTTCCCTCAGGTTGAGCTAGGTAGCATTTTCATGTGATTATGCAATTTCACATGTCCAGTCAGAGCAAGAAGGCAGGGAGTATGTGCAAGTCGCACCATGTTACTTGAGAACAGCTGGTCTGAACAGATGACTGGTTGGTAGTAACTGTTTGTAAGAAGCCTCTGTACATGTATCACTTATCCAAGTTTTCAGATGTATGAAAAAGAGCTGATATGAGAACTCTGGGAAATTATAGAAGAAATGCTATTAGATTTTAGAGCAAAGATCACAGAGATTACTAGAGCAAAATGAGACGCTGTGATGATGAAGAGGAGTGGAGAGTACAGATAAAAGGCACAATGATTAGGCATGAGAACGTATCACACAGATGTTCCAGGAATGACCAGTCAACCAGTCGTAATCAAAATGGAACAGCAACTTGTAAGAAAGATTAAGTCAAAGCTGTGACTCGCTACAAAGTTGGGCACTATTCTCATATAGTGCATAAATCTCGTTCCATCTGATAAAATATTTTCTTTCCTCTTCAAAAGAAAATAGCTTGCTAAAGAGAAATCTAGGTCTTCTGAGTAATTATCGACACATTTCGGGGACAGGCATTTAACAGAATCTTCTTGCCTCTTCCAAAACCTCTATTTACTAACAAACGTCTCGATACGTCCTTTCAACCGCTCAGTAATTGGCCTTTTAAAAGTATTTTTGTCTAAGATGACTTTGTTAATTGTGCTTGTAATGAATGAATAAAACACAAACATACAAATGTTAATATTCCATTAATAATGATTAAGCTCCACTATAAGGGTGTGTGTTGTGATGAATTCTGCTGGCATCATAGTAAACTCATTTTCAAAGCACAGTGTTCCTGAGGGCAATTCACAAATGAGATCTAGTTTGTTCAGTATGGCATTCCCGGAGCCAGGTTTAGTCCGGCACCTAGGGGGTGCTTAATGTTTATTTGTTGAATGAAAGAAAGACTAGGAGGAATAGAGACAAAGCCTAACATTGTAGTTTATGATTTTAGAAGAAAAAAGAGCAAGAAATTCACAAGTCAGCCTCAATGAAAGTATTTGTTTATACTGCCTGAGCTTTGGACAATGAAACCATTGTCGGCTTTAAGAAAGGGCTAAGTGCAGAGAAAGCAGTTTGGGAAGGTCTACGGCCAGCGATGGATTCCCACACGGCGCCATGGGCCGCGGTGAGCGGTGGTACGAACGCCCACCTTGTATGCAGAGGGCTGCGTCACAGCAGTGTGCTTGCAACTCCTCTAGTGCCTGTTAAAACTGCAAACAGCTTTGTATAAAACTATATTGTGGCAATTGTCACTGGAAGAATGATTATGAGGTATAAATCCCTAATATTTATGGTTTACAAATGTAACTAAATTCAAGGTGTTTTGTATTCCATGAAATCTGGGTCTAATAATGTAATAGCAGATGTTCTAAATAAAAGGCTTTTAGGAAGAGAATAATTGCTTTAAATGACTTAATATCAGTCTCAAAAGGCTCCTGAAATTTTGATATGACATTAACGTTAGCCTGTCATTTTAATACGCGCTGACAGACAAATGCTAATAGATAAATATTATGTTCTATAAATATGGTGTTAAAATTCAGTGGCACATCCCTGAATGTTTCAAGAATTTGCTCTGTCTTCTCAAGAGACTCTCAGCCTCTTAGTGGCTTCAGGAAGACTTCTGGGGGATGGATTCCGCATCTGGAGAAAATTCAGAGGCAAGGGAAGGTCAAGTGCTTTCCTTTGGTTCACAGAAGTAGGAGGAGAACATTTTGTCCATTGGCTTCCAAGCTTCTGGGTGCAACTGGGAGCCATTGTGCTTTCAATATTTCATAAGAGGAGGGGAAAGTGGTTTCTGGGGGAATCCAGTAGACGGAGGGTGGCCAGGAGACTGCCGGAGGAGCAAGAGGATTGGAATAAAGGCACTTTAGAGTTCATGTTTTTTATTTCATTTTATGGTGAGAAAAACACAAAGCAGGATATTCACTCTCTTAAGTTTTTGAGCGTACAGAACATCATGGTTGACTTTGGGTACCATGTTGTACAGCAGATCTCTGGGGCTTACTCCTCTCAGTTCACTGACACTTTATGCCTATTGATTAATAAGTCCCCATCTCTCCCTCCTTCCAGCCCCTGGCAACCACCATTCCACTCTTTGATTCTATAAATTTGACTATTTTAGATGCCCCATATCATTGGAATCACACGGTACTCATCCTTTGACTGGCTTATTATTTTACTTAGCATCATGTTCTCCAGGTCCATCCACATTGTTGCATTTGCAGAACTGACTTCTTTTTTAAGGCTGAATAGTATTCCATTGTGTGACTAGACCACATTTTCTTCCTCCATTCATCCATTGACGGGCATTTTGGTTGTTTCCACTTCTTGGCTATCGTGACAAACATAGGAGGGATGATATCTCTTCATGATCTTGATTTCAATTCATTTGGATTCATATTTGGAAGTGAGATTGCTGGATCATAGGGCGGTACTGGTGTTAACTTTCTGAGGAGGCATCACGCTGTTTCCTGTAGCAGCCGCACCACTTTGTGTTCCTACTATCAGTGTTTGTGGGTTTCATGCAACTTTCATCTTCACTTCACTAGGATGGCTCTAGGAGATCCAACCAGTGGTCTTTCCTGTACTATGACTTGTGAGCATCTCCCGGAAGTGCTATTCCCAACTTGAGGATCCCACTCAAGGAGAGGAACAAAATTTTCCCAGGCAGGCTAAAAGGCACCAGTGGTAGAGTAAGCAATGGGTGCTCAGTCCCAGCCACACACAAAGAGGGTGCAACGTCAATCAGAGACTGTTCACTGCATCGGTACCAAGCCATGTATGTGTTGTGTTGTGTGTGTGTGTGTGTGTGTGTGTGGAGAGAACAATGTGTGAAAAGGAAAGAAAAGAGTAATATTATGTCCTGAAAAATACATAATATGGAATCATCATGGATTTACAGGTGGGGTAGAGGGCTGGGGGTTGGGTGAGTGACAATAAGGAAGGCTGGGCAGGTGATCGGTGTGATTAAACAAAAAAACTCACTCTCCTCTCCTTATAGGGAAAGACAGGCAGTGTTCCTCAGTCCTTCCAGGTGATAAATTCTCTTAAGTTTGTGGACCTACCTGGGCTGATTTTGTCAACATCTTGTCTCTTTTGAATTAGCAATTTATTCCCAAGAAAGGGAACTTGGCATTTTTCTTTTTCTCCATTGGTGACAATTTTAAAGAAAGAGTCTTTCACTCTACTCTAAGGGATGTAGGATTCCCTGAAGGTGCCTTTCAAACAGACCATTCCCCTTTGTCAGGGTGAACGGAAACAGGCAAGCCCCAGTGCCCAGCCCTCAAGCGGCTCGGCGCTCCCTGCATGCGTAGCTCTGGTCTCGACAGCAGGACGCTGCGCGCGATAAACTTTCGCTGTCAGAAAGGAAGCCGTAAGTGCTGAAGATGAATCAAGAGGAGCCTTTTATTTTTAATGGAGGCACTGCAGACTGAACCCAGGATTTCGTGCGTACCAAGCAAGTCCTGTACCACTGAGCTACACCCTCCTCCCCAAGATGGGTCTTTTCTGCAGGGAATACTGGTTCCTAATGAAACATCTGGTGTTGCTTAGCTTTCCATAACTAACTTCACAACGTGGAAGGGATTTCTTTTTTGGATTAAAATTGGTAAACCCTGCAAAACACACAGCGTCTAAAAATCTCCATTTGATGAAACACACCCACACGCGCTCTTGTGGTCCGTAAGGGAGAACGCCCGGCTGGGAGTTAGGGACCCTGGGTCCTCGTCTTGACAGAGCCCTGACTTAGGATCATTTGATTTTCTCCCCAGAGGTACGACCTGGGTAAGTGACTTCATCTCTCTCAGCCTTATTTTTTTTTTAACTCTCAAGTGAAAATATTTGAGTGGCCATATTCTAAGTTCCTCTCCCCCTCTTGAGGTCTCCCCATCTTCAGAACCAAGCACGGAGCCAATCCAAACCGTTGACCTAGGTACACACGGAGGCACTGGCCACCTGCTTCTTTCAGATGTATTTCACTGACGTGCTGAGCAAAGTATCCACGGGAATTTGTTATTCATTTAGCGAGGACCCCCAAACGAATCCTACAGATCCAACTCCTATGCACCAGCAGTGTGGGCTGACAGAAAAGGGGTCCACGACGCGGGAGTGCTCGAGGCCCCATCCTGGGGCACAGAAGGACCCACAGGAGCTTGGCTGCCTCCGCAGTCACCTCCCAGCTACATCAAGGAAGGAAGGAAGGAAGGTGCACAGGGAGCAGAGACAAACTCCAGCTTCTATCTCCACCGGTGCTCCCTTTAGCCAGTGGTCCAGGTGGGACGGATGAAGACTCTCCCAGGAAACTGACAAATGGTTCCGTGGGGAGGATGGAATCTAAAGAAACTGTTTTTCTTCCCTCCCCCTGTACCTTGGGAGGGAGGGTTGAATTACTTTCCTGATTTGATTCACTGTCGCTGAGAAGTCAGTTAAAGAGCCCCCTGTCTAAATGTTTGTTTGAGGTCCTTATAGCTACAGAAGGATGGTGAGAAAGAAACCAGAGACACAGACACGTTTTCACCCCGTCTTGTCTGTCAAAACCTACCCCATTCTCCGTGGCTGGCCCATCGGTATGTATGCATGATCTATAGACACCCTTCACCCTTTCTAACGGTGCTCTTCCGGGAAAAACTCGCACATCTGACTCGAAGCACTGAGGGGATGTTCCGTGCTTGCACGTTGCTCCTCTTGCTCTGAAAAGCAGAGAGCTCACTCCTGTTCTCTAGCAGATCATACCCAGGCCAGCCCCACCTGCCACATGCAGGGGACAAATTGTTGTGATTCGTGAACAGCCTACAACCAAGGTGCCCAACTGTTCTTAGAGGAAGAACTCAAGGCTCACGTCCTGTCGTGGGCACGGCCAGGGCTGGGTGCCAGGCGTCAAAAGATATGGCTTCAAATCTTTCCTCCCCTACACAGAAACAATGTCGCTTTCCCTCCGCCAGCCTTGGTGTCCTTCTCTAGCGATGACGAGATCACTGTGCACCTAACAGATTCTCCAGGAAGATGATGACAAGCTGAGAGCTGTGCGTAAACTGAAAACATCTAGTTACAGGCTTTTCATGGCTGTCTTATCCTCCTGACCATTAGCGCTCTGAGGGCTAACATAATCCCGTATTGATCACGTGTGGGGGGCTTTCTGTGTTTTATGCATCTTGGGGCCCTGTGGACCAGAGGAGGAGCTGCCCGCCCTCTTTTAGCTAGTTCTTGGAGAGAGTAAGGGACTCACCTGTGTGGGTGCCTTTGCTCTGCAGAGCAGCCAATCATAAGTCCATGTCCCCACCTGCCTCCTTTCATCCAGTTCCTGCAGACAGGACACTATTCACTCCCTCGCCCTCAATCACCCCTGGGCTGGGCACTGTGTAAGCAGGGGCCATCCATTCACCCCAGAGCTTGTTGAAGATATCAGATTATCCAATCCTGGGCCTGTTCAGCTTGCTCATTCCCTTCTGGGAGATGAAGGCTTTTGGCCACGCCTCCCCCCACGATCCGTCCTCCCGGCCCCTGGTGCTTCCACAGAGAGCCCTCCATGGCCTGTTGTGATTTCTGTTTTTAGGGGTTTGTGACTATAAACTTCTTCCTTCACGACCATCATTTCCATGTCCGTATGTCTTAACACATCAGATTAAAGCAAATCCTGGGTACATTTTTAAACTGGTTCCCTACATGAATATATTTTGAAACGAACAAACCCAGGGAAGAGAAGGCACCAGGGCTTGAGTTTGGAAACTGCTTCACCTTTCGGGGCAGTGGGGTTGGAGCAGGCGTAGGTCAGTGCCTGCTCGCTGCTCATCCGAGAATCTCGGTGCTTTGAGGAATTGCCCCTTCTCACAGCAGACCTATCAGTACTTCTGGGTGTGGTATACCTTTTTAATTATTATTAAAGCTGCCTCCCATGAGTTTAAAGCTCTGCCAGGATTGAAAACTACTGGTGTGGACCACCTGTGAATTTTTTGTCAGCTTTAAAATATTATACCAAATAAGCCCCGAAAGGTCATCTTGTGGGAAAAAGGCTTTGAGAACGATGAATTAGATATAGAAAGCTCCAAATATTAGATGACGTGGACTAACCCCTGTTGGTGAAGAAAGAATTCATGTACCATATTTTTGAAAGGAAGTGGGAGGGGGCTGGGGTTTCCCACGTCTGAGCCAACTAGAACACTGTCACACCCATTCAGTTAGAACAGAGTCACGTGACAACGTGGCCTTTTGGGTTCTCATTTTGGCCTCAAGCCATTTGATGGCACGACCAGCTTCAGTGACATATAATGCAGTGTCTTGCGTCTGGCCCTAGAAGCTGCTGACATAGTTTGTACAATGATTTTACTCACGAGGGAAAAATTAATTGCATCCTCCTCAGCCAGTTACTCTGTGCTACAGCTTCACTGGAAAAAGCCAGAATTCCCCTTAGGAGCCCCAATTTCAAGTTAATATATAGTAATGCTGTCCACGGCTTTATTAATGTAGAGGCAGGGGGGCCTGGGGGTAGAAATCAGCAGGCTACGGGCCGGAGAGGTTTGCTCTTGCCTGGCCCGTCCACAGGCCAGCTGTGTGATCTGGGTCACACCTGACTTCAGGTTCAGTCCCTAAACGTGGAACCGGAATAATCTGGTTTGCCTCTTGGGCACAAATAATAAAAACAAATGAGATAATGTCTTTGGAGAGACTGGAGTTCCTTGGAGAGCATGACCATAAAACACACACACACACACACACACACCCCTCAGGAGAGTTGTCTCTCCATGTACATTATCAGCCTAATAAACAGGAAATTATAACTCCTCCCAAAGCATAATTTTCTACTCAACCCATTATCTTTAAGAAAAAAAGCCATTTCTCCTCCACAGGGTTGCAGGGAATCTCAGCCCTCATGTCCCCGCAGGTTGCAGTGGGAAAAGGATGTTTTGTTCTTGCCGCCGGCGCACACATTCCCATGTGTTCTATGAGAATGACCCCATCTGGGGCTCAGGGGGGACCTCAGACATGTTTTTAAATGTTTGGACTCCATCAGTCCCTCCTGTGTATTTGTTTCCCTACCAATCTCTATGGTGTTTAATTGTTAAAGCCGTGTGGGTTTCAAGGGAAATTGAATCCATATGGTTCCGATTCATTTGCACTGAGCTCATCAAATTGTTGTTTTATAAGAGCTGTTTGCTGTCCAGGAAGAATCCCCAAGATTTCATACACCATTCTATGCTTTTCAACATCTTTGAAACAGGAAGCAAAACACACCATCAACAACTATGACCACCTCCTTCTCCACGTAGCCTTTTTTTTAAAATTGAGGTATAGTTGGTTTACAACGTTGTGTTAGTTTCTGGTGTACAGCATGGTGACTCAGTTGTATATATGTATCTGTGTGTGTATATATATATATATACTTTTTCATAGTGGGTTGTTACAACCTATTGAATACAGCTTGTAATTCCCTGTGCTATATAGTAGGTCCTTGTTGTTTATCTATTTTATATACAGTAGTGTATATCTACTGATCCCAAACTCCGAATTTATCCCTCCCCTGCTCTTTGCCCATTGGCAACCACAAGTTTGCTTTCTATGTCTATGAGTCTGTTTCTGTCTAATAGCCAAGACATGGAAGCAACCTAAATGCCCATCGACAGATGGCTAGATAAGCAGTTGAGATAACTGTAGAGAACAAGTGGAGATCACAGAATGAATGAGAGAGGGGAACTCATGGGAAGAGCTGAGGGAGCAAATGCAAATGTAGTCGCAATTGTGACTGTGATGACATCACAGGTAAGGAGAACCCTGTGCTTAAAATGACTGAAGGACGGTTAGCAGAGGAAGAGGAACGTATCGATGACAGTTATCGCCCAGAAATAGGAAAGCAGCCATGTCGATTTGCACCAGCCCGGAATACACGGGGCAGGGAGAGTGATGCTGAAGAGCAGATGGACAGCCTGACGGAGAGACGGGCCAGAGGCATAACCTTGGTCACTTCTGATGAAAGGCTCCGGTAATTCCTGATGAAGAAGTGTGGGCGTGTTAGTACACAGAGTGTTGCAGAGGGCATCTCTTTTTCTTCTTTCTGTCTGGAAACTTTCCCAGCAGGAACTGCCCCCTCCTGACCTGGTGGCCTTCTTTTGTTGCTGTAAGACCCAGTACGCTGTTCACCTGGCTCCAGCTATCCCAGGGATCTGAGCTGGACCAGCCAGAGCTCAGAAAGCTGTTCCTCTTTTACAGCAAAATGCCAGGACCAGACAACCTGAAGGGCTTGGTGTTGGTCTTTGCAAGAACCAGAGGACAATGAAAGCTCTGGAGTCCACCTCTCTTGAAGCCAACCCCACTTCGGGACTTTTAATTATAAAAACTAATGCATTCTCTTTTCTTGAGCAATTGCTCAAGGCCGCACCTATGAACATTTTAAGCCTCACTTTCATTGGGCCGAGACAAGACAACCGTGACAGCCTTCTTTAGATCCCCTGCCTCTTGTTAGAGAACTTTTCTCCTACCTCGTATTATCTGTGTGTTTGTGATGTTTTGGCTACCCATTCTGGCTTTCTTAAACACTGAAAATTCAGTCTGTTCTATCTCCACTCCTGCCAGCACCTCGCCCTGTTCCTGGCTGGTGATAATATTGGGTAACATCTGCTGAACTTTTATCACATACTGGACATTGTCCTGGGTCCCCTAGAGATGTTAATACATTTAATCTTCATTAAAACCTTTAAGAGAGAGATAAAAGCATCAACCCCAGTTTACAGAAGAGCAAACAAGAACAGAGAGGTCTTTGTATCTTGTTTTTCAGTACTCAAACTGAAAAACATAGAAAGTAGTTTCAACTCAAACCGTTTGATGTTACCACCATTTTTCCAAGATAATGTGCACTGTTGCCTCCTGGTTGGTTCTCCTTTAAAGAAATTTTTGTTGAATAAGGGTTATTGAATGGACTAAATTAAATTACGGGAGGAAAGCTTTCTCAATAGATTACAAATACTTTCCCCGAGGAGGAATTTCACCCGGAATAGAGACTAAATCAGCACTGCTGTTAACATGGTCTTCATCCTTTATCCGCGCTAATGAGGCCAGTGAGTCTCCTTCTCAAGGTTTGCATGTTTATGCTGTTTAAGACAGTGCCCAACACTTCCTCTGCATCAGATATCTGGCTTTGCTCTTTTTTTGTTTTTGCCTGTTTTATTCTATTTTACTTCATTTTATCTCATTAATATTTATATTCTCTCTTAAGGTTACTTCATTTTATCTCATTAATATTTATATTCTCTCTTAAGGGAGCTAAAAAGGTTTAACCATCAAAGAGTTAAAGAAGAGACAGCTGACAGTCAGCAGATGATAAAAGAGCGATTCCACCAAGGAAACGTGCTCCAAAGTGAGCCTCGATAATTGGTTTAATAACGGGTGATAGGGGTGTGGACATGGAGCGTGCATAGGCTTTTGGTGGTCTTCCCACTTTCTTTGACGCTCTGTGTGATAGCTGGTGTGACAAATTACATAGAGGTGGTAGAACTCCGGGGTTTCACCCCATCATTAAACACCCTCAGCGGTGCCAACGGAGCCATTTGCAATTCTCGTAAGAATCAGAGCAGAAGAGTGTCTGGACCAAAGGCACATCCCTCCCCTCTGTCCTCGGAGCTGGGCGGCCTGTGTGAGACCTCTGCTCTGTCATCTCTAGAAGAGCTTGGTGGGCCAGCCCTGTTCAGCTTGTCTGACCTGAGCATCCATCGAGAGGAAATCAGACCAGAAATCCCTCCATCGGGAAGATCTCATGGAGGAGGGCCAGAGAGGAGGCTGTGTATCCAGTCACCTGGTGATGGGAGGTGATGAGGGTCTGTTGGCCAGGTGGTGACATGCCCTCTTCTTACAAGGATGTGGCTTCTAGTGTAAGTGGGTTTAAAATTTCCTACTGTGTTTGTGGTCCTCTAAGAGCATGTGATCTGAAAAACACTCCAAATTCTGAAGACATGTCTTTTTATAAATGAGCATCCTTGTCTCAAAAACTTTCTTTACAAAAACACTCAGGGTATATACTTTCCCCAAACGGGTGCTTTCAGTGCCCCATTTGACTTAGAAACCCTAATTCTCTACCTAAATTTCAAAATTCTGCAGAACGCATACAGGAAAAAGGAAATAAATACTAACTTTTAACACAGGGACAGGTGTGGTCCAGCTACAGTGTGCCTTCCTACCTTTTTTTCTTTCTTCCAAAAGTCATTGGTTCATGAGCTGAGCAAATTCTCCCCACCCTACCTTTCTCTACCTTATAACTCATGTCACCCTCTCCAAGACTCTGGCATCATATTATCCTCAAGACCTTGTTGAGGAAGTGGTGGGAATTTTTTTTTTTTAATCATTTTCTGTGCGACGATCGGTATTTGAGAAAGGATTTAGGCTGTCTTAG
Source organism: Camelus bactrianus (assembly GCF_048773025.1). Classification (NCBI taxonomy): domain Eukaryota; kingdom Metazoa; phylum Chordata; class Mammalia; order Artiodactyla; family Camelidae; genus Camelus; species Camelus bactrianus. The sequence goes on from NC_133573.1 coordinate 27,893,222, forward strand.
GTACCGCAGCTAAATGCCAGTTTCAGCCAGAAGTTGCTAGAAGCAGTGGATGGAGATCTACAACTCCCAAAAGACAACATCCAGTGTATTTTTCATCTTCCCACCCTTGTATGGTTTTGATTTAATGTACCAGGGTGCAGCGTGGCAGTATTGATGTAGTGGGCATAAATCTTGGTCCACAACCTCACACCTACAATAGATGTGAAACTTTTTATTAAAAACACAGCCAAAATTGGACCCTAAGCCACCCTTTCACTGGGTAAGAGGGATGATCAGGTTTTAGTAATGCTTGAGGACTCCCCCATCCCCCTCCCACCCCAGGGAATGAGGAGGACCTTGGTGGGGTCTTACAGAGCCTGAAGGCTCTGGGAAATCTCTGAAAGTTATTTATTACCACTTCACATTAAGCCCATAAATATGAGAGCATGAATTTCCACTTGAGGGAGGAGACTGGGAAAAATATACGGTAAGAAAATTAATATCTCAAAATGATACCCCATAGGATCGAAACTGGACCCTCCTGTCTGTCTATTTTCTAGCCACCAGGCACAACTGGCAGTTGATTTTCCCTCAGCTGAGCCCCCCTGCACCATGGTGAGGGACACTCCTCTCAAAGGTTAGCAAATTACTTCCTTAGTTTCTAGTGCTCCTGAGACACTGAGAGGTGGCACCTTTTCCTGCTTTCACAGGTGTTTCTGGAAAGGTAATTCAGGGGCAGCCAGTCAGCTGTCCTCACACTCAACTTCTTGGCAAATTCGATTGTTATTTCTAAAATTGTCTTTTTCCCAAGGACTGGAGCTAATGAATTCTCTTCAACTTCAGACTTGGCGATTATCCTTTCTAATCACAGCCCCAAACGCCATCTATATGGTCTTGGATGCAACACCGGCGTCCACCGCAGCTGCAGGACATGCCGAGTGGGCGATTTCAGGGACTCGCATGTGGTCGTTTGACTATGACGTGTTCGCTTATCTGCTGTGTCCGCAGAGTCGGGAGAGCACACTCATTCCAGTGCTTTCTCCACTCCGGTCCAAGCATATTTAGATACAGTTACATTTCTTTTTTAAGGAATCCTTTATATACAGAAAAGTTCAAACTTTCAGTGGTACAATTCTGTGAGTTTGGTAAATACATAGAGTTGTGAAACCACCACCACCTTCATGATGCAGAATAATTCAAGCTCTCTAAAATGTCCCCCTGCCCCCATGTCACTCAGCGCGCTACCTCTGGCTCTCGGTCACCACGGACATGACTTTGACCTCTTTAGCTCCGCCACTGCAGAATGGCATGTAAATGGAATTGTGCAACATGCAGTCCTTCTCGTCTGGCTGTCTTCACTCGGCGTAATGCATTCGAGTTTCGTCCATGCCATCGCATGTGTCAGAGCACCTTCTTTACTATACTAATAGCGTTGCATATTGTGGGTGGACCACGGTTTGTTTAGCCATTCATCTGCTGACTTGGACATTGGGATAATTTCCTGTTTGGGGCTGTTTTCAATAAAGCTGCGGCAAATTTTCACACACGGGTCTTTAGGTAGACATATGTTTAATTTATCTTGGGTAAATATTTAGAAGTGGGATTGCTAGGTTGTATGATTAATTTTACAAGGAACTGCCAAAATGTTTTCCAAAGTGGCTGCACAGTTTGACGTTCTAGCCATGAAAAGAAGAGTCTCGTTTCTCTACTTTCTCATCAGCACTTGGTGCTATCAGGCTTTTAAAATTTGAGCTATTCTAAATAAACAAGTAGTTGTAGTTTATTGCGGTTTAAATTTGCATCTCCTTAGAAATTAATGTTGAGCATCTTATTTGCCATCCATGTATCATCTTTCGTGAAGTGTCTATTTAAATGTTTGCCTATTTTATTGGGTTGTTTGCAATTGTTTGCATTATTATTACATTTTAAGAGTTCTTTATAAGATTCCAGACACAGATTCTTTACCAGATACTTTTTGCAAATATTTTCTCCAAGTCTGTGGCTTACATTTTTTATTTTGATAACAGTGTATTTCAGAGAGCAAAACTTTTTTATTTTGATGAAGTCCAATTTATCAATTGTTCTTTTACTGATTTTTCTTTTGTGTCCTAAGATATCTTTACCAAGATCACAAAGATTTTTCTTATGTTTTTTCCTAGAGATTTTATTATTTTAGATTTTTCATTTGGGCAATCCATTGCAAGGTCACTTCTGTACACAGTGAAAAGTACATTTCAGTTTCTTTTTTTATTTTTTGCATGTGGATGAGCAGTTGTTCTGGTATAAGTTGTTGAAAGGGATATCCTTTATCCATTGAATGGCACCATTGCCAAAAATCAAGTGACCATATACGTATAAGTCAAATGACCGATTGTATCCTTGTAATGAGCTATAATGGAAAGGAGTCTGAACTATACACACACACACACACACACACACGTATATGTATATGTATAACTGAATTGCTTTGCTATACACCTGAAACTGACTGCTATTGTAAACTGACTATGCTCCAATAAAAAATAAGGCTTAAAAAAAATGACCAATTGTGTGTGGTCGCAGTTGACCGTGTCTGTATCTCTGGCGGTCTGTGCCCTAGAAGAGCACCAGTTCCCAGACTTTGTCGTCCGGCTTCTTCCTCCATTTATTCTCAACCAAATGTTTCCCGCACTCTTTATGGCTTCAGGCCAATGGATTGCTCCTAAGCTGTCCATCTTCTTGATATACAGTGGTTCTCCTCTGCATCTTGTATTAGTTTAAATTTTTTTTTCCTTTTGAAAAAGGTGCATTTTACCTGGCTCTATCTTAGTCATATGTTTGCGTTACCAACTTGTTTTTGTTAAACTAATGTGACCTTATCTTCTCGGGTTAAATTCCAAATCTCCCTTGTTTTTACCTATGTTGGATACAGCTGAAAAGTAAGGAGTCTGTTTCAATCCTCTTTCCTTTTATATTTTTGAGAGAATGACTAAAGACCTTCTCCACCAGTGCTCCTCTCTCTAAGCTGTCATCCCTAGAATCTGATACCGCCTTACACACCAATAAAGAACTTGACAGGGAGTCCAGAGGTTGCTGTTCCAGTCCTGGTATTACTATGAATTAAGGGCGCAAAACATCCCCTCTATTGCTCAAGTCCAACTTTACAAAGCACGTGGATGGAGCGAGGTCATTGCTGGCATCCTTCCTACTTCTGTGATTTCTCGTTTTCTAGAAGTGGGCTCCCTGCTCCATCTCTACTGGACCAAGGATGAGGGTGAGAGAGGAGGGGATGGTTCAGATGGCTTCCAGTGTTTTCCTTCCTAACCTCCCCTACCAGGCAGTATGTGCTCCCCTGGAAACGCAAATAGCAAGTTTACCTTTAATATTCTAGAATGCGGCATTTGCCTTATAATACTGTGCGCAACAGGGTGCGTTTACCACCCCGTGCTCTTGGATTGTAACTCAGGTGGAAGGTTATAGCAATTTTCTTGCTCAGTCTTTGCGTTGATCTATTCTGTGATTAAAATACACATGAATAATTAATTAGTATATATCACATCAATTGCTAATTTATTCATAATTAATATAAAAATTTAATTCTGTGATTGATATATATATGGGTGTACAGATAGTTACCAACTTAAAACACTTCCCATTCGTGGGAAAAATCTGAGTCTGGTTCTTCGAACATAGCTGGTGGCTGGAGTGGAGGTGACGTGTATGACCTCAAGTCAAAGACTGTCCATCTGATTTAATTCCTGCCACTGAATCTTTTCTAGGATTACACCAGTTATTGCCTATTAAAGCTGGGCTCTGAGTACCGGGCAATTGATCTGCAGTGAGAAAGTCAAGTATATTATCGGATATTGCAATCAGCCCAGAGGAAGAGAGGTTTCCACTTAATTTCAACTTAACCTCCCTCTTCACTGGTGAACATTAGAAGAGGGGTTCTAATAAAATGCTCACATCTGTGATCTCATTTGCTGTAACTGGCCCTGTCTTCCCAGATGTGAGGTCTGATTTCCAGCAGCTGAAGGGAAGTCTATTGGATTAACTCCAGCCTCGTGATTGATTTGCTCTGGGTTTTCTCAGCCTTCAAGGCAGATATAATGGTAGGAAATATAGAGTGTGTATCTTGGCTGACGAAACACTGGTTCTCTTCCAGAGAGCAAGAGACTGTCAAGACTTGGGACCACAGCTCATCATTCCAGAAACTTTAAGCTCCTTCCACAACGTGAAAAACTTGCCGAGGACAGTGAAGCAACGGGGCGGATACGAACCAGATTAACAAGAAAGTGAAAAAATGGAATTTCTCAAACTGAGGTCTGCAGGAGTCTGGAAATCCAAGGTTATTTCAATCATTGACCTAATATTTGCCAAACACCGACTATGTTCCGTGCTCGGTTCCAGGCCAGGGAAATTCTGCATTTATTCCAGACGGAGACGCAGACAATAAAGCAGTAAACCAGTTAATAACACAGCGGTGTGAAACAATAACAAGCACCGTGCAGGAGATGAAGAGACTAATGTGACCGAGTGTGATGCAGCTACTTTAAAATATCCAAATCCTTCACGGGAGGGAAAACTCAAAAGGCCTACGATGTGCAATGAACGCTGGTGTTTTCTGACCCAGTCTGGCTACAACTCATTACACTGATTTCACGAGCCCTAATTCATTGCAGTTTTGGACTCAACAGACGAACCCTTTTCCAGTTTCTCCTGTCACGCCGTCCTCCGTGTCTAGAACGATTCGTGGACCAGCGTGCATTTAGCAGGTAGGAAAAATAAGTCCTCTAATTGGAGAAAGTGTCAACCCGTCTGAGTCCTGTAGTGACTGCAAAGCATCAGACGCACTGAGAGAAAACACGATCGAAACAGGAGGAAAACCACCGGGCTGACATCAGCACGCTCCCCCGATGGCACCCAAGTCACTCAGTCATGTTCCAAGCTGTCAGCTGGAAATAAGGAGACTTAATAATAATGCCGGCACTTTACAGATAGATACCAGCAACTTCATTTTTAACATATTTCAATATCATTTCCAAACATTTGTATGGGATGAGCTCAAGACTTTGCACAGATTGGAAAACGGAGATGCTGAAAGATTAAAGGACCCACCGAGCACAAAGCTTTGCACAATATTTGTACAATTTACTTTAATGAATCTTTATAAATTGATACTGAATTAAATAACATTAATTTTTAATTAACAGCCTATGTATTATTCTTATTGATAATTCACATTATTAACAATTACATACTTATAATAATATAATTAATAATGTTGTTAACTTGTCATTAGGATTAATTACTATTGATAATTGATAGCTTACTCTGCAAATAGGTCACAGAACAACTTACTAAGAGTGAGAACCAATTTCCTGACTCTAATTCAAGTGTCTTCTGCTGTGCCAAACTGTCTGCGTCTCACTGGGAAATAAACCCTCAAAAACACCTCTGAGCAGGCCCTCTTTCTAGATCTGACTAAAAAGAACCTGCAAGATGGAAACAACATTATTTTAATTTTTGACTTCTATACAAAACAAGTATATATACTCTCACATATATACCTCAGCTTTTACACATTTAATTTTTATTTCATACTTATGTTTACCAGCTTTTAACCACTGAAAATGGAAGGCCCTACCCTGGCTTCCATTTTTTGAAAATGCGATTTTGCTTAAAGGGGGGAATTTGAAGGGATTCTGCCCATTCCTAAGGGTTCATGATTTAAATACAGCACTTCAAAGCTTCTCCCTTAATAGTCCTCTACAATCACAAAGAGATGGTGTGTGTTTTTAAAAGACAGTTCTCATTCTTCCGTTAATTAATTCAACTAATGTTTGGGTGGTCTATGGGCGGTTTCTTTCCCAGGCTTCTGAGGACTCAGAGGTGAATAAAAGACCCGCCTTGCCATCCACGAGGAGTCGGCTGTCTAGGGTGTAGAGAGGTGTGTGAGCAAACAGTGCAGCGGGCTGACGGCGGCGGGAGGAACCGGTGCTACGAGCAGGGACACTACTCCCCCCCTCCCCGGTTACTTTTCCCTGGTTTGGGGAGAACCTAAACCTTGTGCGTATAAAGACTTTGGATGGAAAAAATACCCACTATATATAAAAAGCACAGTAGTTTCAGTCACGAACCTCATCACTCCTGAAAAACAAGGAAAATCAAAATACACTAATAAAGTACCTGTAGACTGCATCTCTGAGATTGACTGTTACTTCCCCGTGAACCTCGAGGACTTGGCTTCCTTAATAATCAGGATCCTGTTTATTTGCCGTCCAGGCCGTTGACTTGTCTTTATTACCGATGAGCACACACTGTCATTTTTCCAGGAATCTGTTCCATTTGTATTTACGTTTTTGTCTTTTGTGTGTTTGTTTTCCAGGTGGGCAGGAGGAACCCACCCACCCCCAACCCCCTGACCTCCCAACCCCCCACTGCATGACTGCGTGGATGAGCACATGGCTTAGTGATGACAAATTAATTCCAACACCTCTTCAGTAATTTAAAATGGAACTAAGGTAGAAAGCTGGGGAAAAACTGTGGTAGCAAATAATTCTGCACGATCCACAAAGGGCTGACCTAGTTAGCCTGGAATTTCTATGCTTCATAAATCTTGTTTCAAGTAATCATAGCTCCCTTGGAAGAAAGTCGACCCCGAAATGAACACCCGTGGTCTGTGAGAACAGCCCTGTGGGGAGGTTGAGCAGGCAGGCTACGGTTTTGATTGGATTATCTCCCAACCCCCAACTCACTTGGTATTTAGTTCCAGATAAACAGCAAAGGATCACACACCTCCAGGAATGAGGGCCACCAGCGGGGTTTTCTCAGTCCATCGCAGTGGGCTAAGCAAACAAAGCTGGCCAGATGGGCAGGTAAGCTGAGCGGTGGTCTACCGTGGAGCATGCGAGCTGGTGTGCTGTGGGCGGGAGGGATGTGTCTGCATAGAGCAGCCAGAGGGAACGGGGGGCAGTCTGAGCCCCCAGACAGCTGTTTCCAGAGTACGAAGTCTCTCTTATTTATGCCAGTATGCTTGACAAATATTCCCATTTTTGATGGGTGCCATAGTGAGGAAGAAGGCCAGAGAGTATGGGCTTCACAGTGTGAGTCTAAGAAACTGGCAAGGTCTTCCTTAGTCCCTCCACCAAGTACCACTCAGACACCTTCCCTTTTGGCTTGTCAACGCTGCCCACAAAAGCACCATGAGAGCTTCATTTTTCCAAATGAAAAATACCCCTGTTGCAAATTATTAATAGGTGATTATGATTTAGCAACTTAGATTATTTTCAACATGACAAAGTACGGGGTACACGTCTTAATAAGCAGAAGGATGTGTTGCAAAAAAAGTGTTACAGCTCAGTGCTACAATAACTTGGATCCAGGCGAGACACCAAGCAGCACTCGGAGAGTTGGAGAACTCAGGTTTGTTATGCCAGCAGGCCCAAAGGAGTAAACACTCCAAGCTCTGGACCCCGTCTGTAGGTTTATACAGGCTTTTATAGGCTGCCAGTTTTACACTTTGCAACATCATATGCAAATACGGTATAACAAAAGTTGACAAATTAGGAACCAGCTTTGTAGAAATGGACCAATCAGGAGTGAGAGAAATAACCAATCAGGAGTGAAGGAAATAACCAATCAGGAGTGAGCTCAGGGAACCAATAGAACTTTAGGGTTAAGTAAGCCGTTTCAGAGGCAAAAAGTTATACAGAGCCTCTGGGCCAGGGAACCGGATGGTGCCGGCAGGAGAGTAGTGGCCCTGCCTGGGGGTCCGGCCGGTCTTTTTTATGGGGCTTCCCACCTCAGATGAAGACATGGGAAGGGCACTAGACACCAGGAGGGATGAGGGACAAGGTTCTATTTTCTCTGGGCCTTAGTTTCCCCATCCTTTAAATGAGGGTGTCCACCAGACAGCTCATAAGGCCCTTTTCAGGTTTTTTTTGAGCCTGTAATGCCCAAAGTAAAAATTTTGCTGGGGAGTGATGGTGGAGTAATTAGGTTTACTTATTTATTTTTAGAGGAGGTACAGGGGATTGAACCCAGGACCTTGTGTGTGCTAAGCGTGTGCTCTACCACTTGAGCTACACCCTCCCCTCCCCCAAAATAAATTTTATCTACATTCAAGTTTACCAATTTTCCCTTGATCTTGCTCTAAAAGGATAGTAATAGTCACCAAAGGCCATTGGCTGCTTGCAAAGTTTTGTGCCACACAAAGCCCCTAACTGAGCCTGATCTGAAGAGCTCAAGGTTCAGGTCTCAAAAATTTATCACTTTCACTACTGTAATGTCTAGAATTGCTGAAAATATGCAGCAACCATTAGCCTGAGTCCCTGCAGATAGGACGGAGTGCAGACCCTCCCTCCCGTCCCGAATGACCTAGAACTGCCCTAAACAGTTACCAGAGGAAGTGATAAACTCTATTCGTTGAGCTATCACCTACTTGGATCTATTTGTTAACTTGGTGTAAACCACCCTGACAGTAGTCTCCCGGACCACCTGCAATAGCGTTCCGCTGGCTTCTCTGATTAGGTTTCCCTCTCCTCTGAACCATTTCCCTCCTAGCACCACACTGCCTTACCCAACACTCACTCAACACCCTGCCAGTGACCTCTGCCCAGTACGGGACGGAGTGCCTAGCTCTTCCTCCTGGAATCCAAGACTCTCTGTTAAGTGGCTTGCCGTCCATTCTCACCTCTTCAGCACAAGCCCTCCAAAGCCATCAGCCTCTTCTCCTGTCTGCCCTCACTCACTGTGCGCCTATCCCTGCTGATTTGGCATCACCAGTCCCTATGACCAGAGGACACACCTGCTGTCATAGTGGAGAAGATAATGGAATTTCTATGTCAGTTACAACGCATCCTCTTTTCCATTTTGCAACCGAACATTCTCGCATCCTTCAAGACCCACTTCAAACCCTCTCCCTTTAGTGAAGAGTTTCATGATACTGCCCATCCCCCATCCCCATGCACAATGAATTTTACCTTCTAGGAATTCTGTTAACCTAGTGCTCTGTACCGAAAGCTGATTACACTCCATCTCCTGGTTTTTGTTTTGTTTTGTTTTGTTTTTGATGTCTGTCTCCCCTAAAAAGTCTCGTGAGATCCATGGAGGCACAGGTTTCGTCTTACACATTTTTGGCAGTTATTATGGTACCTAGCATTGTGCTGAGAATACCAGAGTTTCCAAACAGACTTTTTATTTGTTGAATACTAATATGCTTATTACTATACGGTTAGATCATTGATCTTGATAAAGTGGGAGTTCGGGATTTGCAGATACTAACAACTCAACATAAAATAGGTACTCAATATGAATTTAAAGAAATGCCACATTACCAGCTGTTTTAGAGTGCCCGTAGGTGTCATTCTCCCGCTGGTTACAATAATTATTTTAATTATTTAAAAATAATAATTACAGTTGTCACTTTAGACCTGAATCTTCTAACTGAGCCACGAAGAGTACGTGCAGGAATTCCTAGGAGAGAAGCGTTGTTATCGGTGAACAGGTGCTATGCATCTCAAAGCGAATTTGTTCGAGAAATACCTGTTGTGGGCAGGTGGCGCTGGTTTCCTTCCCTCTCTATGCCTGTATGAGATCTAGTTAGTTAATAAAAATGTCACCTTTTTAATTCAGTGCTTTGCGTCTACCTCTCACTATCACTGGGGAGCCCGCTGCTGCGCCCGCCTTTGAGTTGGGGCTTGGCAGTGGTGAACACGACAAAAAGACTTCAGTGGAGATGAAATTTATTCTCTGATGACTCAATAGTCTGCCCTTTGGCTAAAGATCAAAAATCAGTGGAAAGACTCATTAATGAATTAATAGAGCATCTCTTTACAATTCTAGTATAGAGGATTATTTTCTTAAGTTCAATCTCTTACTTTGTGTATCAGTCAGGGTTCTCCAAGAGAAACAGAATCAGTAGGAGATATGTATATCTTAGAAAAATGGGAAATACAGATTTAATAGTAACAATAATAATAAAATTTTATTCTAATAATAATAACTTACCCACCCTCCCACTGCCCAGATAAATTCACTATTGACATTTCAACATATATGTGTCCATGATTTTTAATTTAACATGTGTCCTCAACTTTTCTCTATTATTTCCTATTTGTTATTATTTATTATAAATGAAAATTACCTGGACTTCAACTCGTGATTAATAATAGATAAGAGATATAAGCTTTTGAAATTCAAATATGCCGGTAAGTCAGGAACCCACAACTCTGAGAACTTAGACAAAACTCACTTTACGCCACGAAGTGATTCTCATTTTCAGTAGGAGGTAAATAAGAGCCCCGTGTCTGAGAATGCCAGTTCTTCTCGCCTGCTGAGGCCACCAGTCATGTGAGAGTCCCTGTTCCCTCTGCCTGGACCACTTTGACTTTTCCAGTCCGACTGAAAGAGGCTTGTTACATCACCTGAGGGGCAGCCTTCCAGGACAGGTTCTCCACATTCTTCCTGATGGAATTGTGCCGTATTCACTGAAGAAAGTGAAAACCAAGCTGAATGTCTCTAAGGGAAGTTCAACACATTTTTAAGGACATGGTTTTCAGGGATGATTGTGGTTCCTGTAAAAATCAACCTGCCACTTCTCCTAGCATACAAATGGCTGGTGTGGGGTCAACTCGCCAGTAAGAGAAAGAGGAAATGAAAAATATCTACCATTTATCGAACTGTTTTCTGTGGCAGACACTATGCTCCGTGTCTAGGGGCTTTGTGTCTCTTACGATGCAATCGTTAACTCAGTGCAGGAGTTAACACAATTGCACAAATGTGATGGTAAGTAATTACTTCTGCCACGTCACGCAACGCTAGGATCCAGGCAGAACTTAAACCAGTGCAGTCTGGGTCCAGGAACCATCATCTTTCTTACGTCTAACCTGATCATCCTCTGATGTAACTCACTCATCCTGTAAGGAACTGAGTGAACATTTGCAGGATGTTACATTGTCAGGAACCCGAGAAATTAAATGAATTCGCTGCGGATTCTCCCCCCAAAAGTTTATTTTCAAGAAACTGAGTTCAAAGACTTCTTTAAAAATGTGCCTTATTTCAAGAAATAGTATCATTAGAACAGATCATTACTGTTAGTGCTTTAAATATATTCATAGCCTAAGACTTTCCCCTGATGAAAAAATTAAAAAGTTTAAATATACTTTCATCAAAAGCTTATTTACAATTACAACAACAAAAAACTATAAAATTTTTAAATTCTTATTTTTTATTGAAATGTAGTCAATTTACAATGTTAGTTTCATGTGTACAGCAAAATGATTCAGTTATACATGTACCTAAATACATATTTTTCAGATTCTCTAAATTTTAAACCATGAATTAGTATACTCATAAGGTAGAATGCAGACAAATATCAACAAGACTTTGTTAGGATATAGAAAATATAGTATTAAATGGAAAAAAAAAAACCCTGTATTTATACAGTTTTAAAATAGGCTGAGTTTAAAATGTAAAGAAAGAAAGTGAATAACAGCCACGGAAGAGAAATCACCAAAATGTTAACAGGTGTCTTCTCAGAGTGGTGAGATTGCAGGTCCTTTTTCCCTCCTTATATTATTGGGCACATGTTTTTTTTGTTTGTTTGTTTGCTTGTTTTTCTTTACTGAGCATATGTCGCATTTAAAAACAGGAAAAAAATTAAAATTTCAATTTGCAGCCACAAGCTGTCATTCATGCCGGTCCTTTTCAAATTTTAATGTGCGTGTGTCCACCTGGAGAACTTCTGCAGACTCTGGTGAAGGCTGAGACACAGTTCCTGACACGCCTCAAGGTGATGCTGCTGCCGCTAGTCTGTGGACCCCACTTAGAGTTGGGTTTCATGTGGTATAAGCAAGAAAAAATCATGGTAGACCCACTCAACTGGAGCGACAGAGCCTGGGAAGCTTCCCTTGCAAAGTCTTCTCTTGAAAATCTGAGTCAGGAAGCTTCGCTAATGGCTACCTAAATCTCTCCTGTTGCACTGCCAACCTGTTTCTTTTCCAGCCGCACTGTGTGCTCTGTACCAATTTTTAAATCCGCCGTCCAGGTCATGAGGTTTTCTTCTCCAGGGTAACCTTCCTTTGCCCCCGTCTTGAAACTAAATTCCATTTGTTCTGCTCGTGTTGGCACAAAAATTGTCTCAAGTTAGTTTAATAAAACCATCCCCAAAACAATTTTCCTGAGTAGTGTAATGATAGCGCTTGTAATTAGCCTCCTCGCTAAATGAATAGCCCAGTTACGTAACATTTAGACAAGCACCACACCCCCCATTCCGCTTTAATCACCCCTTAAGTACGATCCCGGATGTTGCACGAAAGGGCTTTCTCAGTGGTAATGGCGCTGCCTCTTAGATTAGGGAAGTCTGGCATCCATCACATCACCGGTGGCGGGAGTGGGGTCGGGGGGGAAGCTTTCCTAGCGTTTTGTCCAGATGTGGAGGGATCCTATCTCTCAACCTCCGCCAGAGATGTGAGTGTTCACTGAAGTCCGAGTGGGCAGTTACCTAGGATACCTGCCAGGTGACATGGTCACGCTGTAAAGGTGCACCTTCTCCTTCGGGGAGTCTTCTTTGGTTCAGCAACTTCCACATGGGCCCTTGACTCTCTGTGTGTTGTTTGTTTTGGTGCTGGGTTTTTTATTTCATCCTGCAACCTATTCACCTTCTCTGCCTCCTCCAAGGCAACTGCGGTTTTCTCAAAGCCCAAACGGTGCAGACTGTAGGCACCCAGGTGTCCTTAGAACTTCCGGCTCTGCGTGTGCTGTCAGCCTACGGTGCGCTTCACGTAGGCAGATCCATGCTGCACAAAGTTCCACCTTCTCTCTAAGAGGCACCCCGTCTTCCACCAAAGATAATAGGACTTTGCCCTGACTCATCACTTCCAAGGGCTGGCGCACTCCCAGTAGCAAATAGTCATCGGGTGTTTAGCACCATACCACACGCATGAAGTGCATCCTTTCACTGGGTTTGTCCAATAGTCTATTTCCCAGATGAAAAACTGGGCGCCTCAGAGAGGTTATGTAATTTGCCCAAGTTCAACCAGCTAAGAAATGGCAGAGTGGAGAGTGGAAACCATGTTTTCTAACTCTAGGATCCAAAGTCCTAATCACCATGCTCAATAATGAAGCTAAAGGATAAGCCAGCGAAGCAGCTGTGCCCTGAGCAAAGCCTTTGGCAGGTTGGCGGGGAGAGTGTGGTGCCAAGGGCAGCCCTGTTCTCCTGCTGCCTCTCGCTGGCTCTTCAGTTGGGCGGCTTCATTTCCTGATCTAGACAATGAGAATAATTGTATCTATGCCCCGTACATCTTAGGGGTGTGTGCGCGTGCACGTGTGTGTGCGCATGCGTGCGCGCGTAAAACTAGATAAGGTTTATAAACTGTATTTGTAAAATGGAAGATGTCAGCACATGTAAATGATTATTGTTATGACTGAGCCAGATCCAGGACATGCCTTGCTTAATAAACCAAGTTCATCTCTGAAGTAGTTTAACTGTCTTACGTTATATCAAAGAAAAATAGTCTCCTGTGACATATTAACATTATTCCTGTGTCAGAGGTAACTTGTGAAAATGTCATAGTCCTACACAGAAGATGCTCTGGTGATGTCCTAGGCCCTCTTTTACATTTTATTTTTCACCCTGGTTTCCATTTGCATGCTTTCAGACCCTCTTCAGTAATAGAATTACTCTGTTCTCGGCGATTGAGTCTAGAAATTTGCTGAATGCAGCCAAACTTACGACATATTTGCATTTTTAAGGCTCGAAGTGTCCTCTCAGTTTTGAAAATGAGTTTATTTTGAGGACGTGTATGACTTCTTGAATTAATGGCAAATTAAGTTAATAAAATTCATACCTGCTGTGGGCCATGACGATTACATATCAAAGGCAAAGTAAATCAAAGGCTAAATTCCACACTCTCTAATTGGTCACATTTCCCATTCATTTCAGTCTGGGTGTTTTCTGTTTGGGGTTATAATACCGAGGCGCAGAGCAAACGATTCTGCCTTTTAAGTTGCTTCTCTCTCTCTCTCTCTCTCTCTCCCCCTCTCTCCCTCTCCGGTCTTGTCTCTGTCGTTGACTTTGGTTTCCTCCTTCCTCCCAGCCACACGGCCATCCAAGTGCTCTTGCCACACCTACATGTATGTTGTTCACTCTACAACATACACTCACAGTATTGCCATTTTCATCTTCCATAGGGAAGAGGTTTAATCTGTTTGATATTATGTGGGCTGTTGACTTGTTTAACACCCATCACATTTTTTTAAGAACCTAACAAGCTTCTGTGGAATGAGTCCTGAGGCTGGAATTCAGGCGTATTTTCCACAAGGCCCTTCTATCCGCAGACTCTGGGGCAGTCCAGCCGAAGCTATAACCTCCCAGCTGGGTGCGCTCCCTCCCACACTCAAGTTACTGCCCTATGTCAGGCCAACTCGATCTCTGACAACATGGCTGACTCTAGATCATTCTGACTTAGTATGCACTTTAAAGAGACCAGGAAGCCCAGTTGGTCTGAGGCTGAACCAGTGAGGAATCCTGAGATAAGTTAGCAAATATTTATGCTAATAGATGCATATCTCAACTATATTATTTCCCTTGAGCCCCAACTGCAGTCCATTTCTAGTTTCAAATCTAAATTTGCCTCCAAAGAGACAGAGTTTTGATTTGACAAGCAATCCTATCTCTAACCTGTTACCCTAGAAGTTTCTCAGAATATAAACAGATTCTTTTTTTATTATTATATTTTATTTTTAGACTTTTTTTTTAATTGAAGTTTCATCAGTTACAATGTGTCTGTTTCTGGCGTACAGCACAATTTCCCAAGCATGCATATATATACATATATTTGGTTTTCATATTCTTTTTCATTAAAGGTTATTACAAGATATTGAATTGAGGGAACAACAGATTCTTGAGTTATAGAGGTGGAAGTAGTCTTGGGAATTCCAGGGGAAGAAAGATATGGAAAACAGTCCTAAGTTTTGCTTCAATTTCACAAGCAAAGATGGAGGAAGACTGTGACAAAGACAATAGCAAAGGTGACACACATCTGTACAACCTTTTACAATTTACAAATATAGGTAGGAGCCATCTTCTCAAGAGCCTTGATGGCCAGGATGGGTCTCTACTTCTGGGTAGATGTTTGAGGAATCCAAGCTCCTCATTAAAGAATCTGACAGCAGGGTGTAAATGGATTATGAAGAAACTGAACTCAGAGAGAAGAACTGGAGGTGAGGGAAGTAGTTCAGATGGTGGTCATGACTGAGCGTGACTTAACTAGAGTGTGTGGGTCGGAGGGAAAGACAGGGAGAATGTGTCCTTGCAATTTACCTGCACCCCCTGCAGTTTTTGCCCAGGTAAGGGGTTGCACCCCAAATTGATGTGTTGATGGTCGTCATTGCGAAGAAAAGAAGAATGTGACACCTTGTCTAGAGAACATAATTTGTTGCACATAGGAGTTGGCATGGTAAGTTATCAAAGATGACACCAAGCTTTTAGTTTTGGTGACCAGAAGAATGTTAGTCCCATTAAGAGAAATCAAGAAGTTGGGGGTGTTGTTTAGTTTTGGAAAGGCTGAATTTGAGGTGATGGCAGATGGATGTCTAGGTAGAGACACACAACAGAAAACTGGAAATTTCAGAGCTCACGGGAAAGAGCAGAGCTGGGTGTTAAAAGCTCAGAATAGGTAGCATTAAAATTGTGGCTGAAGGCAGAAGGGTGATTCATTTCCTGAATTAATAAAGCAATTCCCATGATGGCTGATGAAGAAGCAACACTCATCATCCCATCCTTGTTCCAATGGGGCGCTGGGAGCAGACAGATTTCCCAAAGTGGAAAGAACCTAAGCCTGTTTCTTTGTATTCGGATGTAAAGGGGGAACAGACTAGGACTGAGTTGATTTAATCAGCCTAGCCTGCTACACCGGGTAGTTAAGCCTCCTCACCACACTTCTATTCTCATCCACTTTGTACCTAAATTACTCAGTTTGTATAACGCTATTGATTATATATCCGACGCCTCCACTTTGGATGGGATACAACTATTTGTAAGTCTTAAAGTTATTTTCCAAAGAGCTTCCCTGATTTAAGATTTTAGTAGCATGTCAAGCAAATCTACACTATCAGAGCTTTGTTTTGTTAATCTCAAATCCTAACCCTGGCATTATGGGTCAACCCTTAAAAAGTTGCATATATTTTTTTAAAAATTAGAGAACTTGAAATCACTATTTATCATTTATACTACCAGAGGGAATTTCCGTCAGATCATGATGGGAAGAATGAACTCTGGCACTGATTTTGGTCTTTCCTTTGTGGAAGCATGTGATGTTGACAAAAAAGGGAGGAACGCTGGATACATTGAAAGACAAAAAAAACCTTATTACTATTATACCTTGTGGTATGAGAAAATAGCAGTGCATAGAGAAACATACGTACAAAGGTATTCATTGCATGGTTATTTTAAATTTTAAACTCATAAGAAATTAGAAAAAACAGCAAAAGTGAGGGATGGTTAAAACTTAGGATATACCATATGATAGAATATTCCTTAAAGCTACATAAAATGATGCCATGAACTTTTTGATCACATAGGAAAATATTGATGGCATAAAGTTAAATGGAGAAAATTAGGGTAAGAGATTATAGACTTAGTATGGTAGAGCAAATAGGAAAAATGCTAAAGAAAATTATGCCAAATGTTTACAGAGATTTTGTCTGAATAATGGAAATACGACTATTTTCCTTCTTTATGTTTTTCTAAATTTTCCAAATTAATGTATTTTTCTTCAAAATGAAAAGTTCTATTTTTCCTTTTTCTTTTTAGCGTTTTGAAGTATTTCTTTCAGTCTTTTTCTACATATATTTATGGCTTTTCCTTTTTTACTGAGGTATAAATTGACATACAACATTTTATTAGTTTCAAGTGTATGACATAATGATTCAGTATTTGTATAAACTGCAAAACGATGACTACAATAAGTCTAGTCACCACCTGTCACCAAACGTATTTATAAATTTTTTCTTGTGATTTTATTTTTTAAAACAATAATAAACAAACCATTCAATGTTGTTACGCTTTTCAAATAGTTTTGTACTTTGTTATGGTCTTACACTGAAAAGAAAAATCTTTCTTTGTATAAACGATCAAAAACTAAGAAAGAGGCAAAAATCATAAACTCTGAGCAACGTACTGCAGTGCGAAATTTCAGGACTTTGAAACTGAGGGTGTAAGTTACTTGGAAGGAAGACTTGTTTCTACCTCCAGGGTTTATGTAATATAATGGGAGGGGTAACATTTCTTGGTGGATGGTGAAATGTGGAGAGAAAGTCTGATTTATTCTCTCTGATCTGTGTAGTGTCGGTTTTCTCATACACAGACGTGCTTGGACTAAATCCATGCCTTTCAATTGTGCTCCAAGGAGGGTCCTCAGGATTTGTCTTGAAAAGTGGTGGGCGGTGCATAGCAACTAACCCCCTTCCCTCACTAGCCTCTCGGGGCCCCAGGCTCAACACACGTCTGCGCGCCGCAGCTGTGGAGTGGACCCAGTCGGAGACTCAGGAGCGATTGCTCTCCCTCTTTTGGAGGGACTATCAAAGGACATCAGACTGTGCATGGGGCATATTTTTTAGTGAGGCTGGCAAGGGAAGGAAAGAAAAGGGGGGGGGGCATGAAATGCTTCTTGGTATTTTGCAGGGCAAATACGTGTTCGCCTTCATCCCAGGGCCCTTCTGTATTTCCCCAAATTCTGCTGCTTGTTCTCACAGCAAGTCTTGGGTAAGATTTCCTTCTCGGTAAAAGAGGCCAGCATGAAAAATAATTCATATTCATAGAGTCAACTCTGATTAAAATACTCCCTAGGGCTTCAGGGCACCGCGTCCTGAATTAAAATGCTTTCGACGTTCAGGGTTTGGGCTGGCCCATCTCCAGGGATGCCATTACTGGCTTATGCACATCAGGTTATTTTCCAAAGCCTGCTCCTTCGCTCTGGCAAATTAATGAAGAAATCCAGTTGAGAGACATCTGGAAGACTTGACAAAAACTGGAAATGTTCTCATCTGGATGGGATGGCTTCAGTGTGATGCTGCTCAAATTTGGGGCCAAGGGCCATAGGACCACTCCAGTCTATTTCCAACACTTGAATTTTATAATACTATGAATATCTTACCAACACCCCCTCGGGGACAGATTTCAAAACTGGACATGATGTGAAAAAAATTCAATTATTTTTTTTTTTTGATGTAATGGAAAAGCCCTGAGCTGGGATTTTTTAAATGTGGCTTCTTGTCCCAGCTCTGCCCCTAATTAGATGTGTGACTTCAGGAAGTCACATAACCTTTCTGGGCCTAGGTTTCATTACCTGTAAATGAGCATTCACTTGATAATACCCAATACTCGAATTACCTCCCCACTCCCATAAAGTCTTTAATTCTTTTCTTTTCCATCTGTCTACTCCCCTCCACCCTCCCCTGTCATTGCCTGGTCCTCGTTCCAATTAATGCCTTGATCTGCCTTCTCCTCTGGCTAGCTGTGTGACCTTAGGCAAGTTGTTTAACCTTTCTGTGCCCTGGAAAATAAAAGAGAGTACTAACATTGCTTGCCTCATAAGTCGTCTTGAGGATTAAATGATTAATACATGGCAAGCACTTGGCTCAGAGTAATAAGTAACTGTTAGCCAACAGTCATTATTTTCCAGAGACTAATTTTGTTGACTCACAAGTATAATTGATGCACTTTATTCCTGGATCAAAAAGGATACAGTTGGAGGCATCCTTATAAAAGTGGTCACTACTTATTAAAAAAAAAAACCTTATTAGATCATTGACTTCATTTCTCTTGCCTTGTCTCACGTGATATTCAGGGGCTCTATACAGTCAGACAAACGTGAATATTTCTCTCCATCTATAATTCTTCCACCATCCTGGTGCAAAAAACACGGAGTGAATCAGGAGGGGTTCATCTTGATCTGGAGACCCTGACAGTGAGATGCCCTGTATGGCTCCCCAAGGTCCACACCACAGGTTGGAATTACCAATATTCATCGATAGTCAGGAAAAAAGACATATATTCCAATCGGAATGCTAGAAAGACTGGGTAACATGGTTTAGGGACGTGGATTTTAAAACATCTTTGTGTGGTGTAGTTACATAGGGTAAAAGCCCAGCTCCTAAGTGCGCAGTTGTGTGAGTTTTGACAAATGTACACGCTCATGCACCGGGTGCCCCAGTCAAGATAGAGCCCATCGACCCTAGGAGGTTTCTGAGTGTCCCTCTCCAACCAGTGCCCCTCCTTGGGCAGCAGAAACTATTATTTTGATCCCTCATTCATTCATTTTTCCTGTTCTTGAACTTTGCATAAACGGGCTCTTCTGTGCCCGGTGTCCTCCGCTCAGCGTGTGTGTCGGAGATCCGTCGCGGGTGTCTCTCTCTCGTCAACAGCTCCTCCCCCTTTTTTTTTTTTTTAACATTTTTTATTGATTTATAATCATTTTACAATGTTGTGTCAAATTCCAGTGTAGAGCACAATTTTTCAGTTATACATGAACTCATTGTCACATTTTTTTCTCTGTGAGCTACCACAAGATCTTGTATATATTTCCCTGTGCTATACAGTATAATCTTGTTTATCTATTCTACAATTTTAAAATCCCAGTCTATCCCTTCCTACCCCCCCCACCCCCTTGGCAACCACAAGTTTGTATTCTATGTCGGTGAGTCTATATGCTTTGTTTGTTTGTTTGTTTGTTTTTGGATTCCACATATGAGCGATCACATATGGTATTTTTCTTTCTCTTTCTGGCTTACTTCACTTAGAATGACATTCTCCAGGAGCATCCATGTTGCTGCAAATGGCATTATGTTGTTGGTTTTTATGGCTGAGTAGTATTCCATTGTATAAATATACCACTTCTTCTTTATCCAGTCATCTGTTGATGGACATTTAGGCTGCTTCCATGTCTTGGCTATTGTAAATAGTGCTGCTGTGAACATTGGGGTGCAGGTGTCATCCTGAAGTAGGGTTCCTTCCCTTTTTAGTGCGGAAGAGACACTTAGTAGTGTGTATGTTCATTTGCTACTTCCTCTTCCTGTGGATGGACACAGGGACTCTTCCTTTTTCGCTGTTACGAATAAAACTACAATGAACGTAGGGTAAGACGGTTGAAGTGAAGTGACCTTTTTTCCTGAACTTTGACGTTTTCTCTCATACGATCATATTTTCAGAAAAATGAAGGATTTAAAATTGTATCTCACGGTCCCCTCCAGGCTTCATCCTTCACCAGGAATCTAACTCCTTTCCCTCCGTTATCCACCCTTCTCTTTTTGGAACTGCTTCTGCCCATGTGTCCAGACACGAGCACGGGAACACAAGCGTCTGGGGGCTAGCGCTGGCCAGATTTTTCACACGAAGCTGAGCCAACCAGCTCCTTCTTTTCTTAATTGACATTAAAAAAAAAAAAAACAGTCAGCAGTGGATAGCTGCGTTTTGTGGGACTGGGCCCTTCCCCTGTGGGGTCTTTTCTAACCCCCAGGTGATGAGGGTCAGAATTCAAGTGAATTGTAGGACACCCAGTCAGTGTCGACCAAGAAGTAGAGGATTGTGTGGTGTGGAAAAACCTCACACGTTTGGGATACAGAATTACTCTGCGTGTAGAGGGAAGAAACCCAGGGAGCTTTCTTTACAGAATATTTGTTACCACGTCCCAGAAGCAACAGACAATGTAGTTCTCTGTTCTCCCAACTCACTTCTTTCTCATACAAGATCCTTCACGTCTTTTTTGGGCTCAACACTCTGCATCCTGGGGGCTCACAAGTCAAGTCCATCCTGGTTAGAGGCTCCCTGTTTTCACAAGCTAGCTTCTGGACTGGCCACGACCCCCAGGCATTAACAGGCTCATCTTCCTGCCCCTCGGAGTCCCAAGTGTCCTGGGCATCACGCCTTAGTGTGAATTATTTAATCAGGTAATTCCTGAGCCTTCCTCCCACCTCCCACCCCAGGACTGAGGAGGGGCCTTTGGAGGGGATTTCAGCATGGTGATGTGGCACAGGGAGGGCTTCGGAGAACCAGAGGTCACCTTCTGGGAAGGGTACAAGAGCCTGGGAAGCCACCTACAACAACTTTGTGCGTTCTGAAGTTTTCCCAGGGTCCCCGTGGTGGCATCTGGCTCACCTCTCCTCTGGTGAGCACCTGACCAAGGGGGCCAGGTCCCACAGGGCTCCGAGGTCCACTGTGTCTTCAGATCTGGTCACGCTTTGTGATCTCCGTGGGGACACATGTGAATGACGGAGCATGAAAACACCCTGCGTTCATTGCCTTGATGACTGAAGCCCAACAACGACTCGGAAGAAGGCACAGGAACACGGGGCTCGGAGGAGCCACGTGGAGAGAGGACAGGGCCAGTGAACTTTGCCTTAGGGAGGCCTTTGCGGCCATCGGGCACCGGCACCCCAGTGGGCACTGAGGCGGCCGAGTTGCTCTGGTGGACTTTTGAATAAGTTCAGCAGCGGCTTAAGTCCACGTGCACGTCAACTGGGGCCAGGGGGCCATCTGAAAACTCACAGTTTGTGCGGACAGATCGTGAGTCCCCCGTGTAATTCTCTACAGTCCCATAAACTTTCAAGTGAAAAAACTAAGAAGCATTGAAAGCTGTCATGTGAAATCAAAGTCCAGCTAGGGCTGGGGGCAGTCATTGCCCAGGGCCTCTGTAACGAAGGACCACGGCCGAATGGCTTAGACAATAGACATTTACCGTGTCGTAGTTCTGAGGCTGCAAATCCAAGGTCACGGGGTAGAAGGATCTTTCCTGAGGGCTGCCAGGCCTCTCTCCCGGCTGCTGGCGGTGTGACGGGGCTCTGGCATCCCATGGCTCACACAGGCACCGTCCTGATCTCTGCCCTGTCTTCACACGGTGTTCGCCCTCAGTGCGTCTGTGTCCAGGCTTCCCTCTTTTATAAGGACACTGTCCTGTTGCATTTGGGACCCGCCCTGCTCCATCTGAACTAATTACACCTGCCACGTGAGGTTACATTCTGAGAGCCTGGGGGTGCGGCTTCAGCATGCAACTTTTAGGGGGACCCCATCCCACCCGTAACGGGGGGAAATAAATGTGATAGAAATCGTGTTTTGTGATGAATTCTGACCCCCGCTTCCCCCATGTGAGCTTATTCTGGTAGAAAACGTCTCCTCTGATGCCCAGACACGCCATTTTCGCGTTTACAGGGTAGGCCCTGTGCCACAGTTTGCCCCTGACAGAACCTCACCCGTACATGTGACATATTTCATCATGCATCATTGGCGTCACATTCACCAGGCAATCAAAGTGCAGGACTGATGCAGATCTTCTAAGGATTCTGGAAAATTATCATTTTGTCTATTTAAAATTAATATAAATTCAATAAAAAATGAAATTAATAGATAACTGCTTGATAATGATGATTCAAAAAACGTTCCTCAAAAGCAGACGGCCTGATGATTTTGCATTCTCTGTTTTTAAAGACAAATAGGAATCGTTTTGAATTTTTACATTGCAAATGAATACAAGAGTCAAACAAGGGGCTTCGGTGTCCTTATAAATGGAGTGACATTTCCTTTCCAGAGATAATTAGGTAAAAATAGCGGGGCTATGGTATCGCTTGAACGGTTATTGCAGTAAGAGAATTGCCAGGATTAAAGCTACCTGAGCCTAAACCATTATTTTTCTGTACATTTGTTTCTACTTTGCAGGCCTAAACATTAGACTTGTTATTTGTATCCGACTTTGTAACACAAGCTTGCTGTGAAACAAACCCACACGCACTGAACGAGGGGCCTGGCTGCAGCCCCGACGAGACCCTGGCGAACGGTCCCCGAAACTGCCTGGGTGACGTGTTCGCTCTGTGATGCGATCAGCATATGTCACTGCGTCGAGCCAGAGCACACAGATGAGCATTTGTGGATAAACTGACACCAGAAATGGCCAAAAACTGGACTAGAGCCCAGCGGAAAACAAAATGTCACCTCCTTACAGGTGCGCCTGTGGAAGCAATTATTTTGTCCTGTTTGAAGTATTCCAAGTACAGACTTGGAATAAAGGCCCCCCTGATTCCGTTCTACTGAAAGCTAAAGGCACTTTGTACATTTATATTGTATTAAAACACCATGTGTATATAATCTGAATGCTTCTACCTCAGAAATAAGATGGGAGTTTCAGGGTAACATTTCTACAGACTACCATCTCCTCAAATATTTACTCCACTTCATCAGAAGTCCAAAGTATGTAATGTGCCAGTCACCCACTGATGTGTAAAATTTAAAAAAAAACTGTTTAGTAATTAAAAAAATCAGTTGTATTATGCTCATGGATTCTGTTGGACAGGAATTAAAAAATGGTACACACAGTTATTTACAAAACAGAGACAGACTCACAGACATAGAAAACAAACTTATGGTTACTGGGGGGGATGGAGGGATGAATTGGGATTTGGGGATTTCTAGATACACACTACTGTACATAAAATGGATAAACAACAAGGTCCCACTGTAGAGCACAGGGAACTATATTCAATACCTCGTAATGGCCTATAATGGACAAGAATGTGAATTTCTTTTCGTGTGTGTGTGTGTATATATATAATTGAATCACTGTGCTGTACACCAGAAACTAACACAACATGGTAAATGGACTGGTATACTTTGATTTTAAAAAATGCGACAGCTAGGACGCATTCTTCCTGCTTCTTGCTGTCTGGAACCTTAGCTGGGGAGACTCAAATGCTGGGGTGACTCAAACATCTGGGGCTGGAATCATCTGGGGAGGTGGCTGGGGAAGCACCTTCAGTCCCATGTCTGGTCACTGGGGTGGGGATGACTTCGAGACTGGGCTCAGGTGGGACCGCTGGCAGGACCGCGTCGTGCGGCGTGGACCCCCTCACAGCATGGCGGCCTCAGTGTAGCTGGGCTGCTTACACGGTGACTCAGGGCTCTAAGAGCAAATGTTCTGGCCAACAAGGTGGACATGGCATGACCTCTTCCGAGCTAGCCTTGGAAGCCACAGGGTGTCACTTCTGCCACACCCTGTCATTACAAATGGGTCCCTGCGGCCAGCCCAGATTCAATGGGCAGAGAGGAGGCAGTTAGCCCCCCTCCCCTCAATGAGAGGAGTGTCAGAGGATTTGCAGCCACCTTTAAAACACGTGCTTAGTTGTTTTTGTTTTATAAAATAATTCCCTTGTCTGGCTCACGTATTGCTTCTGCTTCTCTGTCAGTGGCAAAAAAAGGCAAATGCTGAGACCACTGTGCGTCTCTGGGACGACGCCGTCCAGGAAACGCTTACTCAGCACAACGCTGCTTCAAGTCCCCGAGTAGGGTTTTTGAGATGATGGCAACTAGCAATGCAGGGTTGCAGGTGCAGGGAGAAGAATAAATTCATTAAACCTCGTTCTCCCCCCAAGGATGTTTTTCCCTCTCCAAACTAATAAACAAAATATTTTCCTGAAGGTTCTTTTTCCATTTCTAAACATGATGAACATGAACATTTTATGAGCCAGCCAATTTTTGCACAAGCATTATGTGTTTCAAACAAAGCAGAATGAGTTTCTGTCTGAAGCAATTGCATGATAACTGTTGAATAGACTTCAACTTTTCCTAAAATTTCCACTTTCTTTCCCTAATACTTTTTCACAACGTTCTAAATTTTTTTTTTATGTTCTTATTCCTCATTTCTTGGAAAAATAACTTCCAAACTTTTTACAGTGAATTTTAATGAGTTTCTTAGCAAAGCAAAGATAGAAAAACACCTTCACGCAACACACAAATGCAGCTTTTTCTAGGCTGAGAAGGAGCACTGTCAGTTATGATTTATAATCAGCTGATTTTTGACCTGGTGATCAGGTTTTCAACAGCCTACTTGTAAGGGAGTAGCATTTTCTGAATTAGCTTCTGGAATAAAACTTTGATTTTGTTTTGAAATTTTTGAGTTTATTTTGAAATATAGGTTTGTTTTCCAAGAAGTTTTGATAATTTAAAGTATAAAAACTATGTGCATTTGGTACACTTAACTTGAATTCCTATTAGTGTCAGTTAAATTAAATTAACTATCATTTCACAAGGCTTAGAAAGAGAAATTTCGGTTAAAAGAAAATAACAAAAACAAAGAACAAACTGTTTTGCCTTGTAAATTAGACATTCCTTTTTTTCCTGACATGCCTGAAGGGTGTGTTTAGAACCAGCATACATGTAATTGTTCTCCAGTTTTTTCCTTTAATTAAAAAAAGCAATTAAAAAATTCTAAGTGTGGGGAAGATAAGAGTACATGGTTAAGACACAGAAGGGATGCAAAAGTCCCTTAAGGAAGTCAGTGGAGTTGAGAATCATTCTTCATGTCTTTTCAATGGTTCTGAGATATCGCTACAAGCTTCATTCCGAAGGGAGGGAAAAGCTGTGGAGGAAATTAGCTGACTGCCAGAATTTCAGAGCGTATTACTTCACCAGGATTCATCAGTGCCAAAGAAATGTGGCCCCGAGCAGCACCACAAAGTAAGCAATCAAAGTCCGCTTTCTGCCTGCTACCCCCGGGCGACTTTGTCCCTCCTGCCCACCTGCTCCCGGTCCATAGCTGGACGTTCTCCCTGTGTTTCCTCCCTGACTCCCGGCTGGTGTATCCCATCACACACATATCCCAAACCCGACCTCAGAAACTGAAATGGAATTTTAAAAGCTTTTATTTTATAAAAATAAATGTAATACTTAATTTTACTTATTTATAAAGAATTTATTTAGTGTATTATCATTAGCACCATAACCAATAACCCTAAGGACAAGCATTTATCGAGCGCTCACCTGGGGCAGATCTAGGTTGTGACTGACACCATTTCATTCGCAGAAAATAGAACATATATATGTAAAAGGATTATTTAAATTATTCATAGCTCTGTCACCTAGAGATAACCCCTATTAACCTTTTGGTATGCGTCTTTTTGCCTGTTTGCAACGGTAAATAGAATAATGATACCGTACTTTACATCGTTTTGTAAACCGCCTTTTTCCCTTGGCACATGGTGAATGTTTCCTTGACTTCTAACAATCCTTCTTCATTGTTCCTTTCAGTGGCTCTGCCATTATGCGGAAGTAGCCTCATTTATTTAGCCGATGCCCCATTGCTGGACACTTAGGTGGTTCTTAGATTTCAGCAATCACCTGCAGAGCCGTAGCAAACAGTCCTGGAGCTACATTTGTTCATACAACGATGTAATCACTAAGCTTTCTCACTTACACTAAGTTTGAAAAGTCAGAGAAGACATTAAAGCATCGCCTTTTGAGGAATGTTTTTATATAATAAGAACCAAAGCCCTAAAAACAGATGGGACGGCTTTCATCGTTAGCCTCGGAGGAAGGAGCGTTTGCGGGTTTGTTCTATTTGCGCTACAGACATCCCAGCATCCCAGAAAAACACCGTGAGTCCTGAAGCCAATCTATTCTGACTACTCCTAAGGGCAGCCTTGGCAGGAAAAACACATCTTTGGAGGAAAGTGCATTTGAGAAATGGAAAGATCTGGGGGAGGCAGGGCAGAAGCTCAGCTCTCTTCCCGTCTTTGGCAACAAAGTCGAATTCTAGCTGCTGCCATCACTTAAATCACACCTGATATTTCTTCCACATCCAGTTCACCGTGAACATCTGTCAGGATGCTCCTTTCTACACACTGGAGGATGCTACGTCATCTCTGAATGTTTACCCATGTGTTTCAGATTTAAAATGAAAATTCTATAATTAGGTCAAAAATTCTTAAAGCCTTCTGAACCAAACAAAACACATTTATCTGATTATCTTAATGGCAAAATTATGTTCCGTTTGCAGAAATGTCCATGAAGACAGTCAAATGAGCTTGGGTTTCTTTTTCTCTGTTGACAGTACCTTCCAGTGAAGAGTGTTCAGTGGAGCAGAAGGCGGATTTGGCAAACACACATTAATTCTTCCACTGGAAATCGAATACATTCTTGGCAGGCTCCAAGATTTATGAGTTTTCAGAACCTGGCACCCACAGTCCATTATGCTGTGGATCCCTGGCTGATTCCTGGTTCTGTGGATGCAACAGTGGTGGTGGCATCTTATGGCTGGCCGTATTTCACAACCGGCAAAACTCTGCAACCTGTGAGTGCCCCCAAATGTCATTAACTGGGAAACCTACAAACCCAAGCTTTACTAACATGTGAATTCCCCGGGAATTTTACTGTCAGTAAAAACTGCAGGGACACTTGGACAATAGATCAATTTTGAGCCCCAAATTCTTTAAACCAGCAGTGTTTCCTTGTTTCTGGCTTCTCTTTTTCTTTTTATGGGCCATAAAAAATACTGAATAGTATAATAGTTAAAAAAAAAAACCAAAAACCTACACAAACAATATTCTTAGAGAAGTTGTAAAAGCACCTTTCCTGAAAATTCTTTAAAAATGTGAAGACGGTGTTCTGTCTGATTTAAGAATCCATTCTTCATTGAAAGATAGGGAGTATGTACTATTTAAGTGCTTTGAAAATGTGTTATTGCAGCTACTTAAAAGGAAAAAAAATGTATTTATAAATGAAGTATTCACCTGCATTCAAGATATATCAGTGTACTTATCAGTATATCTATGTATCACTATATGTATCTACTAATATCCTTATCAAAATTAATAGTAGTATAACTCAAGTGCACACCATGGTATAAAAAGTAGTTTTTCAATTTGGAGGTTTTACTCATCTCTCCAATCCATTGCATTTCACCATCTTCTTTACCCCAGCATACACACACACATACACACACACACACACACATGCACGAACACACACATCCATCCACTGTCCCAAAGAAAACACGAAAACTGCTGGGTATTTATATTAATCATCAGCATTAAAGTACCAGAACTAGGGTACACTTTGTTATTCCTTTCCCCTAATCCAGATAAACTCCATTGAAAAAGGAATCTGTTGTCAAACATTCATCCCAGGGTAACAAACCAAATCACATCCTACATCCTTGGGTTTTTGTGTGCTTTCACATACATTTTAAAGGTATAAAATATTTCATTATGCATTAGAATAGAATTTCTTAAAACACTAAACTCTTAACTATTAATTCCTTCAATAAACATTTTGGACCTCTTACATCAGTTGACTTTTGCTGTGTAAGAAACAGCAAAGTCTTAGTGATTAATTCCTGCTCATGCGTCTTTCCGTCAACTGGAGTCCAGCTGAGTTAAGGTGGACTTGGCTGAGCCTGGCTTTAGGCTGTGAGCGAGGATGCAGGTGGACCCCACATGTTTCTCATCATCCTAGAATCAGCAACTACCTGATTTGTGTTTTCCTCGGGGCAGGAAGGTAGAGATGGTTGGAGCCTCTACCTGCTTCTGTTCACTAAGATTCCATCAGTCAAAGCAAGTCTTATGGTCAAAACCAAAGTCAAGGGGAAGGAAAATACTCCTCATATACCATGAAGGTCAAAGCACGTTGCACAGCCAAGTGAACATCAGTAAAGCAGTATTCGAAGGGCAGGGGCGGGAATGAAAATTTTTTGAACAATAAATAATCTCGCTCAGCCTTACCACTTTGGTTTGTGCTGGGAATACAACGGTGAACAAAACTCACTGGGCCATTTTAGAGGGTGGAGCAGACAGGCAATAAATAAATACAAAGTTAGGTGATACTCATTCTAGAGGAAATGGGGAATTCTCACTGAATAGGCGGTCAGGAAAGTTGTCTTCGGATAAGGCCAAGATGGGTTGAGAGGCTTAGTCATCTGAGTTTTCCAGCCAGAAGTAATAGCCAGAAAAAAAGGCCTCAGGGAAGTACCCAGCTTGCAACTTTAAGAAACCGCAAGGCAGCCAAGTATGTCTGGAGCAGAGCAGGCTCACACAGAGCCCCGCATGACGCAAGGGAGACTTTCAATCTGGTTCTGGATGAGACGGGAAATTAACAGAGGCCTGCGAGCAGGTGAATTATCTCATAATTCAGAGAAGAACCGAACTTGGGAATCTCGATGAGAATTTCCACTTGGTTCAGCTGAGCCGTTGGGAATACAGAAATCTTCGGCTAATACAAGTTGTTTTTATAAATTCACTCATCTCTGAGACCCAGGCAAACCAGTTCTCATTTACTGTTTGATTTCCATTTTCACAACACAATCAGATTCAATCTGTTGACAGAATTTTTTTTCTTTTTAACTCCACAGTCTGAGAAATGGATCTGAATGCCAAGCTGCCTTCATTTGTAGGAATCTCAGGGAATACTGAGTAACCTGCCTGCCCTTGCAGGCTGTCCTAGGCAGGCAGCTTCACAGAACTCATTTCCCGTGTCTGAGCTTTGTAAACAGCTCTGTCATCAGCTGGGTGTCCCTCCCAGGTGGAGAAGGGTGCAGAGGAGGCTTTAGGACAAAAACGAGCTTCAAAAGCTCCTGCATTTTAAAAACTGTGGAATGGGACATTCCTTAAAAGCCAGGCCCATGGTTCTGAGTCCGAGCCTGCCACCTCATCTCTGCATTACTTCTTTGACGTTTAAAAGGAAGTTTAATCATTTGTAGCAAATTTGTTTTCCATAGCCAGAGGATTTCATGGATAGGAAACAATAAATTCCTAGCAACACAGAGTCCTAACAGATGGTAGTAAATGGGTTTGAAAATATTTCAAAACCTGCCCTAATTTCCATTCCCCAAATGTCTCTCCCTCTCAGCTTTTTTTTTTTTTTTAAATAATAGCAGTTTCCTTCATTGTCTCCAACAGTTCCATTTTGGTTATAATTTATGCTCCCTTATGCTCTAAGACTGTATCCAAATTACCCACTGAACACGGGCAACTCCAGAAAGGAGAACTTGCAGCATTTTGAAACGTTTCACATTCATCTCATTGGTTGAAGTTTCCACCGAAGACAAAGAGGAGTGACGTTCTTTTTTTAATGCACATTTCTCAGCAGAAGAGAAATGTGTCTGCATCAGGTTTGTGATCAAAAGAGGGAAAGCCCGCCTCATTCAAGGAGAGAGGATTTTGTCTCTGCCTGGGACACCAAACAAACGAGAAGAGGTGTAATATAGCATTATAATATTCTGTACCATTACGGGGATTCTCTCAGGGTAATGACATCACATAGCACAAATAGTTTGGGTTCATTAATCTTAATTCTACACTTGTGGTACCTCAGTTCTCTTTTATCCCATTATAAAGGCACAGTTATGTACATAAAATACACACATACATATAAACATTAAAAATTATATATATAGTTACTATATATAATATGTATAAACCCCCTTTGCCTTTACTTTCTCCTTTGAGCCTGACAGCAACACTAGGAGGGGGGATGGGTTCAGGTTTTGCTCCCATTTTACAGATGAGGCAAATGAGGCAGGAAAGAGTTAGCAGGTGGCTTGTCCAAGATCACACATCTGGAGCTGACAGAACAGAAGCCCCCAAGCCTAACAAGCTTTCCCCTTATTTTTTATAAAGGAAGCAAAAGGAATATTTGCTTCCTTTCGGATTGCAAATTAATATATATTTATAATGAAAACGTTCCAGTAATACGGAAATGCACATGGAAGAAATGGAAAGTTTTACATAGAAAAAGCATTAACATTTTGCCTGTTTAAGCACCTGTCTCCTCTTTGTTATTACAAGCCTGGGGATCATTCTTTACATACTGGCTTGTAACCTGTCTTCTTCCCTCCATGGTTACTTAGCAATCTGTCAAAAGGGTGGCACCCTAATTAATTTACCCAATCCCTTTTAGTGGGTTGTCTCCAATTTTTTCTCCTATGAGAAACATCCTTGCTGTAAATTAGGGCAGGGATGCCCAGGGAGTATAAATCTCTGATTATTTCCATAGGACCAATTCCTAGAAGTGAATTTGCTAGGTTGCAGGGTATTGCCCATTCTAAGACTTTAAAAACCTGTACTGGCAGAATGACTCATTGCAAGCCAAGGTTGTCACTGTGCACGCCGCAGTCATCAGGGTCCGAGACTCATTTCCTGGAAACTGCAGCAACTCAAATGTTCTTTCTCCTGGACCAGGTACCCCTTTCAGTAACATTTTCCCCCTTTTAAGTGGAAGACATAATGAGAGGATAGACATGGGGCTCTCAGAGTAATGCTGCTCCCGGTAATGGTCAAGGCTGAAATAAATCAGTTGCTCTGGTCCCTGGAATGGCTCAGGGTGGAGGTGATGGATGAGGTGTTCTGAGATTCACGTGCAAACCTGCAGGCATCACGGAGGCCAAGTCGCTTATAAGCTACGTTGCTCGTTGCGAGCACTCATGTCTGAAAAATTGGGTTCCAACATTCCTGTCATGTTCATTGGTCTCAGGAGACTGGGAAAATGGTCACTTTGCTGATTTTCATGGGCAAGAAGAGGGGCTTCCAGGAGGGGGAAGGGTGGCAGGCTCTGCCTCTCACCACTGACCTGGGGCCGACGGAGGCATTTCAGACCTTCTAGGGAGGGAGCCCCACGGAGAAGGCCTGTCCCTGTCCCCGGAGATGCTGCCCCAAACATAAAACGCCAACCCAGGGGAGCCAGCGCTCTGCTGCTAAGGCTGACGTTCACCCCTGAGAGTGAGCCCACACGCTATGGCGTCTGAGCGGTTCTCTCCTAAAACATTCAAGATCGCTAGATTGAGAGATAATCAATATGGCAATAATCATAGACTTCATTCCACCCATGACTGCTCTCCCTAAGACCCTGCACTAGGCACCGGTGACCGCCACCTCGCCTCATCCTCACGACACTATGCCTTCTGCTTCATTCTCATCCGCATTTTGCAGAGGAGAAAACGGAAACTTGGAAATTATACACCCAGTGTACAAAGGAGAAAGTTAAGAGCAACTTCTTCAAATTTCTTCTCCCTGCTGCATTTTCATTTATTCATTCAGCTATTTCTTCATTTACTTATCGCTTCATTCGCCGAACAACTATGAAGTACTTATGATGCAGGCACACCTTACTAGGGACACAGTGATGCATGGAACCTTCCTGGAACTTACATCCTGGGGAGGAAGACACTCCATCAACAATTCGTAAATAAAATACAATATGGTAAATGTCACGGCGTGAAAAGTCCAGTGGAGAAAAATTTAGCAGAGTAAGAAGAGAGAGCATTGTGAACGGGGGTGATAGTGGCTAGTTACAGGGGTGGTCATTTGAAACTATGAAAGTCCCCATGGAGGCAACCTTGAGGGAGAATAGCAGAGAAGGAAATCACAAAAAATAGTGTGACTTTTCACTGTCCGAAAACAGGATACAGCTTGAAGGCTGGAATGAGGCAGAGGAAAGGGGGCCAGTGTTTACTGACTTATTAACTCACTCATGAGTTTGTGCTCCTCTTGTGCTCGGCCCTCTGCAAGGTACTAGGGCCTCAAGGAGAAAGAGGACACGGTCCCTGGATTCTTGTGAATCATAGCCTTGAAACAGGCAAGGCACTAGGAAGGCAAACTCACAATTGAAGCGCAGTCCGTCTTGCCAAGACTCGGAAGGAACCAAGATGTCCGTCAGCAGCTATGAGGATTGATAAACAATGGTACATCCAGACAATGGGGTATATTCAGCACTAAAAAGAAATGAGCCATCCAGCTGTGAGAAGACATGGAGGAACCTTAAATGCATATGACCAAGTGAGAGAAGCCCATCTGAAAAGGCTGCTGACTGTGTGACTCCAACTCTACGATATTCTCGAGAAAGCAAAACTATGCAGACAGTGAGAAGATCCGTGGTTGTGAGGGGTTGGCGGGGAGGGAAGGATGAAGAGGTGGAGCACAGAGCATTCAGGGGCAGCGAGAATACTCTGTATGATGCTATCATGGTGGGTGCCTGTCTTTATACAGTTGTCCATACCCACGGAGTGTCCAACACCGAGAGAGAGCCCGAACGGCAACTATGCACTTTGGGCCATGCTGACCCGTCAATGCAGGCTCCTCCTTGGGAAAGGACAACGTCCTGTCCTGGTGAGGCATACCGATCACGGGGAAGGCTGTGCGTGGGCGGAGGTATGCGGGAAGCCTCCGTACCTTTACCTTAATTATGCTGGGAACCCAAAACTGCTCTAACAATAGATACAGTCAGCCCCACTCTGTCCTTCTTACTCTGGTGGTAAAACAAGACCACAAGCCGTGGGGGGGGGGGGGGCGGGGGGGTGCATATGTGTGCAGCCCAGGTAACTTCCATCAGCGCGTGACAGCCGCGCTCTTTCCCTTCACCCTGCTGGCTGCCTTGCTGATTTACTTGAAACCCCCTGACGCCTGTTTCTACAGCAACACAAGGCCCTCGCTCGCTGCCTTAATTTCCACACTCTAGGGAATGTGGGCTTATTAAACTGCCCAAGTGAACTGGGGAGACTTTGGGTAAACAGGTTTAGGGAGTCCTCTTCCTCCATCCTCACCGTCCATCTCCAAGCCAGTTTAAATCGATCCCACAAGCCAATACCTGTGCTCGCCTACTTGCCCAGGAAGACGGGAAGGAGGCCTGCCAGCCTAGAACACCTGACCCGGAGGAGGCAGCGCAGATCGCCTGGCCCAGTTCACAGAGGCAAAAGAGGGGGACCAGGCCCAGAGAACTGAGATGGTGCTTGGCTGGGCTGAGAGCGGCCAACACTCTGTCTTTTCAGGATGCCTCCACAGAGCCAGGCCATCCGTCCCCAAGGCCGCCTGCCTTGTCTCTCAGGCACGTTTACCATTCACAATGACCTAGAATTGCTGAGTCTTCTCGTTTCTTTGATATTTCCAACGCTCCAGAAAGCCTGGAACCCATCCTAATCTCATAACCACTTATGATGTGCCTACAAGACTTTACCTAAGCCTCGCCTGCCCTTATGGTCTGAACATCCACCATTTATGCACTCACTCCTGTGAATTAGCACACGTCCTGCTTTTTTAGGTGACTCTCCCCAGGAAGGGTGACGCACTGAGCTGCTGGAAGCCATCCACAATCGAGTATGAGTTACTTCACCACGCTGTTTTCCTATTGGTTCATCACCTGAGATCCTGCAGCTTGGAGAATGAGAATTTCAAAGGAAGAGGTGGAAATAAACTGTAATTTTGGAATATGAGGACATGACTGTTCAACCCCCCAAAACCCAGTGCCCTTCGTGTGTGATGTGGAGCCACCACTAGTCAGAATTTGGGCTCGAGCGGCTGAAGGGCAGGGACTTGAGAGGAGGGGATGGCAGCTCCACTTCGTGCCTGGACCACGGGAAGGGTGTAGTGTCACGTTGATTTACTGTTGTCGCTGTTGTTTTCAGAGCAATTAGCCCAGCCCTCGGCACATTCCAGGTATCCTGTTGATGTCAGTCATTCGTCTTGCTATCTTAAATTTTTTTCTGCCATGCTCACAGACCATGTTTCTTCTGGAAATGGGAAATGAGGAATGAGGATTATTGACTAGAAGGTTGGAGCTAAAGGGGGGTTGTGGATCTGGGCGTGTTTCTTGGGAAGAGAGGGCCAGGGAGATGGGGAGGGGAACACAGGTAAGGGGGTCAGCTTTCCCTGTTTTATAACTCAGCAGTGAGACCCATAGAGGGCAATGGTTTCCCACGCGCTCACCAAAGACGCAGAGCGGCTGGAGGTGGGGGTGGTGGGGCTGGGGTTCAGTAACTAGACGGAAGCTTGCCACCACCACAGGCAGTGCCTGAGACGTAAGTCAACCCTAGTATGAACCGCAGGTACCACTGTGTCCCTTTAACGATGGGGGAGACGGTGTATGACCCTGCATGAGGATGGAGAACGTCTGCTTTAGAGTTGACGAGATCAGAATGTAAGTTCGAGCTCTGTCCTTCCAAGCTGTGTGACTTTGGGTAAGTTACTTCACCGCTCTGTGCCTTCATTTCCTGTCTAGTCAATGGAGAGCATAACGTCTACTTAGAGGGTTGTTATGAGGATTAAATGAATGTAAAGCAAACGTAAAATACTGTAAAGTGCTCTATAAATGTGAGCTCTGATTATAATTTAATGAGGCAATTGGGCAGAAAACACTTCCATGACATTTTCAAGGTCATATAATCAGAGAATGACCAGCTCTTGACTTTCAAAATAGCCCCCTCAATCCTGGAACAGTACTATATGTGGCTCTTCTTCCCAGTACAGCCACTGGCCAAGTTTTGATGTCATTATTAAATATAATGAATTCTTCCTGATGAAAACTTGATAATACTTCCAAGCCGAGATCAAATCACTGTCCTAAAGCCACATGTTGTTGGTGAGGTATTAACTGCGCATTTTTTGTTCTCCGTAGAAGCCGTGGGGGAATTGCCCTAAATCTTATGTTTTATCTCAGGAAGAACGTTCACTGTGGCCCAGCTGCCCTAAGCTGTACTTGGTCCTTTGGCAAGTCGCTAATGGCTGGTGTCTTTGACTTCTGAAATAAAAAGCGGAGTGCCCTATTGGAAGGAAGTGATCTGTTCCTGGTCTTGGTCACTTTCCTATGACAAAGAAATGGACACTGATTTTCTTGCTTGGATTCCAGGGCTGTGTGCAGAAGAGGAAGGCAGGGCAGGGTGGGGTTTATCTGCCGCACTTCCCATCCCCTGTCTCTGTGGGTCTCTTTGAAGATGGGGTGGCTCTTGCTTGTCCGTCTCCGCCCTCCTTTGTGGGTTTTATTTGTCCCAGCTTCAGCACAACGCATTCGGACTGTGCCGGACCCTCCCCATCCAGTGATCCCAAGTTTTCTAGGAAGATCCCTGATCCCCGATCTGTGCTGTCCAGATCAGAGGAGGGTCACACAGGTGGGTGGCTTCAGGAATCAAGACTATCAGGAGTCATTTGTCACTTGTCACTTGTATGTATGTCAGTTGAGGTAGATCCTTACTTTAGTGCCAGAGGAGCCCCAAAGACCACATCTCTCATTTTCTGGGAGGGCAGGCAAGTCGAAGAGGAGGTACAGTGACTTATCTAAGCTCATACACATTAGCGACAAAACGGGACATGGCTGTGTCTTCTCTCCGCATCAGGTTGTATGTTTTAAATCCATGCAGAAGTAGGTGGCCGTCCCAGTATTTTGAGCAGTTCCCCTCCCAGACCCTTCCTCATCCACTGAGAACGAGCGGCTGTGGGGTTAGACCTGATTTACACCCAGCCTCACCTCATCTGGGGGAACGTTCCGGGGCTACACAGCAAACGTATTGCAGGTGCATCCACAGCAGGTGCCCGCCCGCCGGCCCCCCCACCTGAGTCCGCGGTGACCCCTTCCACATGGCTTCCACCCGCCTCCCCAGAGCCGGCGCCCTTCCAGAGACTTCGCCAACCACGCGCTCTACTTGCGGGTAACGGATTTTCACTGGGCATCAGACTTCAGAAGGGCTGGGAATCCCAGAGGCTTTGCAAGCTGGTGGCAAAGCCAGACTATTCTGTCTGGAACCCCTGGCGTTTTATTAGTTCCATGGGACACGTTTTCCCCTCATGCCTCCACACCCCACCCTCCCCACGCGCCTCTCTCCCACTGACTCTCTAGCTCCACATGCAGACTCCATGTGCTTCTGATTGATTTACACTTAACTCCCCAGAAAGTGGTTATGAAGTCCCAGTGAGGCCCAAGGAGGCTTTCAAGCCATCCCTGCCGGTTCCACTGTTTCCGGCAGGACATGGAGGCGTCGCAAAGGCCGCCTTGGAGGACGAGCCCCGTTTCCAGGTGGCCTTCGAGGCTGGTCGGCGCGACGGCACCGTCTCTGTCCCACGAGACCCTTCGCTGCCGCTCAGAGCAGGAGTGAGGAGCATGGCCCGAGGCAGCCTTGCATCCGCTCACCCAAGGCGGCCCCAGTGGGGCCCCGTTAATCCAGGAGGCTCCTGTCTCCTGTCTCTGCCTCTCCAACCTCTCCGGTGGTGCTGTACAGCTGTGTTTCTGTGAAAACAAGGGCGCCAGAAAAGGAGAAAAACACTGTTTACGAGGCTGCCTGGATTGGTGATCACATTACTTCAATAGCCCTGAGACACACAGCTGACTACTTATGCAAATTCCAGGCAGCGTGTTTGAACAAAAGGTCACAGAGGAACATAACCTGGAGCTTTTATTACTAACGAGGCACTTATTTCCATTTGAATATGGAAGTGTGTATTTTTCCCCCTTTTTATGGCTTCTCATAATTGTGCCTAATCATATAAAAATCACATCGAGTCTTTAAACTCCACATGGCTCAGACATCAGACTCGTGTCATCCATCCGTCCAGAAACTGTGATGTCACGCCCACCCTCCTCCCCGCTTAGCACAGTTTAAGACACTCAGTCCGGGTGCCTCTTTGGAATAATGAGAAATCCCATTACCTTCGTTCATTTCCGAGCGCTGCTGGTTCTTTAAGTGTGTTTCAAAATTAATAGCAATGCTAATAATAAAAGAACGTGATTTAAAAAAGGCCACGCTTGGTTTTTACTCTCAGTTAGGTAAAGCAAACTTGGCACTGATTAATGGTAGCTTTCTACCCGCCAGAGTGACTTGTATTTTGGTGTGCTATAGGAACTTAAAATTGATGAAAGGGGACTTCTTTTTTTTTAACATGATCTTTATTCCCATAGGGGGGCCATAGTGAACTTGATTTTAATGAATAAAGGAAATGAGAGAGACAAGTGAATATGTAAATAAAAAGATAAATGACTTGAAGGAACCATGAGGATCAGTGAAAACTTCTGAGCGTGTACAGTATATACTTACACAGACACACATTTTGTTTGAATTAGCCACTCCCAAAGATTTTGGTGAGCACAGGATTTGAAATACAAAATTTAGTACTAAAGCTGGCATCCCAACCTCGAATCAGAATTTAGTAAGTCATCTGTCCATCTTAGTCTCTCCTTTGAAATGCAAAGACTTTGAGTACTAAAGAATCAATGTTTCAGGGTGGGGGAAATAGGAAGATATTGGTCAAAGGGTACAAAGTTTCAAACACACAGGATGAGTAAATTCTAGAGATTTAATCTACTTGAAGTTTGCTGAGAGTAGATGTTGAATATCCTCACCACACATGCAGAATGTTAACAACGTGTGGTAATCATTTCACAACGTATGCATGTATCAAATCATCACGTTGTATACCTGAAACACACACAATTTTTATTTGTCAGTTTTGTGTCAATAAAACAAAAATTTTTAAAATGAATCAACCTTTTAGAAGCAATACTTTTTGGGAAGAAGTCAGGATTTTAAAGGGCGTTTGTCACTCAGGGGGATGAGCTGACCCCGGCTGAGAGCCGGAAGAGGCCTGGTGGTGGGACTGAAGCCAGCCGCTGGTCAGGGGAGCAGGGGGAGAGGAGGGGACAGAGAAGAGACGTGAGAAGGGCCAGGATCCAGGGTAGGTTTGAACACAGTGAAAAAGCAGCAGACAGACTGAAAATCTTTGCAATGCTTTGCCCAGGGCCCCTCCTGTCTCACCAGCCCTCGTAAGCCCAGTAATCTAGACATCTTCTCAGAAAACCCACAGCTCTGACGAAGCCTCTGGTTCAGAGTTTGCAAATATCTCAGGACTCTTTACCCAACCCTGGGCTCTATCATGTCCAAGGCCACTTACCCAGAAGATGAGAAACAGAAGGTATGTTCTCAGCCTCCGTGCATAGAGGCACACATGGACGCTGGGAAGGTGAACTGTCTGTGCCAACTTGGCTGGACCACGGGGGCCCAGGTATTTGGTCAAACATTACTCTGGGTATTTCTGTGAAGGTGTTTCTGGATGAGATTAACTTTTTTTTTAATTATAGTCAATTTACATTGTTGTGTTAGTTTCTTGTGTACAGCATAGTGATTCATTTATACACACACACACACATATATATTCCTTTTTATATTCTTTTTCATTATAGGCCATTGCAAGGTATTGAATATAGTTCCCAAGGTTAATGTTTGAATCAGCAGATGAAGAAAAGCAGATTGCCCTGCCCAGTGTGGGTGGGCCTCGTCCAATCAGTTGAAGATCTGAATTTTTTTTTTTTTTTTTAAGGGCTGCGTAAGAAAGAATGTTCTCTCTCTGCCTGACAGCTGTCCAGCTGAAGAATCAGTGTTTTCCTGTCTTTGGACTTAAATGGAAACATTGGCTCTTCTTGGGTCTCCTCTGGATTGGAGCTGTACCATCAGCTCATAGCTTATTGGCTGTAGATCTGGGACTTGTCAGTCTATGTAACTGGTTGAGCCTATTCCTTATAGTAAATCACATGCATGTGTATGATTTATTATAAAGAATATAAACAAGGATATCTATCTGTCTCCTATTGGTCCCAATTCTGCAGAGACCATAACACACACAGGTGTCCAAAAGCCAGAAGGGAACAGCATGTGGTCTTTTTCATTCAAAAAAGGGGAACGTGCCTATGTTACTTAACAGAAACCTCTCCTTCTCCCTAGTGCTTGGGATTAGAGAGTCAGCTCCAATGAGAAGAGAAAGAAACGGAACTACAGAAACCAGACACACTGGGAAAAGATCTCCCGTATATACTTAAAATGCATTTCTCTAAGATTCATTAGAATGGGGAATGCTGACCTGTTATCATCTGCCTAACATCGCATACGTTTATTGACTCCAGAGCAGGAACACAAATTACTAAGGGAGCACTTATTAACTCGTGTCTTAATTACCCGTTCAGTCTGATTTTAAAAATCCAATATAGCAGCACCTGTTTGGGAGCCAAACAGAGCAAGTGATGCCGGACGTGGGAGATGCTGATAGAGGAGGAAACTTCATCCCTTCGTGGCCCATTTCAAGGTAGAATTAGGATTTCAGCATTTTTTTTTCATTCATTTTTCCATTCTCCAGCCACTCCATCATAGACCTTAAGCCCAAGGGAGACACCCCTGCTCTGGCAACTTGAACCCGCTTCTGCAACGGCCGTGTTCTGTGGCTGTCATGGGACACACCGTGGCCACCGGCCTCCAGGCGCCAGCTGTGGCCGAGTGCACCGTCTCCGTGGAACTTAAGCCAGTTGAGTTTCCCACGACTTTCCTGACACCTGGTTGGGCTCCAGAATGAAAGAAAAACAGAGCACGAGAGCCGAAAGCGGCCTCCTACGACATTCTCACTAAATCCTTTGTTTTAGAGGTGGAGAGACTGAGACACAAAGAGCTCATGGGATTTTCCCAGACTTCCACAGCTGGCGAGGGGAAAGCGAGGACCAGAAACCCAGGCCACCGGCCCTCAGGCCTGCGCTTTCCCAACAACATCAAATGCGTGCGTGTCTGTGTGCCCAGGGCTCACCCAAGAAAACGGGCCGTGCCTGGGGGCTAAATGCTTGGGGGGCTTAGCGTGAGGCCGGGGGCTCTTAAACCTCTGGGTAAGAGATTTAAGGGCGCTTGTAAGAGGCCTCTTTACAAGCAAATTAAAGGGGCCTCAGTTTTCAGGGCGCAGATGAAGGGCCGGGGACGGAGAACTCCCCGTCACAAGGGCTCAGCGGTGCTCCCTGCGGGGCCCCGGGCACAGGGAGTCTGGCCTGCGGAAACTAGGGAAATGTGCTGACGCCAGCCACGGCCAGGGGGTGACAACTCTGGGACTCCTTGCGTTCGGCTCACTGCGGCGTTTCCAAGAAATGAAACAGGCTTAAAAGAAACGAGTTGGTGAGCTTAAGGGGAATTTAACCACCCCCTCGCCTCTCCGTTCCTCTTTTATTGGGCTCGCACAGAGCTTTGTGCTGGCGAGGAAAGCAAGCAGGCCCCTCCCCATCCCGAGAGCTGGCAGAGAAAGTAACGGCGAGTTCGGGCAAACGGTGCCAATTAGTGAAATGCCGCGGAGTCCAGAGGTTGTTTGTCATCTGTTTGCCCTGCTCCTTTGAGCCCCAGGGATTTTGGCCAACACTTCTCTCTTTGTTAATGTTTCTTTAAATTGGTTGAGACGTTCCATAAACTGGGTGCTACACACATTTACATAAGCCACTTCTCCCTTCTCCAACACCACAAACACACATTTGCATGTGCGCGCACACACACACACACACCTTGTGTTTGGAGTTATGAGAGAAATGAGGAGCAAATTGCTTCCATCTGGACCAGTGGACCGGTGAGCCTTGGAGGCACGTTAGCGACGACCCACCGCGTCATCCCCGCATCTTGTTTTCCTGGGCAAATCCGCACTTATTTGAAGATCTCCCTGATCATAGGTTTGGTGCCGCAGGACAGCTCCTGCCCTGAGCGTCCCTTCTGCTTGTCTGTGCCGTTCTGTTTGTTCGGTTGCCTATGGCTGGCCCTCCCTGCCCGGACCACTGCTCACTCCTGGCTATTTCCCTCTCTCTCAGGCGTCCACGGTCCTGTCTTTAAGTCACCGCTGTTAAGACTGGACATTGTGGAAAGGATACAGAATTTCAGAGCTGTCTCTGAGCATCTAGTTTACCAGTAATCAGTTCAGTTGCCAGGAACCCGTCTCCAAGGCTGGCAGAGCTGACGTCACGGCAAGCAGCCCACCCCATCCTCACAGAAACTGAGTGGAAGGATTTCTGTCCAGTCCCCATATTTGGTAAAGATGAGAGAAGCGTTCTTCTGGTTGCCGTGGGTCATTCAGGTGGGCGTTCTATTCACCATTTTTTTTCCCTCAGAAATCTATCTGAAGTAAAACCTCTCCCATATATTAATTAGCTTGGACCTTCCGGGGAGGTACATTGCAATGTACCTTGAGATGGATTTGCTGAAATTCCTTCCCCTCCCCACGTTTTCTAAACGACTCTACAGACCCATCTTGTTTTCTGCAGGTGTCTCTTACACTCACTGTCTCCCCAGTGTTGCTTCCACCTGGACAAAAGGAGCTTGAGGAATACCTGCCTGCAAAGAGAATTTGCTGGGGACCAGCTCCTTGAAGGGACCCTGATGGACAGTGGCAGCTACAAAGGCAAAATTAGAAAGGGGACTGGAGCGGGCGAGCAGAAGGGACAGTAAGACGCAAGAAGATAGGATTCTTCTGAAGTCACGTGTGTGTGCACGTGTGTGCTCACTGTTTCTGTCTCCCCCTTCCTCCCCGACCCCAGCAACTCAACAAACTCTTTTACTAGAAAAACATGACAAAATCGGAATCCTAGCCCCCTTGCTTATAATGTACAGATCCCCAAATTCCTCCTAAAGAACTCGGCACGGAGCCATCGTGACTCTGTGTCTCAGCCTTACCAGCTTAACGGAAGGACGCGAGTCACAGAAATCGTGCCACCGGGAAACGCCTACTTCTGATCACCAGAGAGATCGCTAAGCTTATCAGAGCAATCACAGCACATCCGTGCAGCAGAATCAGAGCCTCGTAAAGAGCCTGCCTCCGGTTGCTGCTGGAAGGTGAGATGGTATACTGGTTCCCTTTCCTCCTTTCCAGCTTTTTTGTCTAAATTATTCAACAAAGACTTCTGCGTGAAGTGGGCTTCCTTCCTACCCCACCGTCTCACGCCCTCGTCTACTGGGGGGTCCTTATGATGCCCTGAGACTCCATCTACCATTGTACTTACCAAATTATATTTTAATTATCTACTTATTCAACTGGTCTTGCCCACATACCTATGAGATCCTCCAGGTCCAAGACTGCCTTATCAATTTGTGTCTTCCCAGCTGCCAACACTGTATCTACTACACACGGGTAATTGCAAAGTATTTGCTGAATGAATGAAAGACCCAAACCATTAGCTATGGTTGTCTCTGGGTGGCGATTTTTATTTATTTTTCTTTGTTTTTTCTTATTCCAAGCAATTTTACATTGGGAATGGATTACTGCTACAGATTAAAAGAAAAAAAAAAAAAAAAGGAATCCTAATAACTGAGCCACCCCTTCCTCATCTAAGTGAAGAAAACAGCTTGGCTAATTAAATCAATTAACTCACTTTTTGATCCGTACCTACTGTATGCTGTTTGTTCAGGTCTTTGCTATATTTAAAGAGACTCCTATTTAAAGTATTTCAAACTTTTCAGCCAAACATATTCCCATTCATATTTTCCTTAAATGTCTCCTGACTTCAGAGTTGAAAGGCATGTGTGGAGAAAGCTGCGGTAGGATCACCATTTCGCATTCAGAAATTGTGTTGCAGAAAAACGTGTTACAGCTCAGTTGTAATAGCAACATGGATCCCCGCAAGAGACCAAGCAGCACTCACAGTTGGAGAGCTCAGGTTTACTAAGCCAACAGGCGAAGAAAAATAAACACTCCAAGCTCTAGACCCCGTCTGTAGGTTTACACAGGCTTTTATAGGCTGCCAGTTTACACTTTGCAACATCATATGCAAATAAGGTATAACAAAAGCTGACTAATTAGGAACAAGCTTTGTACAAATGGACCAATCAGGAGGGAGAGAAGTAACCAATCAGGAGTGAGGGAAATGGACCAATCAGGAGGGAGAGAAATAACCAATCAGGAGAGAGCTCCATGCAAATGAAGTACTACAAATGGACCAATCAGGAGTGAAGGAAATAACCAATCAGGAGTGAGCTCAGGGAACCAATAGAATTTTAAGGGTAAGTAAGCCGTTTCAGAGGCAAAAAGCGAGATAGAGCCTCTGGGCCAGGGAACCGGATGGTGCCGGCAGGAGAGTAGTGGCCCTGCCTGGGGGTCCTGCCGGTCTTTTTTTATGGGGCTTCCCGCCTAAGTTTAGGGTACATAGATGAGTGTCTCCATGAACTGGCATGGGTGGGGTATACTTTTGAAATACATGCACCTTCTTGCCTAAGTCTGAAAAATCCACTTACTCCCAGCTCATGTAAACCCCATCCAGGGAAGAGATGTTTTTGTCTCCTAACAAAGGACGGTTCCAGGAGATGGGCGTGTTCGTGTTCAGAGGGGAGCAAACCGTCCCCACTTGAGGGTCCGTCCATCCTACAGGTGGACGGGAGGAGGGGAGTGCTAATGACAGTCTGCGTTTGGGGCAATCTGGGTTAAGTCACCTCCTACGCCAGAGTGACAAAGTCACAGCCGGGCAGGGAACTGGGCAGCCGGGGGTCTCTGGCTCCATTTTGACTTCTTCAATGACATCTGAAAAAGAAAGCGAACCGCCCCCCCCCCCCCGCCTCCACCCCACAACATCTGGGAATTAATAATGACCTTATGCCTCAGCC
This sequence comes from Camelus bactrianus, assembly GCF_048773025.1. NCBI lineage: Eukaryota > Metazoa > Chordata > Mammalia > Artiodactyla > Camelidae > Camelus > Camelus bactrianus. The sequence goes on from NC_133573.1 coordinate 27,937,123, forward strand.
TCAGTGTTATCAGGACTGGCCCGAAGATTCCAGCCCAGCCATGCATTCTCCCGTCGGACATAAATAATCTCAGAACATCCACTCGGATCAGGTCACCCAAGACACCCCGTTCCCCCAGTATTTCCAAGTAAGTCACTGCTACATCTTTACCAACTCCAGCTTTGTCCTAAAAAAGAAGACTTTAGTTTGCCCTCCCTGTACAGAAGATTTATTGAGGTACCACTCATAGAATTGCCTGTTTTCCAACAATACCTAGTCTAGAGTAAATCTTGCTTCCTTAGACTCTCCCCCAAAATCACCCAATAGGAGCCTGAATCCTATAGCAGTTTTCATTCAAACACTGTCTTGTACTGAGACACCCCTGGTTCTCCCAGTGTGTGCTCTCTCTTGCTGCGGCTAGTAATAACCCCGCCTCGTCCGGCGTGGAGAAAAAGGACCCCTCCTACACTGTTGGTGGGAACGTAAATCACTGCAGCCGCTCTGGAGGACTGTATGACCAAACTAAAACTAGACTCACCATATGACCCAGCAATCCCACTCCTGGGCGTGTATCTAGAGAAAACTGTTAATTCCAAAAGACACACGCAGCCCAGCGTCCACAACAGCAGTGTTTCCGACAGCTAAGACATGGAAACAACCTGAGTGTCCAGCAACGGATCACTGGATAAAGAAAATACGGTTATACATACAATGGAATACTACTCAGCCATAAAAAGAATGAAATAATGCCATTTGCAGCAACATGGATGGACCTGGAGATCATCATATTAATTGAAGTCAGACAGAGAAAGACAAATATCATATGATATCAGTTATATGTGGAACTTTAAAAATTGATATAAATTTTTCACATATCAAAAACACTCACGGACGCAGAAAACAAACTATGGTTATCAAAGGGGAAAGGACGGGAGGGATAAACGAGGAGCTGGGGATTAGCAGACACACGTGACTATATATAAAATAGATAAACAACAGTGACCTACTGCAGGGCACAGGGAACTATATTCAATTTATTGCAATAACATATAATGGAAAAGACTCTGAAAAGAAAATATATATGTATGTATGTGTAACTGAATCACTTTGCTGTACGCCTGAAACCAACACAACATTGCAAATCAACTACACTCAATAAAAACTAAAACCAAAAACAACAGCAGAGAAACACGTCACCCCAGTGCAGGTGTGTTCCCGGCGGCCTTTAGCTGCAGGGCTCGACGTGACTTCAGTATCACGGTGATGCCTGTGGAGCAGAGCTAAGCACGGTCCCAAGAGTGTGGCTGCTTATTTTTGGTTTACTGACCACTGGATACGTTCTTTGCCCAGAATCCCCAGGTATCTTGGGCCACACATGCAGTCGGTGTCCCGAGGAGCTCCTCCCCTGTGCTGTTGGTGCTGGCCTCTCACCCACCTGGATCCAACGTGACCTCCCACGTCACCAGCCCGGAACCCTGAACCACCGAGCAGGTGTTTACTGGCCATCTAGAGGCTAAGCTCGAGGGAAAGCTTTGCCTCCCTCTCTCTTTCTCTACTTTTAAAAAAACCCACCAAGCTCTTTGTACGATGTGGATGCAGCGTGTTTCTCACGTGTCCTCTGGAAGCTTATGCCCGTGGGGATTACAAGACAAGCACATTCTAATGAACGTGTGGCTGCAAACCAGCAACGTCGTCCATCAGCTCCGCCTCGTCACGGAACTAGGCAGGATGCAGTAACAAGAGGGTAATTATTTATTCATGGTGATTTGAAGCCTGGGGTTTCCCCACATGATTTCAAAACACACAGGGCCATTTGTTTGAAGTGATTTCTGGACGTTGATAGATTGAATATTCTTTCATGCCGGCAAAGACATAAATGTGGTGATGCTAACCAGAGTAACTGCAGAAACTACACTCTCACGGTACCCTAGACTATCTCCAAACAATCATCCACATGCAGGAAACACCAAGGGAATAGAAAAACCATCTGGGCTCTATAGCTCGAACACTGAACAGCTTATAAAGGAAAAAAGTACATAAATAAATCTCACATCAAAAATACAGCAGATGATAAACACAAGATTTTTACATGTATCAGGCCGTTACTGGGGACCAAGATCAATATGCAAAGAAAAGGCACTGTCAGAATCCAGCGCCCCTGGCTGGAATGAAAGATGAGCAGAAGAAACTGGAAACTGAAGCTGATTTGCCTCAAACACACGACTCACAAGAAAGCTGTCTGTTTTCTTGACAGACGATGGGCGATCCAAACAGAACAAAATTATGCAGAATATTGCAAGACACGGCATTTCTATGGGTATTTCCAGCTCATTTGGGAAACCAAATGCAACGATAGGCCCATGAGCAACGTCTGTCCTCCCGTGATGTCCAAGGCAGTTTTGCAGATTTGAAGGTCACAACCAGTGCTAAGAGGGCGGCAACCCAAGCCCCCCCCCCCCCCCCCGTGGAATAAGCGGAACTTCCACGTCACCGCCCCTCCTCAGCACGGACACGGCTCTCCCGGGTCACCCCCGTGCCGCCCCAGGCGGTTTTCAGCTTAGAGTGTGATTTTGACAAACTCAGGGTCACCCTGAGCCAAACTGGGCTCAAGGCACCTCACGCTGGAGCAGCTTTGCGTGGGTGTGTCAAACAGACGTGCACCCAGGTCGCCCGGCTTCTGGGAAAACAGAACTGACACTGAGCTGGGGCGGGGCTTGCTTCAGCTCAGCCAGGTCAACGCGGCCAAGCCGTTTGTCATCTGACTTCCACGTCTCTGTACAGCAGCGATCTGAGGAGCTGGCAGCAGCAGATGATAACAACTCCACCGATGAGGGCGTCTGAGGTTTTTCAAAGTCCTTCTAAGGCAGTTCAGCGTACTCTTGTGTGTGTGTAACTTCCTCACCCCAAACCCGTCATCCTATAAACATAGACCGTGGCTCCCTGCTTTCATCCTTGTGACTTCTTAATTGCTAGTATCCCATCTCCCTGAAGGCTGTATAGTGTCCCGCTGCATGAAGATAATCCGTGTTTATCCGTGAATTCCCCTAATTCCTTCCAGAAATGGACGGTGTTGCAATAAACATCTTCGAATGCAACCAAACAAATTACAATGTCCTGGCAAGCTTGTAACTGTAGTTTTTAAATCTCTAAACTGTTGAGATCATGTGGCTGGGTTCATACATCTGAGGCTCTTGCCTTCTCCCCGGCATAACCCCGTGAACACCCCCTAGTTCATAAGCTGAGCTTGGGAACAACTTTTCATGAGATGGTACTTCCATCTGCCCAGTTTCAGATGCAGTAACTATGTCCAGAATAGGGGAAATAATGCGACGTTAGCCAGACACGCTGGTGTTTATTTGAGGTCTGCATTTCCGTTTTGCGTTATGAAGCAATGCTGCTGTCCCGGAAGGGGAGCGCTACCCCTGCATGCTCTGTCCCATGGGCTCTGAATATCTCAAGTGTTCTTTCTTGTAATCTGGAGAGAGCCCATTAAATGAAGACTCAGATAGGTATTTCCCAGATTGGGTTCCGGGGAGCATTAAGACACTCTAGGGAAGCAGTGGTCCCCTGATCAGCCATGTAAGGAGATGTGGCACCTCTTGGTTCCCTGTTTGGAAAGAAATAATTCAGACTGAAACTCATCAACCCCTTAAAACGGAAGGGAATTCCAGTACGTTCCACAACATGGATGAACCTTGAGGACATTGTGCCAAGAGAAATATCCTAGCCACGAAGACAGGTACCATAAGATTCCACTTCTATGAACCATAGAGAGTCGTCAGAAAGTAGAGGGGTGGGTACCAGGGGTTTGGGGGAGGGGAGAAATGGTAAGTTGTTGTTTATGGGTCTAGAGTTTCAGTTTTGCAAAATGAAAAGAGCTTTGGAGATGGATGGTGGTGATGGCTGCCCAATGATGTGAATGTGCTTAATACTAAAACCTAACATGTAACTTTTATGTTATGTGTATCTTACCACAATGAAAACTTTAAAACATTTTTTTACCTCCAACCTGAATGCTGCTAGAAATTTTGGACTTATTTCTAACCTACCTTATCAGTTTTCCAGAACATGACCTCTGCTTCCTTCATCAGAGCTAACTTGCTTGTCCCTACAAATGGAAATGGACTATTTGTTACCAAGGTACCCAACACTGAGCGTAGATTTTTCTTAGGAAACTCCTGTAAATGCATTTATTTTACAAACTGGTTTATTCATTTTTGTTTTTCCTGCTCAACTCCAAAATCCTTTAAAGAAATAGGTGAGAAAATAAACAGATAAAACATTAAAATACCTCACCAATACTAAATGAACTATTAATGTTCAGTGGAGAACAGTCATGCTCAAAAAATAATTGAGAGTGAGACTGTAATTTCATATTTCTCTTGAAATGGATGATGAAATAAAAATCCAGGCAGAGTGAACAATACATAACCAATTCTACCCATTCATTCAATTTCTTAGTCACGGTGACAGCTGTAACAAACAAGCTCAAAGTATCGGTGGCGTAATTCAGTAACAATCTACTTTTTCAGTCATGTCACTCTGACATGGTCAGACAGCTCTCCCGGGTGGTCCTCTGCCAGCCAGTGACTCAGGAATTCATTTTTCTTCCCTCTTACAAGGCCACCATCTTCAGCTCATGCTCTCCATGTGGGTTTCAGAGTGTCCAGCACTTCTGCCCGTGATCCATCAGCCAGAAACTGGCCCCAATCTAACCACGACAGAGGCTGAGAAATTTGGTCTTTCTATGAAACCAGGAAGAGGAGACAGAACCAGTGAGCAGTTTAGCCAGATTCAGACACAGTTGAGCAACAGTGAAATCTGCGGGCCACTGGGCAGACCTGTACTCAAAAAGCTCACAATTAAAAATATGAAGAAAGATTTTTGATAGAGCTGGAGAACTGTTATAATAGAATGGGGTGTATGCTGTTTCAGGATCTGTGCTGATAGATTCGTTGCCAGCTAATTGCTGACCACGTGGGTCTCGCCGAGACTGGTTCCCACGAGGACCCAGACAAAGCTTTATTCATTCTCTTAACCTTCCTCTTCCATCCCCCCATCTCCTCTCCTGTTTTCCACACCAGGAAGAGGAAGCCTTGTACTGATGCTCTGCTGGGCAAAGTAGGCAGAGTCACTGTGAAATTCACCAAGCTTACGCTTCAGGGCCCCTCATCTGCGGTGGTCATGTTCAAAGGTCCTGTGCCTAATTTAAAATTAATAATTCTTGTTTTTTCTTAAAGAAGCCTCCCCAAAGTCTATAAACTGGCAAAGCTGGGTCCTTCCTTCTGGGCCGCTGAGCAGCTGCATCAAGTTACACCCAATTTTCTGTTTTCTTGTCCTCCCTTGCCTGGCCCTTCGGCTGTCTCCATGCAGTCCCACGACCTAAATGCCTGCAGATCAGCATCCTGGGAGTTTCCCCAGGAGGGTCGCGCCCTGTTCCTTCCTCTTCCCTCCTGTGCACAACGCTCACCTCTCGGCTTCTCCCTCTGCACCAGGACCCGGTCTGCCCTGCCTTCTCTGACACTGGCCAGTTCAGTATTCCTGGCAGAATTCGTGTTCATCCTGTGGGTTGGTTCTTCCAACTCTTTGATAAAGGTTTTTAATGAACTCAGGCCTCACAGGAGCCCCTGGGGCACATTCTGCTAAACGCTTCCCAGCCACCAGATCTGTGGCCACTTCTTTATCAGCTCCGTTACCTCTGGTTTGTGGCTTCGGAGCCAGTTTTCAGTCTGCATCGGAATTCTCCTGTTCCAGCCAATTTGAAGTTGTTTTGCAAGTAAAATTTCATGAGACACTTTGATCCAGAGCTTTAGTGAGATCCAAATAAGTAACATCTGCCGTGTTCCTCTCAGCCATTCACCAGGCGCTGTGTGTGTGTGTGGCGGGCACGTGCGTGCGCACGCAGACATTTCTTTTTCCAGGAACAAGCTATTAAGTTTGCCTGGCGGTATTGGTCCCCAAGAAAACCGCACTGCTGTTGGTCCTGGATTTCATTATTATCCTCCAGTTTGGTGCTGGTTACTTTCCATCAGTTAGGACTTTTTCCTCCTCCTATGAGATGTCTTATACTATAAACAATTATTTTAGCTGAACAATGAGGCTGAGCTTACAGGACTGTATTTCACAAGATGGCCTTTTCCATCTTCTGAGGACCTCAGGGCTTTGCTCTCTGCTCCTAGCTGCTTCGAATCAAGGTTAATTCCTGTGCCAGCCTTCACCCGGTTCCAAGCGCTGGAGCCAGTCTCCCCACTGAGTGTGATGACCCAGGGTGTCCACAAACACAGCAGACTCTCATTCCGTCCACATCCCCGTGGCTGGTGCGGGCCTCGCAGGGTGAATTCACCTGTTCTCCACTCACAGTCTCCCCTGCCCACCTCTCTTCCTGTCCTGTGAGCCAGTACCTCCCTGCTTGATAAAGGCTCTCTCCTTAACCAGACTCTAGTCAGGCCCCTCTGCCCTCTTCCCAAATCAGACTCATCTTTAGCAGACCCGCATGGCCCAGTGTTAGCGCGAATCCTAAGTCAGCTCAGAGAGAGTCGTCCCTGCTCCGCATCTGATCAGCCTCTGCATCTGGTCAAATTCTTGATCAGATGTCTCATCAGACCCCGGGCTGCTTCAGAAAGAATCCTGTTGTCTGTTGAGCCAGCATCCCCGCCCTCACCCTGATGCTACCCCTTACTAATGTTCCATCCACTGACCCCCAACCCCCACTCCTTGGCTCTAAATCCCCACATGACCTTCTTGTACTTGGACTTGAGCCCAGTCCTTTCTGTACTGAGGTCTCTTTTCCCCTCTTGTCATAGTTCCTGGGGAAGATCTGTTTTTACTACTTTAACTACCGTCCAGCTCCGGTTTCCTGTACCATCCCTCCTCCCCAGCTCCAGGGACAAGACCTGGAGGTGGAGTTAGTTGATGTAAAAGTCCTCAGGCTCCCCCACTGCCAGGAGGGGTTCCCGCTAGTGCAGAGGCTTCGTGGAGAAGCGGTGATGAGGAGGACAAGAGAAAGAGGACCGAGGCTGGAAAGAATACTCCGGGCTGAGGGTAACGTATGCTCGCAGCGATTTGTGGAAGACAAGGGCAGAGAGATTGGGAAAATCGAGGGTGCGTGAAGGTGAACACATAAATTCAGAGAAATGAAGATCTTCTAAGATCAGTCTGTGATGGCGACAAGGGGTCTCTGCTCTGAAAGGCGGAGGAGGCACTCTGAACGTGGGAAGTTGGTTCGCTTCTTCCTCTCCGCAGATCCTACCCCCCGAGCTTGCAGCAGACCGGAAGCACCCTGTCCATCAGCTGCGGAGGGTGGAAGTCTGGGAGCTTGGAGAGGATGGGCTGCCTGCCCTGCGTGTCGCTTCCTGCGTCTCCATGATGGTGACACGGAAGCAGTAAGAGAGTCACGGGGTCAGCGGGTTTGTGTTCTGCCCTGTTTTCAATTCCCAGAGTCACAAGGTTCGTTTCTGACCCAGCCTTTGGGACATCCTGTCCTTCCCAAACCTTGACACTGCAGGAATCGGGTCCCTTCTCAGGTTCTAGAATCTGTTCTCTAAAACCACAGAGGGAACGGTTATTGCTCAGACTGGTGGTTTCCGACCGACAGTTGTCACTGTGAAGAATGACCCTGACGTGACTCTGAGTGTCTGAGAGAAAAATCATGATCCATTTGATGGTTGGCTGTCAGCACTTCCGTTCCATTTTTCTGGTTAGACATTAAAATGGGCATCGTGAAATTCTACGTAAGAGTGTAATTAATAATACTCCTGCTCACTGATGCTGAAGAGTCTTCACGACCACTCCAATACGGTCCATTCAGGTATTAGCACAAATGTATTAAGTTGGGAGCGAGATGCCAGGCTCTGTGCTGGGCGGTAGGAGAGCTCCCTCCAGGGTACCACGTGCCTCGAATTTACCTCTCCGCTGACTTTGTTCCACCCCACCTCTCCTTTCTGTACCTCCCCACTGTCCACACCTACCATCATCACCTTCCTGGTGAAAAAGCAAAAATTAGCTCACGTAACTGAGGAAAGAAAAGCCTCCTGGCTGCTCATCAGGCTGGAATAACAGACCCAGGCAGCTGCAAAGTTGACAGGAAACAAGTGTTTTTCCCAAGGACACACTGCAACTCTAATGAGTCATAACAACCCCTTCTTGGAGTGACTCACTGAGAAACTTTGTTCCCTAAAGTCGTGGACGGGCAGGACTTCCTTCTGAATGAAATCGTAGCAGGAAGAGTGGGACTTCCGCCTTCCACCCGGAGGACCTGGTCCCTCTTTGACTCTGAGAAGCAGAGGCGATTTACAAGACCGGTGCAGAGCTTCAGATAAAAGACTTCCGGGCGCCACATTCTGCATCCACCTTAACTTTATGGTTTCCATGGAAACCCTTTCCAGTCTAAACTTGATCTTGGCTTGTACACTACACTACTTTGCCTATCAAAACCCTGCTTCCTTCAGATTTCATCCAAACTATCTCCTTCCCCAGAGTCCTCAATGCCTCTATTTTTTTCCCTCTCATTTGGCAAAACGCCCCCTAGGGAAGCCTCTCCCTCCCTGCAGCAGATCAGTAAACCCAGGTGTGTCAGACGACCGGTAGTTCCTGGCCAGCTTAAGATCACTGGGCTAGGACCCTGGACGCCTGACGTTTATCCTGCCACAAACAGAACGAATTTCCCCAGCGGTTGGCAGAACAGCCACAAGGTCCGTCACCCACACTTACGTATATCTCTATTTTTTTTCCCATAGTATTTAGAAACTAGACCTTCTACCTCTATTAGGGACATTAACACATGAAATGGAGTCTTAGAATTATACAGACCTTGCACCCGGGCAGCCAAGAGAAGTCAAGACGTTCACATCAATTTGGAAATAATTACCCTAGACCAGGGATCGCAAGTATTTCCTGCAAAGGGGCAGGTGCAAATATCTGAGGCGTCATCACAACTGGTTAGTCCTACTGTGCGGGGCAGAAGCAGCTGTAGGCAATATATGAATGATGAGCATGGGTGTGTTCCATTAAAACTTTATTTGCCAAAACAAGCAGTGGGCCGGATTGGGCTCAGGGGCGACAGCACCCTGACCCCTGCCCTGGACCACGATGATAACACAGAATCGGTTTGTGAGTTTGCTATTTGTCTCCTCCATCGAGGTGTATGTCAAGTATTTCTCGAGAGCGTAGAGAAAGAAGAAAGATTGAAATTGGGGGGACTTCATGAATCCCCTGAAAAGGACACGTTCCTGATCCATGGCAATGATGAAGGACCATGAGAGTCAGTGGATGTTTGGTCCAGACACTGTGCTTGGTACTTTTCATAGAATGGCACATCCTCACAGCCCTGCCAGGTGGGCGTTTAAATCTCCCTGTTACGTGTAGGGAAATCTGAGCTCCAGAGTAATTATGCACCTTTCCCAGAGTCATGAAACTATTAAATGGAGACACCATGTGCCCTGTAAGCACACCTTAGAAAGACACTAACCTCCTTGGGGTAGGGTATCAAAGAACCAATAAAGAGGAATTTAAAAGTTAAGGTCTGTAGTAAATGAACATCTTCAGACTGGAAGGGACCTCTAAATCTCCTATAATTAAAAGTCCAGCCTTTGGGGAAAACCGCACCTGAGCTGTTAGGAGTGATGGCATAGAGAGGGCAGGTAAACGAGACGAGAGCCGAATTCAGCTCTCCTGGCTCCCAGCCCTTCCTCCTGACCACTGGACTGAATTTCCCTTCAACCACAGGGTAAAAAAAATAATTGGATTTCTCGAAGTCTTACGCATGCGTAACTTGCAATTCAAAAGAACCTGTCATATTTAACTTCATCCTCATCCGACCCAGGGGGATGAAAATGAAATAACGAAGCCCAGAACAATGCTGGCCCCGGGCTCCGACGGCCCCCCAGTGCTCCCGTCTCCTCCCTGCGCTGTAATTGCGCTGCCGCAGCAGATAAAGGGGGCAAGAGCTTGCTGCCGAGCCGGGCTGAATACAAAACGAAGCCTCCTCTCCCACAATTAATCTTTCCTGCTTTCCGCAGGCACCGTCCTCCGCAGTGCTCATTTCATCGTTTGGCTGGGACTTTCCCTTCTGTTATTGCCATCACTGTCTTGGTTTTTTGGAAAAGAAGGCGAAAAAAAAAATCCACGGCACTTGGACCCTACATGCGAGGGCAGCTAACGTCCCATGTAAAATTCATGCCATTTTCTGCCTCTTTCAACCGGACCATTATTTCCATCCCTAAAGAACTTAGGAAAAGCAAAGCCAACCTGTAATGTTTCTAAGCCCCACTATTTTTCCTCATTCATACTTAAGATCAGTTTCTAATGACTGGAATACTTTTTTTTTTTAAGAGAACACCAAAAACATTGTGTGAGTGTAGACTTCCCATTTACGCACTGAAGGAAACCAGTATTTCTGAACATCTTTACCCTGCACTGATGTGGTTGCCATGGAAACTGTAACATTAAGCCGGGCAGTTACTTACTTCCACATTACATAATATTATCTAATGCTTAGTTACTCTTGAACAAATGTGTTTATCCAGTAGCTTTTGGTCCATGTAATCAACCATGTCTGCTTTGATTTGATTAAACAAGGAGCCGGGGCGTAAAACCATCTCTTGCCGTGCACTCGGTGCCTGTTACTCATCCAGAAAATGACATGCTCCATATTTGCCAGAGAGACTGCGTGTGAAGTTGCAGGAAGGGGCTCTGGTATTGCTGACACGGAACGTAGTTACAGATTAAAGTTACTAAGATTAGAAGATATGAGTCCGGAAACCAGAGCAGAAACATTTAAGATGAAATTCCAATAGTTTCGAGCTTTTTTCTTTTTAACAAAAGAGGGAGGAGACAGTACCGATTCTCAGGGAGTCTGTATGTGTTGGTAAGGATTTTTTTATTTTAATTTTTAGTTTTTTTGAAGTGTAGTTGATTTACAATGTTAGTTTCAGGTGTACAGCGAAGTGATTCAGTTATACACATACATGTATATGTGTTTTATTTTTACACGTTGATATATTTTTTCAGATACTTTTCCATTATAGCTTATTATAAGATATTGACTGTAATTGCCATGCTATACAGTAGGTCCTTGTTGTTTATCTACTTTATATACAGTAGTTTGTATCTGTTAATCCCAAACTCCTAATTTATCCCTCACCCCCTTCCTCCTTTGGTAACCATAGTTTGTATTCTATCCATGGGTCTATTTCTAGTTTGTAAATAACATTTGTAAGGTATTTTAGGGGGGAAATGTTTGCTATTGAAACCCTTGTTCCAGGGAGGAACGTGATTGCCCGGGTCAGCGGTGGGCTCTGTCCCGTGGTCATTACTGCTTTCCACGTTATTTGTGAGACCATAACTGACAGCCAGTTCTCAATGGCCTGTTAGTCATGGCACCAGGCAATCTCTGTTTTCTCTTCTGACTCATTTTAGCACATACTTTTGATCATTTCTCAGTGCGCGACAGTAATGGAGCACCCAGACAATGTACGAAGCTTGTTGAGACAAAATTCTTTAAGTATCGAAACTTGCTTTTGCCCATAGGTGGGGTCTACTGTCTACACACAGCAAGATCTCCAGGAACTGATCCTCCATCTCCTTCCCTCCTTCCTTCCTTCCTTCCTCCACCTCCTCTTCCTCCTCCTCTCCTTCTTCTTTCTCTCTCTTCCTTCCTTCTCCCTTCCTTCCTTTCTTTTTTTCTTTATTTTCATCTATCGTTCTGAAATACTCAGTGCTCTAGATAGATGTTAAAAGGATTTACTGAGAAATGAATTAAACCCCTACACTAGCTTTTTAAAAACACGTCACTAAATATTTGTATAATTAACCTATTTAGTGAGTTTCTGATGTCCTCTTAAAGCTCATTTTTATTAAAGACACAATGACAATGTGCAAATTATTTTAGAAAAAAAAAAAGATAGGTAAGCTAAAGTCCATTAAAACCACTCAGAACTCTCCCTGCCCCCGGTTACAACTTGTGCTGTTTTCATGCCAGTGGAACTAGCACTTAGAGATTCTGAAAGAATGACTCTTGTTCCGATTTGGTCTGTAACTTCTTTTTTCCTGTATTTTCTTCTATCTGTTGATTCTCTGCTGTTCCGCATTAGCAAGTCATTTTATTTCAGCATCTTAATTTTCTTTGCAGGTAACCCTTAGTCTGTACCTGCAAAAACTTAAAGTTGACTTTTCCTACTTTCTAGAGGTTCCGCGTCCCAAAGATTCTCTCTCTTTTCCCTTGTTGCCGCTCCCACCTGCTCTGAGCTGGCCGGCGCCTGCTGCTTCACACGGCTTCCTTCCTCACCCTCTGGGCACCGTGGCCTCCCACCCCGCTCACCTGTCAATATAAGACACAGTTCAGGTATCAACCCTGAATAAAGCCCCCACTTCACGACATCCCTCCTCACTCAGCTACCAGCTGGATTTCCCCCTTCTTCCTCCAGCCACTCACTCTGGCCTGTGTATCTCTCTGTACCAATGCCTCCAAAATATTAACTTCTCCGTTGTCCATCAGTCTCTCCATTCATGCACTGAACAAATATTTACAGGGCTCTACTCTGCATCAGTCCAAGCCGTTGGGCCAAAAGAAGTAAACGAGACCAACAGGGTCCATCCCCTGAAGGGGTTCACACCCCTGAGGTTGAAGCTTTTTGCGTCCTCAGTGCCCAGTGAAATGTCTGACCCACAGTAGACACTTTATATCTGTTTGTTGAGTTGTGTTTTTAAAACTTCTAGACATGGTATTACTTAAATTTTAGGAAAAAATGGAAAATATAAATTAACAGGAAACACCCCACAACTTAACCGTACTCTTATTGGACAGAAATGAACAACATCACGTTTTTATGTACATATTTTCCAAGCAAAATGTTCTTAGATATTAATGAAAATCTTCTTTAAAAACTAGGGTCATGTGACACGTGCTCATGTACTTGAACAATCCGGAAGCATGGCCATCAGCGTTCGGGTGGCTTATGGACGAATGAATGTTTCTGAACGAGGGGACACTCTGATGGGCCGGGTGACCCTATAGACATTCTGCTTTGGATCTGGCACTAATATTCTGTGACTAAACTACAGTGACCCCTTTAATGACTTTTCCCACTCATCCCAAAACAGGAGTGAGGAAGGACATAGGAAGGAACTGGGTTCCCTGAAGACAGAGAGCTCAATTTCAAGAAAACAGACCAGGGTCAGTGGTGTTTGACTGTGGTTTCTAATCTAAAGTTTCCATTTGCAGGAGCTCTCGGGCACCTGGAGGATCTGACCCACCAATCCCTTTCCTTGAGAAACCTGATTTTGTACTCAGAAGATTTGCGTACAAACAAATCTTGGGATGGAGAATCTGGCATCAGACGACCTTGACTTTCCAATGCTAGTCCTGCAATCGGGGAGACTTTAGACAATTTATAAAAATCTCTCTTTTAAGTCTCAGTTTCCCTTTTTGGAAAATGAGAGCAATAATGGAAGATTAACTGAGGTACATACCTATCTAAACCCCTTAGCCCAATGCCGGCAAATCACATACATGACAATATACAAAGATCACATACTTAACTTTTGGAAAATATATAGGTCTTTTCCCCCTAAAGGAAAGCAGTATTAATTAACTTTATCTTTTGTGTGCTCCCCCTACACATGTTCCATAAAATGTTCTCCACTGGATTGATACCTAATCAGCATTTTTTTTTTTTTTTGGTGCTACAATTTATTTCTCTTCTAGTATCAGAGACTTCTTCCCCTGTAAGTCTCAATATTCACTGCACTTAGAATTTTCACAGTATCCACTGTGCCATTGTTCAGTCATATAATTACATAGAGAAATGACTCTACGTCTTTGACACCGTCTATGATAAATTTTATTTAGGGAGTTGAATTGAAACTATTTCATAAAATGGAATTTTGTGTGGAATTGCAAAAGAAGAACGTGGAAATAATGGTCATTATTAACACCAGCCTACTTGCCTTTGATTATTCAGAATTTTGCAGTCAAGGTCAGTTGGGGAGCACGTTACGTGCAATGAACAGCAGTAGGTAGACCGCTTGATTTGATATTCTCAAGTCACAAGGTGGAATGATCCAGTCCTGAGACAGTTCAGTAGGAAACCCAACAGTTAGACAAGAAAGAAACAAAGCTGACCTTTCCAGTGTGGGGGTTCTGAGATAAAAGAGCCTGAAGCAACCGATTTGCCTGCATCTAATGGAAAAGACAATAAAGAGGAGGAAGGAGACAGAGCCAAGGAGACAGCCGCATTCTCTACACTGAATTTATCTTCCCATGGCCGCACTTACTACAGTGCTGGCGTCCTCCACACTGTGTTCCATTAAAATAAGGGTGTGTCAGGGGGAAGGAGGTGGGAAGGGATAAACTGGGAGTTAAGATCTGCAGATACTCACTGATATATAGATAATAGATAAACAGCAAGTTCACGCTGTACAGCACAGGGAACTATACTCAGTATCTTGTAGTAACTTACGGTGAGAAGGAATATGCAAATGAATACGTGTGTGTACATGTGTGGCTGAAGCGTGTGCTGTGCGCCAGAAACTGACACCGCATTGTAAACTGGCTCTACTTCAATAAAAATATATATTCATACATACAAAAAAATATTGGGATGTGTGTTTATTCTGCTGTTAACAGATCAGGAGGTCACCCTGAGATGTCTGCTTTAACATCATTTCACATGGTCAGTCCAGCCTGGTACACTTTCTATTGTGGCAAGATTAGTGGAGGGAAAGAATAAATGTCTATAATATGTATTTTATGAAAGAACCCTACTTTTCTGCAGTGGGGTGCCTCAATTTGCCAGAGTATTTGTTGAGCATTTTCATAAACCTACGTTTAAGATAAATGGTTCAGAAGGTTTTATTGCGCGTTGAATTTACTTATTCTCAAAACAACTCATTCAGTATATAAATACTTACATTTGGCTTTTTACCATTTGAGTCCAGTCTAGTCTGAAATAATTAGGGCTCATGAGCTCCACTCATGAAGGCAGCAGAAAGCTAAAGAAACCAAAATTACAAACCCAAAGTTCAACATAGAGTAAGTCAGAGATACTTCATTTGTTAATGATACTCCGACCCCAGAAAAATGCAGAAACATTTACACTTCCCACGCTATTTTTGGAATTGCTGTCTCTCCCAAAGCCCGTCCATGGAGCCCCAGTTTAAGAAAACACAGCAGATTCTTGCGTCCCCTCCCAGAGGGAGCCGGCGAGCCCGAGAAGGATGCCTTCCCGGAGCACTTCACGGACGCCCGTGCCCACGGAGCCCGGCGGGGGGGCAGGAGGGGCGCCGAGCCCGGCCACCCTCGCTTCAGGGCCAGCGTCCCTCCTGCTCGCCAACACCCGTCCTCAAACTTCTTCACAGAAACTGTATCAGGTAAAGAGAAGGAAAACCACAAACCCTTTGCCGGCTAAACCTTGATTTTTTCAAAATCCAGCTGTCCTCACGGTCCGCAGTGCAGTTGCAGGCCACTTCCAGCTCTGCTGAGCGGTTCCCTTGCCTGCGGTCAATTCGCTTCCCTTTCTCCCCCTGGTAAAAACCCGCGTGTAAGTTAAGGCCCTTGCTGGGTCCTGAAAAAAGAACCCACATCAGCAAAACCCAGCTTGGAAGCAGTGAGAGAACTCCAGGGCTATACTTCAGGGGAAAAAATACGTTTTTTTGTAATGTGCTTCCATGCTGAGTGAACGTTATGAAAGACTGTGAATGTTGTGTGGTGTAGACCTCTAACCTCTGCATGGGTCTTTCCGGTCTGGTTTATTAATATTAACCGTTACAGCCATTACAACGTACTATCAACTTGTGGGTTGTTCTATTCACTTTAAAACACTGGGTTTTAATTTCATGCTAGATTATTACGTGGAGGCCCAGCATGTCTGAACACCTTCTGAGGTTAAGTAAGAGATTTTGAATTGTTTCCAGAGCATCTTGTTTCCGCGGGACATGCCACATCGGTAACACAGAATGCAGAACTTATCACACTGCCTCCCTGAGTCTGGGGACCTCTCCAGCATCCTTCCGAGAAAAGGAACACTGTCTTGTCCAGTGGCTGTTGCTGCGATACCTATGGTTTCTGACAATTTCTGAACCTACTCTCCTTTAAATAAAAGAAATGTTGATAACGTAAGGACCCTGGGCTAGAATCGGGTGAGTTACAGAATTATAAGAAAAAAAACAAACAAAAAAATCCCAACCTTCTCCAGCTCCGTAGTTCTATCATACAGCGTGGATACAGATTTCTTCAATCATGGCTGAGTTCTTAAAACTCAAGGTTCAAGTGAGTTTTGATAGAAGGTTTAAAATATATGAGGCACCCCCGCGTCTTCTCAGCTCATTCTGAACGGAACTCCTCCAGAGAAAGACATCGTCTTCTCCGAAGATGTTCCTAAACATGATGGATGCTTTGCCAGGAAAATGCACTCACATCTCCCTCAGGAATATGTGTTCTTCCTGCAAAGTGTTTGTTGCCTGACCTAGCTGCTGGAGGCTGCCCTCCGACACGACCGTGAAACAGAGCTTCAGAGGCACTCGTGTTACACAGCCACCCGGACGTTTGTGAGTTCACACGGACAGCTTTCTTATTATCTGCAGTGGGGCCAGGGCACGCCGGAGCTGCGTGAGCCACGTCACGTTTTCATACATGTTGTCTTGGCAGATCCCTCAGACGACAGTTTGCTCTCTCACAGGCGGATAGAAATGACTGCAGCACCGTTATCAGGGCCACCATTATCACCATTGTCCTGCTCTTATTGCTGTTCATCAGACACCTGAGATGAATCAAAAACCCTAGAACAAATAAAACAAGGTCCTTGAATGCGCATCCTGCAGAGCACAGCATCGCGCCTACCAGCTGGAGGAGACCAGTTCTTTCTGAGTTCTGCGCCCAGTGCTTGGTTCTGTGTGGCATCCACACCAATGGCCCTTGGGAGGAGTTTAATCAGCAAAAACCTTGGGCGTTACATGGGAAAATCTTGGCACTCACGTTCATGCCCAGTGGAGGGTCTGTTTTCCAGTCAAGCAGCAAAGATGTGTAGAGCACACTGTTTTTCACTCACAGGGTTGACGTGTCTTGAAAATTTCAGAACAAGGACTTTAGAAACAGGGGTTTCTACTAAAAGGAAAGAGTGGGTGTCTTGGTGAAAAGGAAGAAAGAAATGAGAGTGGAAGAGCTTTCGCCATCCCAGGATGAGTTTGAAACTGTGTTTCACCACTTACAAGCATAGCCTTGGGTGAGCTACCCAGCCTCGCTGAACAGTTCTTTTCCATTTGTAAACAATGACTCAGTCTTCTGCTGCAGGAGTGCTATGAGGAAAAGTGTTGACCTCCTATCGGTAAATGAGCACGCGGTTCCCTGGGTGCTCAGCAGTCAGGGCCATTATTTGTGCTCAGTTAGTTTGCTGATCCCCTGGAGATCCTAGGAGGCAGAAAGGTGGGGCAGGACCTGGGCTAGCAGAGAGAAGGTTCTCTCTGTGTTAAGCCTGCCGGAATAGTCACTTAGAAGCAAAAATAAATGATTATGAATTCACAGACCAAAGAGTCATCAAGGGGGAGGGGAGGGGTGAGTAGGAATAAAAATATTCTCTATGAAACCACAGTGGTGGACATATGTCGTTACACATCAGTCCAAACCTGTAGAATGTAAAACGCCAAGAGGGAACCTAACGTAAACTATGGACGCCGGGTGGTGAAGATGTGTCAGTGCAGGTTCTCTGTAACAAAGGCACCCTCTGGTGGGGCGTGCTGATCATGGGGGAGGCTGGTGGGCGGGCAGGGGGTATATGGGAAATCTGTACTTGCCTCTTAATTTTGCTGTGAATCTAAGGCTGCTCACAACAGATTCCATTCATGGAGGAAAAGACGCAAATGATCCGCATGGGCCTTTCATACAGCTGCATGTGTAGTAGGACTCTGTGAGTCAGCCCTGCTCAGACAGAAAGGAATTTGAGTAGCTTACTAAAGACAAATTCTAATTCAAATTTGGATGTTCCAAGGAGTCTTTTATCAGTTTGCCCTCAATTATGGCAGAATTTAAAAAATATAGATGAGGAAATTTGCATGCAGGTGAAATCAGGGCAGGAGAATAGATTTTTAGCCACGTGTGCGTTTGTGTGAAATTTGCATGCCACTGCTAAGATTTGGACACAAATTTTCCTCCAAACTCCTTAAGAGACAAAACAATGAAAGAAATATGGTAAGATTCCCAAGTCATATGTGTGTCCACGGAATGAAAATAAACTAATTGCTACTCAGGGGCTCAGACGTCCCTGGTCTCTCTAGGTGCTCAGAAAGAAAGGGCTGAGAAACGACAAACTAGAGGCACTACGCATTTGAATGCAAGACAAGACACTGGCCAAGGTGAAGAACTTGGACAAATCCATGTTCTTTAGAATTTCTTTCTTATCTTAAAATTGGACAACTTGTCTATCCAGGATGAAAAGAGTGGTGAGTTGAGACAGCTCTGTCTCCAAAATATAGACCTACAGAAAGAGACCTACAGCAGCCAGGTTGGGTTTTTTCAATGTAATCTCCAAATTAACAAGGCAAGGGGGCGCTTGACAGTTTTGCTTTTCCCGCAGAGACCTTCTCAATTGCCCTCTGCTTTTTCTCATCAAAACTGTGTTCTCCATCCAGCCTGCAGCACAAGAATGACCCAGTTATGAAGTGCCCGCTCCAACTGTGTGGATCTGCTGTATAAACTCATTAGACAGGACTTCACTCATTTAAAGTCGGGGGTAAAAAAGTCAAGGGATGGCTAAGCTTCTCCTTGGCGCTACCCAGGGATAGAACGGTTTGCTAAGCAAGTGGATCTTGGCAATGAGATTCCAAGGGAAATGCCTGCCTGCTTCACAAAACAAACTGCTGAAAATTACATTAGAACCTCAAGCTACCAATTAGGCGCGTGCCTGACGCAGCTCACGTGGATGGTGAGGCACAGACTCAGACAGACGTCGAAGCAGTTCGGGCCCCACTGCATGTTAGCCTGGTGACCTCGGGCGAGCCCTTCATCCCTCCAAACCCTGGTTTCCTCCTTGAAAATCAAGATGAAAATATCTCAGCTGAGCGAAGGTGTCTAAAGCCCCGAACGGATATCAGGTTCTGAGATGGGGTGGTTACCTTTCCCCCTTCTCTGTCTTCCATTGATTCCAAAGTAGCACCTCCACCCAGGAGAGAGAGATGTCTGGTTATCCCAGTGGAAGGGCTTCCACTTGAAACGAATGAAAACTATTGCTTTCCAGATTTTCTATTTCTCAGAGCAGCCTTTACGTTAGATTTGTGAGATGTAATTGTACTTTCAGAATAAAATGAGATGCCTAAAAATATAACAAGATGATGGTGTGTTCTGCTGATATGAGTTGCCCGGGAGCATTTCCAATGATGAGCCTAAATAGCTTTAGAAAAAAAGTAACTAAACTGAGTGCACTATTGAAAATACATTTCTGAATATATATCCCTTAGAAAATGTATCAGAAAGACTATCTTCACACATAAAGAGTGATCTGCACATATAGCGAAACTCAGATCGAGAGACTAAACGATATGGCAGAGGTGTGAGGTTTTTTTTAACTGGAGTAGAGTTGATTTACAATTTTGTGCTAGTTTCTGGTGTACAGCATAGTGATTCATATATACATATATTCTCTTCCAGATTCTTTTCCATTATAGGCTGTTACAAGATATTGAATATAGTTCCCTGTGCTCTACAGTAGGTCCTTGTTGTTTATCCCTTTTATATATAGTAGTGGGTATATATAATCCCAGACTCTTAATTTATCCCTCTCTCACACCGCTTTCCCCTTTGGTAATCATAAGTTTGTTCTCGATGTCCGTGAGTCTATTTCTGTTTTGTATTTATATAAAACTTATTTAAGTTCATTTGTATCATTTCTTAGATTCCACATATAAGTGATCTCATACGGTATTTTTTTTTTTCTCTTTCTGGCTGACTTCACCTGGTATGACGATCTCCAGGTCCATCCATGTTGCTGAAAATGGCATTATTTCACTGTTTTTTATGGCTGAGTAGTATTCCACTGTGTGTGTATGTGTGTATATATATCTTCTTTATCCAGTCATCTGCCCATGGACACTAGGTTGCTTCCGTGTCTTGGCTATGGTAAATAGTGCTGCTATGAACATTGATGTGCATGTATATTTTCAAATTGTAGTTTTTGTCTTTTCCAGATATATACCCAGGAGTGGGATTGCTGGATCATATGGTAACTCCAGTTTTAGTTTTTTTTTAAGGAAACTCCATGCTGTTTTCCACAGTGGCTACCCCAGCTTGCATTCCCATTTCTTCTCAGGGGCGTGGCTTTCTATGAGAAAAGAGGTGCATTCAGCTCGAGGTGTGATTTACTGAGCCGTGGAGAACTGAGGTAACCATGCCCTAGAGCCCTGCCTCAGACGCACATTAGTGATTCCTGCAGACACAAATTCATTAGTTGTTTAATTAAGTTAAATCATGAATTGAATTTGTTTAATCATTAATTAAGGAACAAGAAGTGCTGTGCTAAAATTTAGCCCCTCGGGGGGAAAAAAAAACCAGAGTAAAATAGCAATTCCAAATTCTTTCTACCCGATACCTACTAGTGAGCGCCAGTTTTGCCCTCTGTCTCCCTACATCCACACGCACACACGTGCACACCTATGTGCACACACCCACATGCACACGCACACACACATGCACACACGTGCACACACATACACCGAAATCCTTTTCAGAAATATGGCTATTGTTTTCAAAATAAGAGTGAAAGTCATTTATTTGCAGATTGTACATTTGACTTTTATTCTCTTACAGATGGCATTTTCCTTACTTAAGAGGGAGAGAAAAAGGATTTGCCTAGCTTTGTAAAATCAAAATGGTGGCATTTCTTGAAGCGCGAAGGACCTTGAAGCGCGAAGTGAAAGGATTATATTTCAACTCCAGCTGGACTCTCAGGGGAACGCTGCCAATAAACCCAAGTCCTTCAGTAATCACTGTAAGAACTCAGGTACCAGTACAATTAGAACCAGAGCAGAGGTGCCATCGGGCATCCAGCTTCTCCTGGTATTGCGGATGCAGTGGAGCACGGCATGTGTTCCACACCTGAAATTAAACTCCCTCCCTGCAACCACAATGAAATGCTGGCTGACACCCAGGGCTCTTGGATTTCACACGTGTGAGAAAGTGGTCATTCTTTCCTGTGAATCTGAGCAGCTCCCCAAGTGCCATCTTGGCCACGACTTGTGAATCGTAGGGCCTCTCCAGATGGCTCATGCCATGATAATGCGTCAAGGCAATTTATTCTGATTTCTAGCATTTATCAGTGAATCATTTATGGCTTCTCTTACAGGTGTTTCCGCACAACAGGATGGGAATTCTGGTGTCCTTGATTTTGTGTTTCATGTTGCCAAGGGGGGATCTGGAGGATTTACTTGGCTGTGTGGCTTGGGGACTCAAGGCTGAGAATCCCTGCTTTGGCATAATGGTCCACATCCTCACGGAAGTGGCTGGGTTAGTTGTCATAGCAACAGACATAAAAATTATCCACCTGATTTTCCCTTCTGGCGTTTCAGGGTACAGCCGCGTGAAGTGTGGGAAACCCTCTCTCCAAAGTGCTCAAAACAAAGATAGGTGAGTTTTCTCACCAATGAGCCCTGAAAGCTGATTTTTCAAAAATCCCATCTTTCAAGTCGTAGCTGGTGAATCAGTGGGAACACAGACCAATTTGAATGATGTGTAACTAGACAGAGCAGCACGGACCAGGTCAGATAAATGGGGCCATCCAAATTTGCCAACGGAGGGTCAGATCTCTGTGGAGTGGAGTGAGGGCAAGGACTTCACATAAAAGGAAGTTACAGGTAGAGTGAGAGAGAGAGAGAATTTGTCCTCCTAGCTACTGAATGAGAATACGGGAATGCTGGCTCTGTAAATTGCCTCTCTACAGAATTATGACGATGCTTTGAATGATCCAGAAAAACATGAATGTTTTTAGTACCTTAGAATTTATAGATACGATATATATAAATGTAAATATTTACATACTTATGTATATGTATATATCTAAATGTCTAAATCCATGTCTATTTCCATGAATGAATATTAGTTGAGTTTATGATGACCACTTCCTATTCAATATAATTCTACAAATATATATTTAGCACCTGCAAGGCAGAGGGCTTAGGTATTACGTTCAATAAAACAACCAAAAGACCATTTGTCCTGCAAAGGATAAGAGACCGGCGTGCCAGGGACCAGGATACAAATCATAATAACAAGTACTTTACAGAGAACTACAGGGTGCAGAGAAATGCCGTAGAAAAGCTGAGATTCACAGTGAAAGAAATCAAGAAGAGAATCGTAAGACCAGGGGCCTTCAGGATGGATGGTAATGAATGGAGTGTGGGAGAGAGACTGGGGGGACCCGAGGCAGGGAGACGAACACAGAATGAACGCAGGCTCAGAGTTGGGTCTTCACTGTGTTTTTCAGGTAGAGTGAGCATGTCAGAGACAAAACTAGGAGGCAGATTGGTTGGTACATGTCAGGGAAGGACTTATATGCAGCGTCAAGGGTTTATATTTAATTTGGTGAGTCCCTGAGAGTTTCTTGATCAGGTAATGATGTACTTGGAGGTACCTAGACAGTGATCTTCATCTTCAAAGGGAGCAGGGCTGTATAATCTTTCCAAATGCCCAGTAGGGGAAATGA
Organism: Camelus bactrianus; assembly: GCF_048773025.1. Lineage (NCBI taxonomy): Eukaryota > Metazoa > Chordata > Mammalia > Artiodactyla > Camelidae > Camelus > Camelus bactrianus. The sequence goes on from NC_133573.1 coordinate 27,959,781, forward strand.
AACTTTTGTGAACAGTCCTGTGATGGACTGAATTGAGTCCTCCTCAAATCATATGATGAAGCCCCCCTCTGACCATATTTGGAGATGGTGGCTGTAGGGAGGTGATACATGAGGTCATCACAGTGACCCTGCTCTCATAGGGCTGGTGTCCTTGTAAGAAGAGGGACAGACGTCAGGGCTTCTCGCCCACACCGAGGGAAGGTCATGTGACGACACAGGGAGATGCAGCCACCTGCAAGCCAGGGAGAGGAACCAGAAACCAGCCCTGCCAGCACTTTGGTCTTGGACTTCCAGCCTTCAGAACCGTGAGAAAATAGATGTCTTTGGTTTAAGCTCCCCCGCCGGTGGTATCTTGCCAGGGCAGCCTGGATTGACTCAGGCAAGCCCAATGAAAACCACAACCACGGAGGCTGCATCAGCTTGAACAGCTCACCCAGCTTTATGAGATTTCATATGGGTTCAGGGGCACTCCTCTGAGGCTTAGAGGATCCATCGAATTAAATGAACTCGGTGAAAAACAAAGGGAAATGAGACCCAAGCAAATGCTTCATTAAAGATTCCCCATCCACACCAAAAGATGTCTTTTCTAAGTGTTGTTTCATACATTTCAGATCAGGATAAATCTTCCAGGCTCCAGCTTTCATCCCTTCTTGTTTAAAAAAAAAAACAGAAACACTGCCAAGTCAACTGTATTCCTTCTCTCAGTTTCGTATGGAAATGGTTTCCTACAGAGACAGAATCCTACCTGCTGGCTGGTCACTGGCAGGATGGATAGCACTGCAAGCTGTTTATCTTGTTTTCATCCAAGCAGCTCACCGTGCTTAGCAAATAGCATCTGATCCTCGTCAAAGGCACAACAGGAAGAAGTAACTCTATTATGCAATCAGGCCAGAGAGGCCCCCGCAGGTGAGACATCTCTCCTGGACCGGAATGAGGCAAAGATCCAGCTTCATAGAAATCTTCCGTCTTACAGACGAGTTGCGTGCTCTCCCGAGTCTTCGCTCACCCCACTGGCTGCCGACAACCTGTCTTTTCTCTGCTTCTGTTTTTCTGCCCCTGGGGGTTTTCTGTCCCCATAAAGACTGGGCCAAGCATCCTTTTTCTTGCTTTTCCTTAGTGCCTTTTGCCATTCTCATAGCATTTGTGTGTGTGTATCAATATTGCCTTTTTACCTGAGTGCTTCCCTCAGGGGGCTGCACCCATCTGGTCCATTCTAGAAAGGGCTGCTGTGCGGGGTGGGGTAGGGGCGAGGGGAGCTTTGCTGATGGCCAGGAATGCTATTCCCCTCCAGAAACTGGGCTGGGGCAGGATTTCCTGCTGTGAGCATCTGACCAGGAGCCCCACAAGCTGAAGCAGAAGGGACTTCAGACAACTCATCCAAAGTTATACCGCTGGACCTCGGGAAATGATAATAAGAGCAGATATGAACTGAGCACTTACATGTGCCAAACACAGTTATTAGAGCCTCTGACACGGTCCAGAGTATGTGCCAGTTCTTGCTCAGCCCTGAAGGACCTACAGAAATACAGGGTCAAGTATCCCTGTTCCAAAGGGAAGCTAAACCCACACCACCCAGGCGGGACTTGCGAGGTGGTTTCTGAAAACAGGTACGTGATGGTTTGTTCATCTCCTGTCTCCAAGAACTCTTGTTATTGTTTATTAGGTTACATTTTATTTAATTTTTTTTATTTAAAAAAATGTTTAAATTGAAGTAGAGTTGATTTACAATGCGGCATTAATTTCTGGTATACGTCACTTACGCATGTATATATTCTTTTTCATTATGGGTTATTGCAAGCTATTGAACCCAGCTTCCTGTGCTACATGGTAGGACCTTGTTGTTTATTGTCTATTCTGTGTATAGTAGTCTGTGAGCCTGTTTCTGTTTTTCTATTTTGTAGGTAAGTTCACTTGTATCATTTTTTAGATTCCACGTATAAGTGACCTCATACGGTGTTAGTCTTTCTCTGTCTAACTCACTTCACTTAGTATGATCACCTCTAGGTCCATCCACATTGCTCCAAATTATAAGGTTTCATTTCAGATCACCATGACAACTTCGTTATTACCTAAAAACGCATTTGTCAATCTCTCCTTTGAGCCAGGTTACGCCATCTGAGTGACTTATTTCTGTTGGCAGCCGTAAGATGATCATGAAATTTACCCTTTCCTTTCAAATTCACATGAAAGCTTTATTTCCCTGTGTGTCAGCAATGCTCCCTGCACTGATTTTTTTTTTTTTTTTGAGATTCAGAATGTTTATCCATGAAGATGCCCAGACAATCAGGTGTCCCTCCATAACCTTCTGTCTCCTCCAGCTCTCTCTAGAAAGGTTCCACTTGGGTAATCCCTGATTATACTATTGATGGTGGTAAATCAGAACCATTTCACCCACTAAATGCAAGAGGGCCTTTGAAAGAAGTTTTATCTAAGCTCCACGATGATTGTTCCCCTCCCCTAACACACCCAGATATTCCAGTCAACTTCCGCTCTTCCATACAAACCAGGAGATTGGCCAGTAAGCCATCCAAGGGCAGAGGATGGTCTCAAAACTGTTTATATTTCATGTTTGACAAAATACGCATTTGCTGTTCATCCTGTTGCTGAAGATGGGTTGTGCTGCTCCTTTTGTTTGATCAGATTGTTATTATTATTAAAGCGCGGTCCTCGAGTATCTACTGCTTGAAAATACGTGAATCAAAGGTTTTCCAAACATAATCAACAGGGTGGCTAATCATTCCAAGAACTGTCAAGAACTCACTGTTCCATCACCCACCTTTTTATTTATTCTTGAAATATGCACTAAGGACGGCTCTGAGCAGGGCATGATGCTGGACTCCGAGCCTCTGCCTTCAGGAGCTTACACTGCAGTGGGAGACTGAGATCATGCAGCAGCTGACATGTGTACATGGCAGAGAGGGGTACGCTGTGCAAGGGAGACAGAAAACACTGTCCGCGGTGGCACTTCCAAGAGGGGACAGGAGCAGCAAGGGAGGCCACGCACAAGGAAGCACTTGAAACAGGTCTGAAGCAGGGGGTTGGATTTGGACGTTTGGAGATAAGAGGTAAAGAAATGCCACGCAGGAGGAGGGAGGAGAATTCATTTGAAAGGAAGTTACCTGCTCTTGAAAAAAAAAAATCCTCTAACTGAGGTGTTCACTTAGAGCTCTCCCATGTGCCTATGACTCTGCCAACACGAAGGCAAAAATAAAGATGCACTGTTCACAAAAATGCAAATTGTTACTTATTTAATAGCAAGTTAATTATTGAGTAATTATCTTCCCCAAGAAAAATGTCTTTTGTTTTTACGTCATATAACAGTAACACCAGCGAAGTCACTGCCCTTCCCTCCCCTAGACCAACAATGAGGCTTTCTTGTAACCACATCATGCTTTTGAGGAATAAAACACATAATACTGCCCTCTGGAAGGAAAGTATCCTTTCCACCCCAAATATTTGTTTTTCTTCGTATGCTTGGTGGCACACACACACACACACACACTCATTATGACAGTCATCTCCGGCACAATCAACATTTCTGCTGAATGTATTTCTGAAGGGAAAACAACCCTAATACATTCTTGAGCTGGAACCATCTCTGAAAAATCAGTGTCTTTCTTCAATGCTCTAAATGCAGGAGAATCAGCTTTTGTAATTAATGCCTTCGATTAATCAGCCTTCTGATGAGGGGTATCCGAAGATGCACCCCAAAATATGCCCCTTTGGCATAAGATTATTTTGAGCTGAAGGCAACTAAGAAGCAGCAGGTGCAGAAAAAACACTCTGCCCGCCTCCTTTCTGCGTAAGAGCAGGACACACATTTCTGTTTGTAAAGATGCCGCCCTCTCTGATACCAGGACAAGGAGAATGACTCTTAATGACCAGAGGTGACTCTTACCACTGGAGACACACACACTTGAGTCTGCACAGCAAACCTTACTAAGCAACCCTTCTCTTCCATTACTTTCCCCCACAGATTTACTTTCCCACAATGTATTGTCCCTGGAAGCCCAAACTCTTTTTCCTTTGTCTAGTCACTTCTCTACCATTTACTATCATTGGTTAACTTTTGAGTCAAAAGCATCTTACCAATAGGTATGTCATATACATCATTGTGAAAATAATATTGCTATGAGACAATAAGCCATATATGAATGTTGTATACAACTCTACGGTTTGCATTTAATCCTAAAGTGTTCACCTCCTTTCACATCTATTTACACTATATTCCTATTTACTGAGTGGGAAGGGGGCTCTTTATATAGTTCTTCATCATTAATAAGACAGTACGTTCTGTTTCTGGGATGTTCTTTTTGTGCATTAAAAAATTCAAAATAAAAAAAAATGACGTATCGGTAAAATGGTATATAAGCTTTCAAGCCTAACTGCTTCTTTCCATTCTTAGTTCTTTCCCAGGGAGCTCCCACGTGCAAACATAATAAAACTTTTCTCCTATTAGTCTATTGATTGTCAGGTTAATTCACAGGCCTCAGGGACATAACCTAAGAGGGTACTGGGAATTTTTTTCCCACCCCTACATGGGTGACATCATCAATACTCAATAAATGTTTGTTGAAAGACATTGATCAGCACTCTTAAGCTACACTCTCACTGGCCCAGGTAATTGTTTGCTCTAGGATGGGAGGTGGGGAGAGGTGGCATCTTGGATCCCAGAACAACCCTCTCTTTTGCGCTTGAGGAAGCTAAGCCTGGGAGGTATATTTGTGATGTGCAGCCTAAGTTCACAGCAGAAGTTAAAATGTAAATTGCCAGTTAGAGGTATGTTCCAAAAATGGGTCTTCTGACTCCTTTGCAGCATCCATTCTGCAGCTCCCTGATGCCTTGCAACTCATGTGACCAAAGAAGAGCATTTTCACCTTTTCTCTCTGTTTTTAACATAAGCATGTTCTATTTGATGAGCAGTGTGAGAGGAAGTGTCCATGGTATGCTGAGGTGGTTTGGGCGGATCATAAACCTGGCCTTCGTGGTCCTTTAGGCTCAGAGGACTTCCTTTCAACACAAAAGCATATTCTGCCATTTGAAGATTTGAAGATGCATACAAAAATGAGATTTTTTTTTTTTTAGGTTTTGTTTCCCAGGCAACTGCTCTCAATTCAAGATTGAATGCGAACACAAGAAGCCCCCAGAGGCTCTCCTTTCCCACCTCCTCGCATCCTCTTTACTGCAGTAAAGCCGTAAACTTGGGGGACCCAGGACCCTCCCCTCCTCCTGAGAATGAAAGGAGATGCAGAGGGCGGTTCAGAACTGATGCTAAATTCATGGGAGAGAATGCCTGCCGGCAGGCAATGCACTCAGTAAACATTCTGTGTGATACCCACACGGAGGAGGCTTGAGTTAATGACATATCAGTAAGGCCAGAAACTGAAAAAGAAGCCTTTCTGTCATTTGTCATAACCTTTAAACAGTAGTTGATCTTGGTTAGTAATGGGACGGGGAAAGCTGGCCCTTTCAGACCCATAAAGTAAAGCTTTAGTATCTGAATGACAGCAAGCCTGCCTCCCAGGAGGTTTAGGAGAACACAAACCCCAAGTGCCCACTGTTAAAACTATTCCTGAAATGTGCATTCGAGGGAGCCTGGAACAGAATCACCAGGGACTTTGAAATCACCTTGGCAGTCAATACCGACTTGGAGATTTTCCAGTAGTTTCAGGACCTATTAAATTTATATAATACGTACATGTCAACTATGAAGAATGCTCTGTGCTCATGGGTAAATGCACGTGGGACCCTCTGGAGGAGAGCAAGTCTCTTGAGCCCAGAATCCCTGTCAAATCGCTGAAGTGACGTTGAGTGGGGGGAGGTTGCTGGGGGAGCATCTTACACTTGTTATTTCAAAGAGATTTTGTTTTCATTCTCAATGTGGTCATGGTACTAGTCCTCCAACAGCAATCACAAGGAGCATATGCCTAATCTGACATTTAAAAACAAAAGTACCTGTTAGTTGCTCGGGGTCAAAACATTTCCTTGATAAGTATAAGGCAAAAACTTGTTCTTTAAAAGGAAAATCCGGATGACATATCTTTATTAAACTTTTACTGTTACCATCCATCCATCACCACTGCCAAGTGTATTTCTGAGAAATCTTTCTGAGAATTTCCAGCTTCGAATTTCCTTTCAGTGATGACGCTTATACAAGGAGAAGATGGGGCATAGAGACACAAATTCTAGATTCTTCTAGAAGACTATTCATGATTTTTTTCTGAATTTCAAGATGTCTTGCTATCTTTTCCTAACAAAATTAACCTACTTACTGCGCCCTGTATTTACTACTGAACTTACCCCAAAATAAGAAGGTCATCAAACCAGTCATTTTTCTGTTTTTGTTGGCTTGTGGTGGTCTGTTCCATTAGAAGGACAGAACTGGCTATTAGACTTTTCACTCAGAGAGCATCATTTTGTTTTTAAATCTCAAGTTGTTTTGCCCCAAAGTCACCTAGAAGACAGATGATCCCTTCCCCCCACCCCGGCCGTGGCCACATTTTGGACACTCTAACCCTGTGGGTATTCAGGAAAAGCAATCCCATATTAATGGCCCAAGTCTCTAGATTTGTGGGAGAGGGAAAAAGGGGAAAGGGCCATGTTCTTCCCGGATGCAGACTATCTCTGCTCCTTCTCCTTATGTTATCTTGATTTGACTATATACATAAAAGAAAAGCATTTAAAAATCCAGGAAGCATCTCTCCAAGCTCCATTTTGGTAATGGCAATTTCAGGCCTCAAGTAGAATGAAATGCTCACAAAATGTCAAATCTGTTCGTAAGAGGAGGTTTTCAGAGGGGAAATGACCAGAAAATGAACACTCAGATGAGTAGGAAGGAAAAAAGCATGGTGACCCAGCACAATTATGTTGGTATTTTAATTAAATCAACAGGAGGGGGTACAGACTCACCCAACATTTAAGTGGCCATAATTCAGTGTTGTGAAAAATAATGTTTTTCTTTAAACCCTAAAATGCCGGTACTTTCATGGTGTTTATTCTATCCAAGAGATAACTAATTTCACAAAATCTCAAGTAAGAACCAAGAAAAGAGAAAACCTTGTGGCAAGCAAAGAGAGAAAACAAGAAAACAAAGAATGAAAAAGAAAAAAAATAGGTTAAAGAGTGAAAACCATGAAAAAAATGGAAGAGGAAAAAAAAAATAAGGGTTAAAGAGAGAGTTGTTATAAAGAGGCCCCAGGAACCTGCATGAGAATGATCCGCTATCTGCGCAGGACAAAGTTAAAGAAACAGAACAACTATTTTATTATTATTATTATCATTATTATTAAAAATGCCGAAGACAAAAGCTACATAATTTAATATACTCTGACTTTCCGTTTCAGCGTTCTGTTGTAAGTTCCAAGGCATGTGTGTCTCAGAGCAATTCCAAAATTATACGTTGCAACATAAGAGCTTCAGAATTTCATATCAGGTAAGTATCTTGGAAAGGATTTAGTTCAAACCCTTTATTACACAGATAAAGGCACAAGAAATACTTTCCCAGGGCCAGGAATCTGTGTTCCCTTTACCGCAAGTCAACAAGAGCGAACGGGAGTATGGTTATGAACTGAGACACGTCGCGAGGGCGTTGGTGACTGTGGGTGAGGCCAGTGTTGGCTCTAAAAAATGTGTATTATATCTGCTGACCTGGAAACTGGGGGCGTCCAAACGCAACCTTGCTCTATATAACATCAGTCTCACCCTGAAAATCATACATATTTTAGGGTAGGCATCTTGCTTTTGGAAATTTGATGTTGGATGCGACAATTTCATGAGATTCTAGAGCAAACTTTTTCCTTAAAGCTTATGTCTTCTTTATAGCACGAACAAATCTAAAGTGATTTTGAAATTATTTGAATCTGGATTAAAAAATATTTCAGACTTTTCACTTACAAAGAAACGATCTTAGGATAAGAATCAATTTTTTTTAATAAATCTGCCTAAACGTTTTTTGAGAACATTAGTCAGTTTTCAAAGAATTTTCTGTTTAGCAAAGGGAAGGTTTGAAACATTTTCAAAACTGCAGAGTTAAAATTTTTTCAAAGCCATGTTTTTGAAAGTTTTTTTTGTTAATAGCCATAGTTTTTCTATACGCGTGCGAGTGTTATATCAGACTTCGTCACATAGACTAGGCCAAAGAGAAGGGCAGGTCATAAAAAGGTCATTATAATTTACACATTAAGTGTTTTTTCCGTTACAGAAATAACACTTATTCAAAAAAGAAGGTTTAAAAATATACAAGCCACTGAGCAGAATGCCCACAAGAGCCACTTACGAAGAAATATAAAGCATGTTGCCGCAGTTTCATGCTAATAAGCATTGCAGAGCAGTGAGATTTTCTAATTTTCTAGCTCTTGTTTTTCACGACAACATCTGTTGACCTAACGTTGGCATTCAGCGCGGCACAGATGTGCTGGGAATTGCAAAGGTAGGTCAAGAGCAGAAAAGGAGGGGGGTGCGGCTCAGAAATTAGGAGTAGAAGAAAGAAAGGCAAAGATATTTTCTTCTTTGTTGCTCATGTTTTTACAACAGCCTTTGAAAACTGGAGACAAAACGCCAAATACCCACAACAAGATCAAACTGACACCGAGCTGGTACGCGCAGGTGGAGTCCCTCTGTACGGACTTACCAAGTGATCGCTTCGTGGATGGAGCTGTGTTGTCAAGGTCATGACCATCCCCAGGCAAATGACCCTTTAAAGATTTTATTATCTTTCCCTGCCAAAAATGGTAACATTTCCACTAAATATTTAGAGTCTTGGCTTGCTTTGTTTCGTGTTAATCTGCTTTGAAGGTCAGGAATGCCCAATCCTATCATCCCCCTAACACCATGATGTTTTTCCTTCTGCGGCACCAGATTCTGACTGTATCCTCAGCTAAGGCAATCATGCGTTCTGACAGTACCCATAGAAGAGGAGGGAGTCCTACGGGCATCTTTGCTTTCCAAGTGTCTGATATTTTGGGGACTAGCCTTCAAGCGACGACTCTGTGTTCTGTTTTTGCCTCAATGGGGCAAGTGTCCACTTAGCAAGGTGAGAGTTAAGACAAAAATCTCAGAACAAAGAGCTTGATCTATCCACCTTTTTTTTTTAATTGAACTATTGTCAGTGACAACGTGTCAATGTCTGCACTCACCATTTTTTGTTGTTGTTTCAGGAATGCATTTTTATTTCTACTGACATGATATTTAGATAGAGAACAGGGATTGAAAAAAAATAATTGCGTTCACTAAAAGAGATAGCATCCTATTGCATTGTTACAGACAGTTTTTATGGAACCACAAGTTGCTGAATCTAATGATTACCTCTGGCCTCAGTTGCAAATAACCTACACCCCAATTACAGTTTCCAGAGTACGTTCCCTTCCCTGCTTCAGAGCAGGAGGCATTGGCAGTGAAAGGTAATTAGTAAGAACTGCAGGGCCAGCAGATTTTCTACACAAATGACAATGCTGAGTTCCACTGAGTGAAGGAAAAGTGACTTTATTTTCTCCCTTTGGTGGGAATTTCAACTGCTCACGTTCCTATGTATTTGAGGGGTTTTGATATTGCAGAAAAACCCCTCCCGCGAGGGAGAGGGGAACCGAGCAGTGACTGGGTAACAACCACGTGCTTATAACACTTGAACCTTGAAGTGTAAACGGAGCCAGCTTAGAAAGCGATGGGCAAGTGAACTCGGGCAGAGCAAGGAAGCATTCTTCAGGAAAACCAAAAAGTCGCTTAATAGGAGTTGACCCATTTGAGCACAGAATGGACATAATTCATACGGTTACCGCGTAATTCATTTATAGATCAATGTAACAATGGTGTGGAAAGACAGAGAAAGATCCTTAAAGGAGAAAAAGAGGATAAAAGGCAGCAGCGAACCCGTCTTTAGACGGTCCTGAAAGAGGTAGAAGGACCCTCTGCAGACGTGTCGCCGTGAGCTGCACGGAGCCTGGAGAGGGGCGTGGGCACATATCACTCACTCCTTAACCTCCCCGAGCGCTTTGTCATCTCTAAAACGGGAATAACCCTTTAAAGGATTGTTGTTGTGACTAGAGACAACGGGTGTAAATGCCGATCTAGGCTCTGCGCTGGCTCAAGAAACGGCAGTACTAAAATGAAGAAGGAGGTTGCAAAGATTTCAGCCAAGTGGAATGATAAGAGGAAAACAGGCTTGAGAATTTAACGTAACAGAACATGGAGGAAACTGGGGAATGAAAGAGCCTGCAGCCTGAGGTATCGGCCCCATGGGTGCTGTCGCGAGTGACCTGGGAGAGGCGGCAAAAATTAGGAGCCTGGGTCTGGGTACACAGAACCAGAAAACCTGAAAAATCCCAAGACGTTTTGAAGGCGGGGAGAAAAGTGACATGATTTATGACTCATGCAGTCATCTGACAAATGAATGAGTGAAGTCTCACTAATTCTTGGTGAATGGACAAGACCTGGTAGAGTGTTAGAGAAATTCGGTGTAATTCGTTGCGGTCATACGAAGTAGCCAGTGCTTCTCTGCAGGTCCAGGGTCCACTCTTGCCAACCACAGGCTCTCTCTAGAATCTCTTTTGATGTTTAAAAAAACTGTTATTCACAGGTATCATCTTTTGTTTGAATAAGGCTTTAATGTACCTTTGAACATTAGACATGTTCTTTGTGTCTTAGACATTTCCCCAGAGACGTGTCTGCATGTTGGATGTGTGCTGTACAGTAAACAGAGAACTTTCTAAAAAGGGAGATAATCGTAAATCATGTGCACAGGCCTGAGCAGCTTTTATTTTAGCACAAAGTTTTCCACATTTAAAATGTTATGGATTGGTCATTTTTGCTTCATTGTAAAGTGTATTGTCCACTTGGTTAAACTATACATCAGATCTCTTCCTTTTAAACTCTAAGTCATCAGCTCCAAGTTTTCCCGACTTCCTCCTCAGAATGCAAATCATAGCTTATGTTCTTAAGAGACGTGTGCCCCTCAGCTCCCCAACCCAGATCACACGTAAACACTCACAGCTGAAAATGAAAGGTGATTTCGTTTCCCGCAAGTCGAGGAGAGAGGATGAGAACCGGGGACAGTGGCCTCGCAAAGGGAGCGAGTTGAGAGTTAATTTCCCCAGAGACAGGAAATACCCCTCCCCACCAACACACACACACAGAGTCCACATGACACAACAACCAGGCAGCAATCAGGTTCTGCACACAATGCAAAAAGTACTTTCAAGAGAAATGCTTTTACTTCATTCTCACAAGACTTGTGAACAACACAAGGCTTGTGCCAAGAATTATAAAAAAGAAACCATAGCAGCTCCCACTTACAGGGGCCTTCACCTGATTTGGAAATATGTTCCCCCTGCATACATTATATCATGGAATCCCTGCAAAAATTCTGGGATATGGGCTGGCGTGAGTACCCTAGCTTCACAGATGAAGAAAATGGGATTCACAGAGGTCGTGACAGGATTTGTCCGAGGTCACCCAGTTACTGTGAAATTGAGCCATGATGACTCCAGATTTGTTTGGCCTCTAATCCTAATCTCACAGGTCTGTGTGCATTCCTTTCTGTAATCTCCCCCCGACAGCAAAAACAGGTCTTGTGGGTTCTCTTTCTAATGTTAAAATAATAAAAAACACTTTCATAATGAGAACCTTAAACGACTTTGTTTCAATGTCTGTCCATTTTACTATATGAAGAGTACCTATTTGTGGGTAACTTGGACAGCAGAGAGGGATCTTGAGTTAATTTCTGCTTCCCTCTTGTGTCAGAGACGAGTAATGACAATTTCAAGAGCCTTCCGGGGTCTTTTATCTCCTTCCTTTCTCTTCTTATCCATCCTGTAAATTATCCCATTTCTTCTCTATCTGAGAGAAGGAAAAGTCTGAATTTGAAATTTTGATCTGTTCACATAGTACCCTTTAGCTCCCTTGAAACTCTCAGTAACATGTATCTATTTCCTTAAAAGCACAATTCCAGTCTGTGACAGAGTAAGATTAGATCAACACCACACAATGCAGTAAATCTTTGCCCCGTGTCTTCCTTACAAACTGTCTCAAAGCAATTTTCAGTATTAAGTCATGCTGTTACCCAGTTATAAGCCCCTCTCTGACGGAACACTGTGTCGTGATGGGCTTTGGGTCTATTTTGGAACATTAGTCACTGGTTCATAAAATGCAGGTGTATCCTTGCTTTTCACATGGTTACGGCTCTGAAAAGTCATGCTATTTACTGCATCATTCACACTTTAGAAGGTCTTTCTATTTAGAGAAAAGCTTTGGTGAATCATTTTCATGCAGATCAGGCTTACTCAAGGAAGCTTTAGAACCTTCGTAAAAGGGATCGTATGGGTAACAGTCTAGTTGGGAGCAGAGGCGGGAGACCTGGCAGTTGTTTTTTTCTCATGTGTGCTTCTCCCGGGCGGTTTTGGGTGGGGGACGACCATAGATGCTGTTAGCAGGGGTGTTCAAGGGTCTCCCCTCTTCCAGTCGCCTTTTGGCAGTCCTGCTGAAACCATCACTACATCTTGTTTCTGCTACAAACCCTGATAAGATTATAGTAAAGGCGAGATGCCCCCATCACAGGCTGGCCTTTTCCCTTTCTCTGGATCTGACTGTCTAAATGTGTCTCTGAAACCAGGGCTGGTATCTTCCTACAGACGACTGCCTCGGAGAAATTCAGATCTGACTTTGCTATTTGAATTATGCCAGGGCAACACCATGCCATGAAGCAGAAAACTCTAAATTGGATGTGGCACCCAGCCATGGCTCGAACTCTAAGGAGGCAGGTGCTGTGAAGTGACACAGCAGAAGAGAATAAAGAAGACTTTGCCGAGTGCGGCAGGATGCTTTTGCAGAGAGGGTCCCACTGTCCTGCCGGCCCTCAGGCAGGGAAAGCGGTAGGTCTGGTTAACAGCGCTCCAGCAGGTCTGAGGCATTTACGGAGAGAGGTTATTCACGTCTGAACAGTACTGTCTAACGTGGTGGTCACTAACCACAGATGGCCAATTAAATTTAAATTAATCACAATTAAATAAAACTATAATTTCAGTTCCTGAGCTGCACCAGTTCATTAGCGTTAAGTGGTCACTGGTTACACGTGGCTACGGGTTACTATATGGGAGCGCCCAGACAGGGCGCCCTTCCGTCCCCGCAGGGGGTGGCATCTGGAACACCACGTTCCACATGAAACTTGGCTCTGATGGGCTCGTAATCAATGGCCCAAAGAATGGAGATTGAGAATCCTTGGAAGAATCACTTCCCTTACGATTACAAGGGACTGAGTCTAGCTGCAGGAAAGAAGAGAAAAAAAGCAGGATTTAAAAATCACACAGGGCCAGGAGGGGGAGCTACGATCCTCTCGCATTAAGCTTGACTTTTCCCCTACTGGAAACTGAACCCCGCACAGCCGTGGCTGGATTAAGGCACCAAAAGAGAAATCTAGGTTTGCTGTAACTACGGGACACTCCGCCACTCAGGCTCTTTGCAATACTTTTGACCTTAGAACTTTGAGAAGGAAAAAAAAAATTACCACTGGAATATTTGTAGCAAAATAGATACGAAATGATAACCATATAATTTTCAAGGTTATGGACATATTTAAATGCATCTGTGGGGTCGTTTGGAAAGTCATAGGTTCAATACACAGAACTATTTCCAGTTTCATGTAAAATAAGTTTAGTAACTGGGAAATGGAGCCAGGAAACAGGATTTTGAAAGCCCCATTGTTCTCTAGGTCCAGCATAAAGATACTGTGTGGCCCTAAAGAATTCATTTCAGTCTTCTGAGTTTTAACAAGCACCAAGTATTTCAAAGAGGTACAGTGAAAGATATTTTTTATTATTGAGGCAAAATTTATATACAATGAAATGCACTGACATTAAGGGTACAATTTGATAAGTTTTGACAGATGTGAACATCCACACAACCCACACCCAACTCAAGATACGGAACATTTTCATCATTTCTCTCAAGTTCTCTCACGCTGTGGGAGAACTCAAAGCTCTTTTAAATCTTAAGTATTAAGTCACCTGTAAATCCAGACTTAATTATGAACAGGGCCATGAATATAGTCCCCTGCTGACCGTAATAGTCATGAAAGTTGACTGGGTGGAGGACATGGGTGGGAGGGCGTGGAGTGCGGAGGGAAGTGATCCATCCAACTGGCCAAGTGAAAGGGTCAAAGGCTTGGGAAACACGAGAGCGAAGTTAAACATTTTTTTTCTTTAGCTCAGGACCCTTCAGTACTGTGTTTTCTTTTTTTCTCTTCCTTCCTTCCTTTCTTCCTTCCTTCCTTTCTTTTCTTTCTTTCTTTCTTCCTTCCTTCCTTCCTTCTTTGCTTCCTTTCTTTCTTTCTAGATTTGGTGACTTACAACTCTATCCCATGGGAATAGAAAAGGCCCATTTCCCAAACTTGCCCACAGAGTCCTTTGGTCCAAAAGCATCTATTTACACCTCAAGGGAACTCAAGTTGCTGTGAAGATAGTTGGGGAAATGCCGACCTGGACCATGGCATGAAGGCTGGGGGCGCCACCGAGATGCAGTCACCGTCCAGCTTTGTCACACAGATGTCCCCTGAAGCATCTCTTCTCCCAAGCTTTCTGTCTACTGCAGTCTCCCTAACTGTGTAAGAAGGATAAAGTCAAGATGGAAAAGATACCCCTTCCCTTACAGATTTTGCAGAAAATGGGCTTTTTAATCATTCCTTTGGGTGAGTCTGCTTTTAATTACTGTAGTAATTTCCTTGGAAAATCAGAGAGTATGGACTCAGATCCAGGCTTTGCCACGTGTGAGCTCTGAACTTCAGGAAGGAAAGAGGGAGGAGCTCCCCAGCCAGCAGCGGGGCAGCCGCCACTATGCAGTTCATTAACCTTAAATTACAAACTCACACTGAGACCTCACTCTACAGACAGTGTCACACATAGAAAGGTGACCCTGTCACTTGCAGATGGATATTCAAAGATACAGAAGATCAGACATCTTTTTACTGATGGCCAGCCACGATCCCGGTTACCAACGCACAGAGATGATGAAGAAAGAAGAACGTTCGAGGGCTTCTCTTCACAGGGAATCTCAGCAGCGCTGAATGAGGGAGGAGCTGCGCCAGCAGGAGCTGAGCCCTGGTTACCTGGAATGTGACCCACGTGAGCAGGAGGGGGAAGGCGAGGAGTCCGTCAGCTTGGCTGCCATTCAGAACCGGTGCATAAGATTGTTTACTATGTCTGCAAGTCTGTGTCTGTTTTGTAATGAGTTCATAGTGTCCTTTTTTTTCTTTTCTTTTTTCTTTTTTTGTTTAGATTCCATGTATGAGTTAGTCATTATATATAAAAATAGATTTTTAAAAAGTTTCTTCTATATAGCACAGCGAACTATATTCAATATCTTTTAATAACCTTTAATGAAAAAGAATATGAAAATGAACATATGCCTGTGTATGCATGACTGGGACACTGTGCTGCACACCAGAAATTGACACATTGTAACTGACTGTACTTCAATAAAACTTTTAAAAATAAACAAATCAATCAATCCTAGAGATCTAAAGCACACTATGCTGAAAATAGACAACATTCTATTAAAAAAAAACTGATACAAAGGGGGCACTCAAGAGGAACAAGCCAGAATCCACCCGTCAGACAGTGATGAGGGATCAGAAGGAGCTAAGAGTCAAAGATTACCCAAAGAAAAAACTCCCCAGTGATGAGAAAGGTGAACCTTCTAGAAAGAGAAAATCAGAAGTTGATAAAGCAAATAAAAAGCATAAGAAATATGGGATCCGTGATGAAGAGGAAGATGGCGATGGAAGTGCAAAGTATGAAAACTTTATATATTTTATTGTACAGTTCGTTTTGTAAATATGATGTGCACATGAGTTATTTTCACTGAAATAAGCTCCTTTGCTCTTGCATAATTTTAATCATAATAAAAAATTTAAAAAGCAAAAAAAACCCCAAACAAACAAAAACAAAAAACGTTACAGCCTTTCTTGTATTCATAGGGAACCCAAGTCCCCTTGTAGGAAAGCCTTGAGACCAACGAGGCAGGACAGACCTAGTGACAGCAGATGGGAAAGAGGACCTCCGGGCACTCAGCCTGGGGAGATGCCAGGCGTTACAGTCCTAAATTAGTGACCTTAAAAAGAGAGACTCGTGACACACCTTTGTAAGAACCTCAGTGTTCTCCCGGGAAGACTTTAAGGACAGTTTCCCCCCCCCGAGTCTGTCACTGTCTCTAGGCGCTGCCAGAGGAGCAGCTTCGCTCTCGGGACTTATGTGGTGACGCGAACCAGCCCCAATGTCTCTCCAACCCCTCAACTTCCCAGATGGAAAACGAATGAAATGCTTGTGTGTGGGTAGAAGGCCAAAAGGCAACGATCAAAAGTGAAGAGCTTGTTTTAATTAGTTGATTGGTTAGTTCTTTAAAAACCACCACCCATTCAGACTACAGACGCCAAAGTGAGGGAGAAAACAGGTCGTCTGTTACCCAGGCAAGCGGGATGGGGCAGTGATCTCACAGTGACAGTGATCCCACTGGGGCCCTCCCAGAGGACTTCAATTGTTTCATTTTGTTTTTAAATCGAAAACTATTTAACGGATTAATTTGGATCCAGGAGCTGGGGAAAGTAGCAGCAGCCAGGGTAAGAAAAGCAGTCAGCATCATCCACCATCAAAAATACTCCTCTGCTTCCCGAAAGACCCCGTATTTAACAAATTTAGTGTTTTCAAAACTATTGATACAGCCAAGTCTATCAATGTTAAATGCACACATACACACGAATCACTCGCCAGCCTACCCTCCCACGTGGAGTAAATTAGGAAGTAAGTGAATAAATGCTGTGCGATTTTTCTCTTTCAACATCGATTGTGGCTTACACTGTTTGAAGAGGCAAAATCAAATTTCCTGTTGATGCTGAAACAAGAGGGAAGTTTCAAAACAGCAGAATAATAGCAGAGATGTGCACCCCTGGGCGGAACAAAAACTCCCAATTCTAAGTAATTTTTAACTTAATATAATTTATATTATTTTACCAACCTTTTCTCTTTTCTTCCTTTGATTCTGAAATATAGGGCATTCAATTATGCACAAATTATTGAAAGTAATAAAGAGCAAGAACCAGATTTGCCAGCCAGGCTGGAATCCTCGACTGTTAAAAAAAGTGGGAAAGTCATTTTCGGTGAGTGATACCGGGAAGAAGATGAAAAGGTTCAGAGTTACAATTGCCTTCCACCAAATAAAAGCCTGCAGTTATTGCTGAGTTTTTTGTTGTTGTTGTTTTTTTTTTTTTTTTGAAATGCACTGAGCTCCTTATAGATTGTTTTCTGTAAGCAAAAGGGGAAATAAAAAAAAAAACACTCCTTTATTCCTAGCCCAGCAGACTTTTCCAAGAGCCCAGCTGAACTAGAGACAAATTTACTAAATGGAATTCTATGGCATTTACTGTGCCTCAAGTACTACTGCAAGCAGCTTAGATTTACTAACTCACGCAGTCTTTACAAAAAGCACATGAAGGATGCTGGCGGGAATGGTGCGGTAAAAACCTCTGCCAAGCTACTCCTTCATAAAAGCAAAAGCAACACTGGAAAAGCGTGTCATCATGTTCAGAATTCTGGGAATTAGCCAAAGGCTTGCAACAATTCAGGGAGCATTTATTTAAGGAAAACAACTGAATCTGGGTAAGAATAGTGAGCTGTCTGTCATTTTAGCTTCTCCTATTTCCATCCCCGTCCCCCTAGCTGCGACAGTAGTCTTGCAGACCAGCGGCCTATGGTGATATGCCATGTTCACAAAACGAAGGATGAAAAGCACATGACCGTCAGGATAGGAGCAACGACTCTAACACCCGCGCGCGGCAAAAGCGCTAAGCAAACCAGGGGCGAAGGCGCCCCCTCAGCCTGCTACAGGGTAACTGCAACGCCCTGCAGCCAGCACCATACTCGTTAGCGAAAGACTGGATGCTTTCCTGTGAAGGTCAAGAACAAAACGTGGATGTCTGGCCTCACCAGTGCTCCTCACTATTCAGTATTGTGCTGGGGTTCTGGCCAGGACAGCTAGGCAAGAAAAAGGAACAAGGGGCATTCAGATTGGAAAGGAAGACGTAACGCCATCTCTATTTGCAGATGGCGTGACCTTGTGTACAGACTATCCCAAGGCATCCACAATAATACAACTATTAGGACTAATAAACCAGTCCAGCGAGGTTGCCGGGTACGAGATCAACACACAGAATCAACTGGTCTTCAGCACCCTAGCAGTGAGCAACCCAGAAATAAGATGAAGGAAATAATTTCATTTACAATAGCATCAAAAATAATAAAATGCCTAGGAATAAATTTAACAAAAAAGGGCAAGACTTGTACACTGAAAACTATAAAATAGTGATGAAAGAAATGGAAGAATTCCTAAACAAATGCAAAGACACCCTCTGTGCATGGATTGGAAGACTTAATACTATAAAAATAGCAGTACCTCCCAAACTGACCTACAGACTCAATGCAATCGCCTCAAATTCCCAGCTGCCATTTTTCTTTTTTGGAGGAGTTGATACGCTGATCCTAAAATTTAGATGGGTTGCAAGGGATACAGAATAGCCAAAACAATCTTGGAAAAGAATAACAATGTTGTAAGACTCTTACCTCCCTTTGTCAAAACTCACTATGTAGCTACAGTAATCATGACAGAATAGTATTGACATAAAGATAAGTCTATGGATCAAATGGAATAGAGTCAAGAGTCTAGAAATAAACCATTATGCAAATGGTCAGTTGAGTTTTGACAAGAGTCCCAAGATAATTCAATGGTGAAAGAACAGTCTTTTTAATAAATGGTGCTGGGACGACTGAATATCCACATGCAAAAGAATGAAGTTGCCTATGCACACCAGATACAGAATTAACTCAAAAATAAATCAAAGACCGGAACATATGAACTAAAAGTCTAAAACTTATCAATGAAAACATGGCAGGGGAATCATCATGACCTTGGGTTAGTTGATGGTTTCCTCAATATGACACCAAAAGCACAAACAACAACGGGAAAATAGAAAAATTGGACTACATCAAAATTAAAACCCACTGTGCCTCAAAGGAAACTGTCAGCAAGTGTGAATACAGCCCAGAGAATGCAAGTAGGTAGTTGCAAATCATAGATTTATAGCGGTCTAGGATCCAGAATATATAAAGAGCTTTTACATCTCAACAACAAAAAGACAAATAACCTATTTAAAAATGGGCAAAGGGTCTTAACATGCATTTCTCACAAGAAGATATACACACGTCCAATAAGCACATGAAAATGCACTGTCATATCTAGTCGTTAGGAAAATGCAAGTCAGAACCACATTGATCTGACACTCCACCCTCACTAGTGGAGCTGTGACCAAAAAGGCAGAAAATAACAAGTGTTGGCAAAGATGTGGAGAAATTGGAAGTCTTGTATATTTGTGTAGGAATACAAAACAGTACATCCGCTTTGGAAAACACTCTTGCAGTTTTTCAAAAGTTAAACATAGAATTGAATCTACTGTTTCACACCTGATTATATACCCAAGAGAACTAAAGACATATGTTCACAAAAAACCTGCACACGATGTACAGAGTCAGTAATCACAGCCAAATGGCGGAAGCAACCCAAACGTCTCTCCGTTGATGAACGCATAAACAAGACGTTACATTCCACATGGTGGACTATGGTTCCATAAAAAATTGTAAATGAAGTACTGATGTATGCTACAACACGGATGAACCTTGAAAACATTATACTGAGTGAACAAAGCCAGACACGAAAGGTCACATATTGTATAATTCCAATTATATGGGATGCCCAGGCGAGGCAAATCCATAGAGACAGAAAGTATGCCAGTGGTTGCCAGGAGCTGGAGTGGAGGAAGGACTACGGAGTGACCGCTAATGGATATGGGGTTTCTTTGGGGGATGATAAGCCTGCCCTGGAATTACAGAATGTGATAGTCCACACACATGTAAGTACACTAAAAAACCCACTGAATTATGCACCTTAATGGGTAAGAGAAATCTAGGAAGTAAGTCAGATTATCACCCTTATTTTACAGATGACAAAATTTGAGTCTTTAAAGAGTGAGCAGTTTACCCTAAGTCACACCATTAGTAGGCAGCAGAATCGAGATTTAGTTCTATATAGTCCAGCTCAAGTCCAAACTTTAACCCTTGTGTCACGTAGAACTCTCACAAAGTCCTCTTTTCTAGCAAAAGCTCAGCTAACAAGCCAGACAGATGACAAGTTTCCTTTTCATTTGGAGACAATGATACAAAATAGAGGCATCTGTGCCATTTTTGCAAATTAGGTGAGGTACCCAGAGGCTCTGTAGGATTCCAATGACATGTAATGAAGCCTGCAGGTACCTTTACAGAAATTGCCTCTCATTGGATCATTGGTAAACATGACCCATCTTTGCCACGTACAGAAGCTTCTCCTGTCATGGAGCAGAAATTGGGCTTTTACCTGCAGAATCATTACCAGTGCGGACCTGTCATTTCTGTTTCGTAATATGACTTAACATCTCAGTGTTTAGTTTTGTTGTTTATAATAGAGGGATAATAGCAGTACCCGCTTAGAAGATGAATATGACGATTAAGCGCTTAAATTAATAACTTAACATGCTCAGGGTGGTGCCACACACATGGTGATTATTCTTAAATGTTAGCTATTATAGTAATCGTATTATGCTCACACTGATGCTATGAACAAATTATCACTTTCCCCCTTAATTCTTGTTAATATAGTCAGCAACAGAGAAGGATTCAGTTTTAACTTCAGCGAGAATGGGGTCAGCATTCACAGGGCACTACCCTGGATGCAGGAACAGGTCAGAGCTCATAGGCGCACGGGTGATGGACAGTAACTAACAAGCAGATGCAGGGAGACTTGAGGGGAAATGTATTCTGCTGAATTCGTGACGATTTCCTGGGGTAAAATCTTTGGAAATGGATGGAAACCACAGCCAGTTGAATCAACAGAGTAAGATTGCCGGGCTGAGTAGCGGGTCACTCTAGGATCCACGAAGGCACAAGCACACGAACCCGTTCAGCAATACTTGGTGGTCACCATTGGATATGGACTCACCCTTACTTCCCTCCTCTTCTCAGCCCACAATCCATTCAAAAGTCTTTGAGCAACTCTTCTCGGCTCCTTTTGGAAAGCTGACTGCCAGAGCCTCTGTGTCCGCACAGAAGGAACAAGAAGCCTGCCGCGCCCTGTGAGAGCCTGGAGGTCAGGGAGCTCAGCCCTGCTGGTCTCCACGTCTGCTGACATCGCCGGATGGGCTCGCAAGTCAGTTAAACAAACAACCTCCTCTCGTGTAGCTGCCAGGTGATTGGAGTTGTCCCTCCACCCCATTTTTCAGCAAATGTATAAAAAAGGTGGAAAGGAGTAGGTCTAAACCTAAGATCCAAACCTAATCCCTTTTAAAAACCTAGTCATTAGCTTAGAGAAAAGGTCTCATGCTTTATGGAGACACAGGGAACCATGAATCAATACTCAGTTACTCTGCATTTTCCTTGAACCGTATTTAACCACCGCAGGAATGCAGGCTACTTCTGCTTTAAAATATTTGAGAAAAACTAAAAAAAAACCCTGACATCATAAGTTCAGTGTCACAATTCTTACAGCCTAAAAGTTATGGCTAATAGATAACCTAATTTCTCCTCCTGAAATCTGAATTTTTTTTAAAAAAATCATAAAGAAAGAGATTTTTTTAATTAATCCAAGTTCTAAATTTATTAGAAGTAAAAACCAAGGCACATAAAAAGTTATATATTATTTTTTAGAAAGTTATAAAGTTCGATGGCTTGTCCAAGGTGAGAGCTAGTCAACACATCTATTTCTGTCAGACCTTTGCGTAAAACACGCTACAAGACATGTATAGGGTAGTGCTTAAAACAGTATGTATGGAGGTATTTGTGTATGGATGGCTGGCTGGATGGATTTTGCTGGTGTTTATAAAAATAAGCAATGCTCATTAGGGAAAATATATAACTTCACTAAGAATAAAGTGCAAGAAATAGTATTCATAACCCAACAGCTTTCTCCAGCTGAATAAATGATCCTTGTTACTTAAAATATGGAATTATTTTAATTTTCCACTTGTTTACTGTTGTTTGCTGGAGATTCACTCAGCAGCTCTGTGCTGACACCTGGGTATCCATTGCCACGATTCGTTGCCAGGATGATTCAGAACAACTGCCCGTGTTTCTGAATCAGGTTCTCACAGCCTGCCAGGGAGTGTGGTAACCAGGGTTTGTGCATGATCCATAGATCTTTCAAGGTCTCTTTACTGACCCGTTCCTGGGAGGTAATTTCCCATGGGTCTCGCATGTTTCTGCCTTTTGGGAGCAAGGTCCTGACTGCCCTCTGCTGTAGGATATCTTTTCAAGTATCACACAGAATACAGCTTTGGAAGCAAGAGGTAACACCTCCTCCAAAATAGAGGGCAGGCATGCCTACTGCCTATTATAAAAGATGTGCTTCCCTCAACTCCAGGCTTCTCTCCTGCAATGCAACCCCCTTCATCTCCAAGTAACCGCCTGGCCCTCTGCCCATTAACCTGTTGTTGCAGAAAAATGTGTTACAGCTCAGTGTTACAGCTCAGTTGTGACAGCAACCTGGATCCTAACGAGAGACCAAACAGCACTGGGAGAGCTGGAGAACTCAGGTTTGTTACGCCAGCACGCCCAAAAAAGTTAACACTCCAAGCTCTGGACCCCGTCTGTAGGTTTACACAGGCTTTTATAGGCTGCCAGTTTACGCTTTGCAACATCACATGCAAATAAGGTATAAGAAAAGTTGACTAATTAGGAACAAATTTGTAGAAATGGACCAATCAGGAGGGAGAGAAATAACCAGTCAGGAGGGAGAGAAATAACCAATCAGGAGTGAGGAAAATAACCACTCAGGAGTGAGCTCAGGGAACCAATAGAATTTTAGGGGTAAATAAGCCGTTTCAGAGGCAAATAGTGAGATAGAGCCTCTGGGCCAGGGAACCGGATGGTGCCGGCAGGAGAGTGGTGGCCCTGCCTGGGGGTCCTGCCGGTCTTTTGTATGGGGCTTCCCTCCTCACTGTGGGAGTGGGACTTGGGGAACGAGCACATAAAACGCTCACACTTGGCTACACTAGTGCACAGTGAATGCTGACTTGGGGGTCTCACGCCTTCTACCAGCACCCAGGACATTGTAGCAGCTCATTTGCTAGCACACACACACACGGTGAAATCTTTGACTCTTCATATTTGTTGACGCACATCCTGAATTCTTAGTTGGTCGTGGGTTAAGTGCTGGGGTTAGAAGATTAAAGTCCAAATTCTGTGTCATACAAATCCC
Source organism: Camelus bactrianus (assembly GCF_048773025.1). Taxonomy (NCBI): domain Eukaryota; kingdom Metazoa; phylum Chordata; class Mammalia; order Artiodactyla; family Camelidae; genus Camelus; species Camelus bactrianus. The sequence continues at coordinate 27,983,091 of NC_133573.1, forward strand.
GCCTAATCGCAGGCCTGCGTCACCTCTCACTGCTCCGTCATCCAGTTCCCCCCACCCCTGTGCTCCGTTCTCCCCTTCCTCAGACAGACCGCTCCCTGCACGTTCCATTCAGCAGCACTGAATCACCTTCACTTCTTTGAAGAGGACATGATACTGTATCACTCTGTGCTTTTGCTTTGGCTTAACATGATTACCTCTGCGGGACTCAAGTTCTTCACTGTGATGTAAAGGACGTGGAAGGTGTCAGATCCTCTGACTCTGTCTGCTGTGGACGGAATGACAGTGTCCCTCCCCCAAAACTCATGTTGAAACCTAACCCCCAAGGTAATGTATTGAGAGGTGGCATTTGAGAGGTGGTGAGGGCATGAGGGTGGAGCCCTCTTGAATTGGATTAGCACCCTTACAAGGGCAGGGATGAGCAAGATTGCTTTTTCTCTCTCTGCAATCTGTCCCATGAGGACACAGTGAGAAGGTGGCCATCGACAAGCCAGGAGGGGAGACCTCACCAGACACTAGATTTGCCAGCACCTTGACCTTGGACCTCCAGCCTCCAGAACTATAAGGAATCAATGTTTATTATTTATGCCACCCAGTCTATGGCAGCTTTGACTTTAACATTTTGGGCGTCTTCTCTAGCAGGGCTTCTAAAACCACACTCTCCTTTATTCGCTTCCCCCACCTCCACCGACACACTGTCAGAGGAGATCGTCAGGACCTCTTTGATGCCACTCTGATCAGTGACACTATTTGAGATGTCTGTTTACATCCATTGTTGTTTAAGGTGAAGCTTACCCTGGTGTGCATTTTACCCTGTTATTATTAATGGTAATATTTTATTGTGATGTTTTAAGTTACTGTTAATTTCATTCTTATTTGTCTTTATTTCATTCTTCTTTAGTGTCTATTTTCATACGATCTTTACAACATATATGCTACATTAGCACAGTAATATATGCATAGAAGAGAGAGGTAACCAATAAAGAATGGACATGTACTGAGGGGTCGTGCCTCCTCTTCCCATTTGACAAGTAGAAGAGGAACAGTTAGAAACACCGGAGACCACTGGTCTAAGCCGATAGTTCCAAATTCGGGGCCACTGACACTTCTTGGTGCCTGGGAACTAATGGACATTGTTTCTTGCCCTCGCCTGTCAATAGTAAGACCTCTTCTCCAGTGAAGGCCTGTCAGAGTCCCCAGAAGTCGTCCTGTTTGTCCTCCAGCTAAAATGCAGCAGACACTTGCTCCTCCTTCTTCCCCAGCCTTGTCGCCCAGTCTGCGAGCGTCAGCCAGCCCTCTGCTCTTTCCCGGGGACAGTGCGTCTCGGAGGGACAGCACGGCTGCTTTGTCCGAACCAGATTCCTACACGTGACCCCTGCTGCGCCTGGGAGCCCGGGAGGTGTCAAGGCCGGGTGGTGGTGCGCGGGTACAGGGCAGGAAATCTGTCTCCCTTTTCTGTTACATTCTCTTAGGAGGTACCAGAGACGGCTAGTCCTGCACTGCCTTGTGGAGTTTTATGTGAAGTGCTTTCCTTCTTCCTTTTTCTCTTTAAAAAAAACAAACAAACAAAAAAACAAAACAAAAAAAAAAACTTATAACAGCTCTGCTCTCTCTCTTGCCGTAAGCCTGGAAGGCAAAGCAGAGTGGCCAACACCATCCTGTGCTGAAAACTGCCTTTTCCTTCAGAAGCCCGAGGCTGGGCTGTCACTGGGTCAAGTTCATCGTGCCCCCTCCCCTTCTGAGGATTAATGCCTCCCGAAAGGCTTGACAGCACCTCCCCCCACCGCCCTGCCAAGCAAACGGATGTCTGGTTCAAAGCTCTACTCAAGGACATGATCAGAGGCGTCCAAACACCACTGCTGGGTCCAGCATAGGTCCAAGCCAGAGCTTTCTGTCCACTGCCACCAATGACCCAGGCATCACAGGCCACTTTGTAGGAGGTCAGAGAGACGAGAGACAGCTGGGGACATGGCTGCATCCCAGTGGTGCCTTTCCCCAGCAGGGTAACCGGGCCCTTCGTTTTCATCCATAAAGTGAAGGCACTGAACGCGATGCCCGCCACGTGCCCTTTCCGCACTGAGGTTCCCTGACTCTGAAGAACCCCTCCGCAGACATCGACCTGGGAGGGAGCTCAGGATGCACGGTCCCACACCCGCAGGCAGCCTGCCCTGCTGCAGTGCGCGTCCCTGAGGCCGGCGATCGGGGCAGTGCCTGAGTGGTAGACAGGGCGTGTTGGTTCACATACACGGTTTCGCCAGCACATCGTCACCGGTGCCACCGCAAAGCCAAGTCTCCCAACCGCGCTGAACACAACCAGCCACGGAGGAAAAGGCATGACGCCGTGTGCTGACTCGGTGCGCTCCCCGGGCGGCAGGGCCTGCCCCGGGGGGCGCTCGGCAAAACACTGCTGAGGACCCTCCCGACGTCCCATTGTGAGGAGGTCTCTGCGCCCTGCTGGTGGGAGCACGGACCACCCCCACTTCCGTGTCTCCTCCCGGGACTGCGCCTCCTACTTCTTTCTGGTGGGTCTTTCCCTGGCCTCGTGCACAGGGGCAGCTTCGTGCTAAGTCATAGGCTGGGCGGCACTGCTCTGCGGGTCTGTAGAACTTTCTAGTGCGTCTTCCTGTTCTCCACCACTGCACCCTGCAAATTCCAGCAGCCTGGCTGCCCCCAAATTCTGACTTCTGATCCATAATTTGAGCAAGACCGCAGGCTCTCTTAGGGGTGCTCAGCCCTGCACCACCGCCTGGAAGCTCCTCGCAGGCAGTGAGCTCAGAGGCTCCCCGGGGATTGTCCTCTTCTTGGGGAATGACTTTCACGTGCTACCTAGTGACCAGCGTCTGAATGTGTTGTTCATATGTTTTGCTTAGGTAAGAGCATACATCAGCTCCCCATTACTCCTTCGTGGCCAGATGTGGACGTTTACAGGACATTTTTAGGTGTCCTGCTTGCCACTGGTTTTCTCTCTCTCTTATTAGTAGTGTGGCTGTTATTTCATTCCTGGCCCGGCCTCTGTCCATCCTCAGCTTGGAGTTAGGCTGGGGGATGGGCTACAATAAAAACCATCATTCTGAGTGTGGGGCACCTGAGCATCGCGCCAGTGTCTCCAGCACCACCGGGTCCCCGAGGTCTCCGTGTGGAGCAATGGGCACGAGTACCTGCAGCGTCCTCTGCACACACGGTGGCAAAGGCATCGTGGAAATAGCTGTTATCAGTCCCACCCATCCGCTCTCTCACCTGCTCAGCAGACACTTACCAGGCACCTTGGGTGTACCAGGCGTGAGCTTAGGTTTGTACAAAGACAAAATGAAATCAAACCCAGTTCTCGACTTCAAGGGACTCACAGTTGAGAGGAAGGTTCCCACAGCCAGATGGAAAAAAAAAAGAGGAAAATGACAAATGTCATTTGGTAGCAAGAACCCTAGTTCACGGAGCCCATGTGGCATTCTTTCTGGAAGGGCTCAGGACAGTTTGGGAGGAATCTGGGCAGAAAAGCCTGAGACTCATACCTGGTGATATTGTCTGAAAAGGCGATATGATTACACATGTTTGGCTTCCTTTGCATTAACACACCCCCAACAAGAGGACCCTGCTTCTCACGCCTGCTTACGACCCGTGCTCATGGTCTAGGGTGCACGGTAACTCTTAGAACTCATGAGCCTAAGTTCATTCAGTCGTTTACCTTTTGTTTTTTTCAGCAAATATTTATCGAACACCTACTGCGTGCATTATTCTAAGCCCTAGAATATTCACCTGGAATTGTAAGTGAATAAGACACAAGGCTTGGGGGAAGGGTGTAGCTCAGTGGTAGAGCCCGTGCTTAGCAAGCATGAGGTCCTGGGTTCAATCCTCAGTGCTTCCACTAAAAAAAAAAATTAAGAAATAAACCTAATAATTACCTGCCCCCACCAAAAAAAAGCTTTTTAAAAAAAGACACAAGACTTTTGCTTCTGTGGAGGGAAGATATTACCATGGAGGGAAGATACTGCTGGACTGTGACAAGCAAAAAAAAAAAAGAGAGAGAGTGAATAAATGATATGCAAAACAATTCCAGCTAATAATAAGTACTATGAAAGATAAAAGAGTAACAAAAGAGAGGGATCTGGGTGATCCAGACCTACCCTGAAGTGCCACGGAAGCCGAGATCTACAGGATAGTGTCTGTGTGATTTGCGGAAGGGATGTTCCAGGCAGAGAAGACAGCCAGTGCCAAGGCCCCGGGGAGGCCAGGGTGGCTGCGCGGTAGGAGGTGAGGTCAGAGTTAAAGCCAGAGGCAGATTGCACAGAGCCCTTTGGGTCGTGAGAGAGGACAGGAGTGGGTTTCAGTGGGCCAGCAGCGCGATCAGACTCCTGTTTCTGCAGGCATTTCTGGCTACTGTGCAGAGGAGAGTCTGCTGAGACACAGGAGTGGGTGCAAAGAGAGCAGGTAAGCGACTATGTCCGCAGGCCACACATGCTAATGGCTTGGACTAAACTGGTACCAATGGGAGCCAAGACAGGTGAACGATTAGGGATGTATTTTGGAGGTGGCGTTGGCAGGACCAGCCGGTGGGCTTGCTGTGGAGAACAAAGCGAGGAGAGGACAAGTCAAACCCCCAAATCGCGGGGTCACCTTCTCTCGCCCCCTTTAGCCCCAAGGCAGCCACTGTCCAGAATGCTGCACATTTTGCTTAAATGTCTTTCTGTGTGGTTGTTCTGGTTGGTTTAACAACTGATTTTTTTTTGAAGCTAACACGAAACAAAATCAGGCAGATTCTAGAAATATTTTCCAAGCACCATTTTCCTTCTGAAAAAAAAAAATTAATGGGTAGGGGGGATGATATAAATCAACTGGAATTCCTCATGGCTACCTAATTTCAGTCTGGAACTGACCCCTAAAATATACAAGAATCATAGCAGTTTAGAAACAAAATTCTCACAAGAGCCCTGATACTAGATCTGGGAATACGAGCTTAGATCTTAATAGATCTGAGCCAAAGCTAATTTTCCTAGCCTAGTCTTAAAACATCGCTTCATTTCAGGAAGGGAGGGAGAGAGGAAAGGAAGGGGGGAAGGAGGGAGGGAAGGGAAAGAAGGAAAATGAAGGGGAAAAAAAATCTTAAAAGAAAACAAAAGCAGTAACACTAGGTGGCAGTGACATCGCGACTTAACAGGGTTTCAAACCGGACAGACTGACAGCCTCGTTGCTCGGGGAGATTAGAGATTGAAGTGAAAAACCTGTGAATCTCAGAGACATGTCCCCATTTCCATGTCCAGCATCTCTCTGCCTCCGAGTGCTGTGTTCATGCGCCTCTGACCCCAGGACAGAAAAATAGATCCCAGAGCTCCTCCATATACCACACCTTTAAGACCCGCCCTGTCCTTCCACGATTCTTAGGAAGGCTGCAAAATGAATTCACATGATTAGAAGCGTTTTTATTTTGATACTTTTATCAACGATTGAAGTTCCAGACCTCGGAAGACCCTACTAGCGCGCAGTTCTCCATCCTGGCTGGGTTTTGGAGTCACCTGAAGGGTTTGTAGGTCCTGATGCTTGAGTCCCATTGGAACCATTTAAGCCAGAATCCCGCTGTGTAGACGACACAATGGGAGTTTTATTTATTTTTTTTTTTTGAAGTTTCCCAAGTGACTCTAATATCCAGCCGAACGTGAGACATGGAAGAGCCACAGATCAGCCACCCCATCTGGCCGTGGACTAGAGTTGTCCACGCCCTTTTTCAGTGGAACCTGCAGTAATCAGTTGACAGACCTGGTGCTCAGGTCGGCTCTCTGAAAAACAGGAGTCATGAGCAGGACCTCACGGGGCTGTTGGCGGCTTTGACCTCTCCTGTGTCGAGCACCACCAGCATCCTTGGCACAATGAATCGCAGCTGTTGGCAATCAGAGCTCCTGCCAAGAGCTCATCAGACGGGGAGCCAGAGGGGCTTCTGAGATTCCAGAGACGGGGCTGAACTGGAATATTGCTGCGAATGAAAAGGTAAAACTCGAGGCAGGAAGTACTGGTGCTGACTCTCTGCTGGGGCCGGCACAGCTGCTCGGACCGGTGACATCACACGGTCCTACCAGCCCCACAACTGTCATGTTTCAAGCCTGCTGAGAAGCCAGGTCCGGGGGACACTCCCCAGTCTGTGCTGACTGCAGTGTGATTCGTCATAACGATGCTTGAGAATAACACATATTCAACAAGCAAGGAGCTGAGCAAACACTGTCTTTGCCTTTCGGTGGACTAGCATACAATCGTTAAAAGGAGATGCTTTTGAAGAAACACACAGTATCATGTTAAGTGGCTGAAAGAAACGGATCAAACTGATTTCACAGGTCCGTCGTAACTGCACACCTGGGCGTGTGTCCTTGTGAGAAAATACTCCCCTCTGAGTAAAAGCCTGTCTTGGGCTCGACCCCCTGTGCTGGTCTGAGACCAGTCCTGGATCCCTGCAAGTCACTGTCTTTTAAAGAAACAGCTAACCTGCTGGCATGTCTCATAGGCTGTACCGTCTACTCAGTGACCTTGAGTTTTTTAGGAATTAGGCAGAGTAAATTAATAGACATAGATTACATAGATAAAGAGATGGGGTTTTTTCCTACAATATTTATATTCAGTTCTTTCCCCAGCTCCTCCTAAGATGCCTCAGAGGCTGAATTTCCTCCATACACTTTCCATGTCCTGGGTTAGGGCTGCCACCGTTCCTCCTGGTGAGCACCTGCAGCAGATGGTGGCCACAGACTGGGTGGCCTCAGTGATTACATCTCTGGTTGTGCATGATTCTCAGAGTGATATTTACCACATCACCCTATTACCCCTCTCAGGAGAACAGACCATAACGCCAGGAGAGTGACGCTGTTCTAAGAAAAACCACAAATTCACTTTAATCTTTTAAACAGAAATGGTAATAAACCAAGCTCAAATACGAAGAATCCGATTAGCAGTTACAAATGCCTTGCAACACACTACACACAGGAGACCCTGAAACACCAGGGAGAGTGGAGACGGCACCTCACACATCCCAGCAGGAATGCGGGGAGGCGTTCAGGGAGGTCCCCGCGCTGAGCAGCAGGAGGAGCCTGCAAAGGTGGGTCACTGGGAGAACCGGCTTCTAAGGGCAGAGCATCTGCATCAAAAGCAAAGCCAGGTCCAGGGAGCACGAAGGAGACCGAGACGCCAAGAGGCACACAACACTGGACTTGTCCACAAACAGGTGGGGCTGACTTCTAAAACCGGAGAATCGGATAAACCAGCTCTGCATTGCAGCTGACTCTGACTAGGAGTTCATCAATTCCATCCGGCTTCAGCCACGCCAGCCCCCAAACCCGGGGCGAAGATGATCCAACGGGTGACGATTACATTGCCCTTGGCTGGGAGAGGGTCGGGGAAGAGGCTGCTCACACAGGACAACACAGCGACCTGAGGCAGGACGTTTACCGCAGCCTCTGCCTCTTTCAAATGGTCAGGTCCATGCACATAGGTCAAATGGATTTAAGATACTTCGTCCTCTCAGAAAACAGAGTACAATAGGAAAGAGATAATAAATGCTTGCAAGCTTTGATCTAGTCTGCAAAAAAATAAAGTGTTATTATTATTCAGGATACAAACATAAAGATACGGGTCTGAGCGTGCCTTGTCTGAAAGGATTAATATGAGAAATAAATCCAGGAGCTATAAACTAGTCTTAAGTATACGCATGTGTTTCAGCATTACTAGTTAAATGTCATGGAAGTCGCGTTGTAAATCAGTTATTTCATTAACATCTCAGAAACTCGCATGATGTATCCCTACCCCACTGCAATCTGTCACTCACGCGCTCACTAAACATCCAGCATTCACTCTCTCTCTCCCTCTCTCCCTCTCTCCCCCTCTCCCCCTCTCTCCCTCTCTCTCTCTCCCTCTCTCTCCCTCTCTCTCCCTCTCTCTCTCTCTCTCTCTCTCTCTCTCTCTCTCTCTCTCTCTCTCTGAAGCTGTGGAAGGACCCTCTCCGTTGGGCTCCTTGGCGAGGAGAAGGATGCTTTTTCATCCCGCGGGAGAGCAGCCAGCACAGCTCGGATGCACCTGGGAAGCAGACACCAGCTGCGCGGGCTCGGCCCTTACAGCCGTGGGATGCCTGCTTCTCTGCTGCCCAGGAGCCCATGAAAACTGCTCCTCTCCCCGCACTTCCCTCCCCCAATCGTCCCCCCGAAAGTTCAGGGCAGCATTTTCTCCGGTCCCCGCGGCTAACACAAAGCGCGGGGCGGTTTGTTCCAAAGACCCGTAAGCAAGCAAAGAAAAGGTCCTAAGGCCTCAACCAAGCAGAATCTGGAGGTTGATTGCCTGTCGATTGAGGAGAGCTAAGGAAAACGGGGAGTCTTTTAAAGGCAAAGAAGGCCGTGTGAGAAGACGCCAGTCTCGGCACATCCTGAGTTTCGTGGAGAACACGTTTCCAAGCAGCCTTCCTTCACAGCCACCTCCTCACGGTTTGTGTTTCTCATGAGCTCTAGAAGGAGACCTCTCCAGGGGCAGTTTCAGGAGGCCTTGTTAAGCTTAACTACCAGTCCTCTCTGTTTCATGCCATCAGCATCTCAGGTTGCCCTCTTGACTAGAGGTGGCTGCTGGGAACTGAATTTTATCCCCCCACAAAATTCCCGTGTCGAAGCCCCTGACCACCGATGAGTCTGCGCTTGGAGGAACGATGTAATTAAGGTCAAACGAGGTCCTAAGAGTGGGGAACTGATCCAATGGCATTAATGTCCTTACTGGAAGAGACACCAGAGCACTCACTCGCTCTCTCCACCATGTGAGGACACAGGGAGAAGGTGACATCTGAGTCAGGGAGAGGGTCCTCCCCAAAATCAGCCCCCGCAGGAACCCAGCCTCCAGAACGGGGAGAAAGTACACTTCTGTTGTTTCAGATCCCAGGTGCTTCAGATGCACCTAAAGGCCTGAGAAGCCGTATCCTGAATGACTGATGGCATCATATTAAGATGAAAAGAAGACAGCGTTAGGAGACAGTACGGCCTCGAGAGGATGTGAGACGGGGCGAGTCACAGCTCTGAGCCTTGATTTTTCTACGTTTGCAGATTGGGAGATTGGACTAGAAGAGCTGTTGTGTGCTGCTCAGCTCAACCTTTCCATGTTCTCTCCTGAAAGTAAGATCCACAAACACACAGTCCTCCCCTCTTTTATGTCTGTCTGTCACTCAGTCTGGCAGAAATCCCACTGCGATAGTTGCCTAGTGATGGACTTGGAATAATCTTGAACTGTGTTCACTCATGGACCGGACAGCTCACCTTGTCTGAGCGGAACACGGGCATCGATGTGTCCAGTCGTGCCAGTGATGTGAACCGTGACCCAGAAAGAGCCGATGTGTGTATGAGAGAAGTCCCTGTGCGTGTTGGGGGTAGCAGACTCTGGACGCTTCGGCCCCTTTGAAAACTGCTTTCACAGGAACATATAGGCCCCATCAATATCCAGCGCCAGTCAGGCTCCCCCCGAGGCCCCGGCGGTCTCCGTAAGCCAGAAGCGGCTGGAGCAGAGGGTCAGCGGTGACTAAGGCAACACGTCCACACCTGAGCGCACGGCTGTGGGGTGTGCAACAGTGACCTGGAAACACTGGCCCGTGTAGGACAGACGTTTCTTTCTCTTTCCTTAGAATTCCTAGCTGATGCCATGGGCTGCTCTGGGGAGGCCCCCAGGCCCCTGGCCTCTCCTCTCCAATGGCTCATTCATTCATCCGGGTCCCCGGCAAGCCCATCCTTGCTGCCACATCTGCATCCCAGCCCCTAGGGGGGAGGAAAGCAGAAAGTGGGTGGAAAGAATGGACCTTTCCCTCAAGAACCAGATGTTCTATACATCACTTCCACACTTTGCCCCCCGGCCAGGGCTCAGTCTCTGGGCCAGGCCCAGCTCAAGGAAAGGCTGCGAAATGTCTGCCTGGCAGCCTTGTGCCCACCACCAAGTCCTGATACCACAGCAGACGGGGAGAATGCCCCCCCACCCCGATCGGCCGCCAGCGACCTCCCCGCAGTGAGCACACGTGAAAAGCCCCAAGGACCCCCAGGAAGGGCTTACACGGACTTTGGAAACGGATTCATATTCAGAAAACACTGCTTTGCGACCCTGTTTCTCACCCAGACTAAATCTGACTTGCAGGGAGTTCAAAACGAGTACAGAGAGGACTAGCTGTGTCCCTGGGTTGACTTACTTTCTGGAAATGTACCATCTTTGCAGAACTTCTTTATTAATTGATATGAGTAAACGTTTCCCCCTTTTCTATCCATCAGACAGACGGTCACACCTCAGGAAGACTAAGTGTTTCTGCAGTCAACCTCAGAGGTTAATGGCTTCAAGGAAAGCCCTGTGGCCCCTCTCTGTGCACCATGAATGTCTGAAGTGGATTTGGATTCTTTCAGTACCAGGTCCAAGGTTTCTTTCCAGTTCCTGCAAGCTTCTCAGAGGTGAAAGTCAATAATCCAACAGTCGATCAGTGCGGGCTTCGGCAAATGGTATTTGTGTTCAAACTTCTTGTCATTCTGTCTTCTGAAACACCCGTGATGAAAATGAGAACTTAGCTGACAAAGAGCTGCTTTGGAAGGTTGTTCAAAGCAGAGATTTCCGGCCTCCTGTCTCCAGTGAGTCACCAGTAAGTCTGGATTAACTTCCAGGAACCTCTATTTTTCAAAAACTTTAACATTGTTTAATTTAATTTTTTTTAATTTAAAATGTAATACGTGGTCAGATTTGAAGTTCACAAGCTCATCAGGGAGGTATCATCCCACGGTGTAAATAATTGTATTGATAAATCATATGTAGGCAAATCACTATAAATTAATACCTACAATATTTAGGAATTTTTTTCACCAATGCTATTAAAAGCATTTTGCTATATGTAGTTTAAATGTTCATAATCTTTAATAATCCACTTAGTAGGTGACTAGCCAGTGGCCCTTCATATACATGAAAACGATTCTGCGTTTCACTTTCTCTAAGTGAGAGAAGACTCTGAGTTTTTGCTTCGGCCACTGGGCCACCCTGAGGACCATGACTGGGACAACACATGCTGTTACAGAAACTGGAGAAGAAGGCACTTTCTAAGTGACTGTATTCATTAGTGTTTAACCAAGAAAAAAAAAAAAGCTCCTCAAATATTTACAATAAGGGAATTTACTGCACAGAAGAGGTTACATGGCTGGTGAAAGGAACTGAGAAGCCAAACCCAGGCATCAGATAACCCAGATAGTAGCAACAGCGGGCAGTCAGGACTGCCCTGAGGCTGGGGACAAAGTAAGAAAAGCAGTGTCCCCTGAGACCCCAGCTCAGCACCCCCCCCAATGGAAGCTGGGACCACCCCCCAACATGTGTCTGGTGGGCGTTGGGGTCTCAAGGAGGTGCAGCTCCTACAAGACACACCACCCGAGACTGTAGGGTAAAAAAGTGATGCCCTGTCTTCTCCAGCCCCTCTAACCCCTCCCTAGTCAGCTGCTCCCGAAGGAAAGCCAGGTGACGTGGGAGCCTGAGACACACAGCCTGCAGAGGTCAGGTACGGAGCAGAGCATGGACGGGGGGAGGAACGACAGACGGGGGACCAGCACAGACTTAGAGATGCTGTGAGGGCAAGGACACTGGGGATGAGGAGTGTGAAGGAAGAGGAAAGGTGGCCCCAAACAAAGAAGGTCGTGGAATATTAATTACACAAGAGAGAACACTTGATGGTGAAGTCCACGGTGGAACTACGGACAGAGATCAGGCTTCCTGCTCCTGCTGTAAACTAGACTCCTGAGCCTTGAAAAGAACTGGGGAAATGCAGCACATGACACAAGGGTAAGCGTCCTTTCCAAAGTCACACTCATGTCATTTTTATCAAAACCCGTTCTTTATCCATTTCAAACATCTCATGGATGCATGAATCCTATGTTTTAAACAAATGTTTATAATTACAGAATTCCAAAGATGGTCCAATGTTAGGACCAGTACAATAACTCATTCATTAAAAATTAATGAGTGCCAAAAAAAAATCTCATGACTATCAGGTTTCAGAAATAAGGGTTAACCTGAGGTAAATTACACAAAGTAGAGAAAAGAACGATAAAAAAGCCATCTGACTCTCTTAGAATCACCTATTAAAAAAAGAATTCAGTTTGAGTAATTTTTTATATGTAATAAACTTTTCTCTTTTTAATATTAATATTGTTCTCTCTTCTCCTGTCTGTGACCTTAAATTTGAATGGATAATACCTATGATTTATAGTAAATTTTATTTCCTTATTCTTTGAGTTTTTTTAATACACAAAAGACTATTTCAATAAATTCTACATTTTATGAAACTCAGTTTTGGAGATAAGATATAACATATTAGCTTTAATTCCCAAGCTTCACTTAAATGTTTAGTATTAGAACTTGCATTTTTATTCTAGTTTCAAAAGTCATGCCATAAGACATATTAGAAATGCCAGGTTCTGGGTAGACTATAGATAAATAAAAAAGAGAAAAGAGAAGAAAAAAGTTGTCAGAATAAGAATCTGAATCATCTCCTTCTCTACTGAAGGAAATACACGTAAATGGTAGCTACCCTAAGAAAGAAACTATAATTAATTCAAAAAATGCTTTTACTTTAAAAATTCATTTGGCTTACCATTTTTGTCCATGTATTTTTTGCTTTATAAATTATACTTTGCGTCAGATAGATTTTATTGTTTTTCCTAATCTCCTTGTTGCAATCGTACCTTAGTACTGTATCATTCTATACACAGATTTACTTCTAAAATTTTCTCCCTATGAACATCTTAAAATATTTTTTAAAAAACGTTTAAACATTAGTTTCTTTCATACTGTATGAAACATACAGTGTGTACAGAAAAGTTATATGTATGAAAACGTAATTTTACAGATCCAGTAAATTCAGTGTCCCTAGCAGGATAAAAATAAACTGAAACAAACTTGGCTCTAAACGTATTATATGCTAGTAAAAACCAAAGGTAAAGAGGAAATCTTGAAAGCAGAGGGAAATGACATACTTCACATGGAGGACAATAATTATGAGTAACTTTGTTGATGTTTATATTTTTAAAGACTTTTTTAAAAGAAATTTTAGGTTTACAGCAAAATTGAGAAGGTTCAGGAATTTCCCCAATCCCCCCACACGTGCATAGCTTCCCCATTATGATGCCCCACCAGAGTGAGACATTTGTTACAACTGATGAACCTACACTGACACATCACTATCACCCCAAATCCATCGGTTACATTAGCATACACTTTTGGTGTCGTGCATTCTACAAGTTTGGGCAAATCTATAATGACATATACCCACCATTACAGCATCATGCAAAGTATTCTCATGGCCCTAAAAGTCCTCCTTGCTCCAGCTAGTCATTCTCCCACTATGACTAACTTTTCAGAGGGTGCAATGGAAGCCAAAAGACAATGGAATGTCATACTTAAACTTACACACTATTCTACATCAATGGTATCTCAATAAATCTGGGGGAAAGGAAGATATTAGATGGAAAATAAGCATATGAGAAGATGCTCCACATCACATGCCATCAGGCAAGTGCACATTAAAAGAGCAACGAGCTACCTTGATATACCTGTTAGAATGGCCAAAATCCAGAACACTGGTAACACCAAATGCTGACAGGAACGTAGAACAACAGAAGTTTCCATTCACTGCTTATGTGAATGCAAAATGATACAACGATTTCGGAAGACAGTTTGGTGGTTTCTTATAAAACTAAACATACCCTTACCATTTGAGCCAGCGATCACATTCCTTGATACTTCCTCAAAATTGTTGAAAACCTGTCCAGTCCAGACAGACAGAATGTGCAACATAAGGGTGAAAATCGACAGTGAACTCTGAGCAATAACGGCGTACCTGGGTAGGGTCCTCAGTTGTGACAAATGTACTGCTTTGGTGGAGGATGCTAGTAACAGGGGATGATACTCATGTGCTGGGGCAGAGGGCATGTGGGGAAAATCTGTTCCTTCTGTTCAGTTTTGCTACAAAACTAAAACTCTAAAATTAAAGTCCATTCTTTAAACAAAATCTTGAGGAATCATCAATGGAATTACTAGAACTAGTAAGTGAGTTTATCAAGGTTATAAAACACATGGTTAATGAACAAAAATGAGTTATTTCTTTATATCACCAGAAATAAAATTAAAACAAAAAAAATTCTGTTTACATTAGTGTCAAAAATGTAAAATACTTAGGAATAAACTTAACAAAAGATACGTAGCAACTATGTGCTGAAACTACAAAGCACTGCTAAGAAAAATTAAAGAAAGCTTCAATAAAGGAAAAGATAGACTATTTTCATGGATCAGAAGATGTAATATTGTTAAGATGTTAATTTACCCCAAATTTATTTCTAGATTCCATGAATCCTTTTCAAAATTGACAAACAAATTCTAAGATGTATATGGAAACTTGAAGCACCTACAACAGTCAAAACAATCTTGAAAAAGAATAATGGAGTTGGATAATCTACCTTTCTTACTTTAAATCTTAACAGCCAAGAGAGTGTGGTACTGGCAATAGAACAGAAAAGAGTCCAGAATTAGACCCAACTTTATATGGTGGAACGATTTTCAACTGAGACACAAAAGTAATTTTATGGGAAAATATAGGTGTCGTGTAAGGGCCTGACATTAAGCTTTTGATTGCCAAGGCACCCATTTCGAAAGACATCCTTCATGAATAAACATATTGCCAGCTGCACGACAACCAGATAAGGAGCCAGACTGCACCGCCTCCCTGTAAGAAGCTCCTTCCTCCAGGAAGTCCTGGGTAACCCAGTAACTGCCCAGCTGGGTGACACAGCTTCTCCCTTCTTGTGCCCTAATTCCCATTCTTATGCTTTAAATTAGCCAATAGAGAATGAACCCTCAAGCCCTAGACACCCCACTTTTTGACCCTAATAAAGGCAGAGCCCCATGTCTGCACTGTCTCTACCCATGACCTGTGCGGTGTCTCCAGCATGCCCTAGAGTAAATCTTGTTGCTCAAAGCCCCCTTATGGTTTCTTGCTGATAATGAAAGCCCCAAGAGCCCACTCAGTCATAAATAGTGTCCCCAGTGGGATAAATGTCTGTGGCGCTCCCTATGAGCGATGTGTACAGCGTGAGCACCACGCCTTCCTCACCAAGGGCACTGCCGTCAGTAGGCTCGGGGCAGATGGAAGAGAAAGTCTTTTAACAAATGGTGATGCGACAATTGGATGTCCATATGGAGTAAAACAAATCTTGCTGCATACCTCACACTGCGTGCAAAACTTAACCCAAGGTGGATTAGAGAACTACCTGTAAAAGTTAAAACTATAAAACTTCTAGAAGAGTCATAGGAGACTATCTCATGACCTGAGGGTAGACAAATACGTATCAGACAGGACCCAGGCATTATGAAGTACCAAAGAAAAATGGATCCATTCTATTTCATCAAAATTTAAAGTTTCTCATTAAAAACATGGTTAAGAATATAAAGGGGCAAGCCACAGGCCAGGAAAAACTGTTTGTAACACTCATAGCTGAAAAAAGAGCCAGTATCCAGAATATGTAAAGAAACCCTCCAATTCAATAATTAAAAGACAGTGTAATTAAGTCATGAGCAGAGCAACGTGAAGAGACACTTCACAAAGGCATCTGTGTGAACAGCCAGCAAGCATATGAAGAATGCCCACTATGTTGTCATTGGGAAGATGCAAATTAATGTCACAAAGAGCTATTTCTATACACCCACTAAAATGGCTAAAACTGAAAATACTGGGCAATTAGAATTTGCATGTATTGTTGGCAGGTGTGTAAGATGGTACAAACGCTTTGGAAAAAAAGGTTAAGCAGTTTCTTGTAATGTTTTTACCCTGTTACCCAACAATTCTGCCCCTAAGTATTTACTCGAGAGAAATGAAAACATACGCCCACACAAAGACCTGTAAACAAGAGTTTATAGAAGCTTTAGTCTTAACAGCCCCAAACTGGAAACAACCCAAATGGCCGTCAGCTGATGAGAGAATAAACCTCAGAAAGATTAAAAGGTTAACGTGTTCAGTTAAACAAAGGACCCTTTCAAGAGACAAGGTGTGCTTCAATCAAAACAGAGGGCCTCTGGGAAGCTTGAGGGCGACGTCCTTCAGTGCTCTCACAGCTGCCTGAGACAGCGAAACGATGATCCTGAAAACATGGCTTTTACTAAATGGAATGAAATCCAGTAAAATTTACTGAAGGTCCACAGATTTCTTAAGAAAATTGTTTCAGTCAAGACTTTGCCATCATGGGCTAAGAGGGACAATGAGATGAGACTGTTGGACTCCCCAGATTCCCGGGCAGGAAGCAGGCTAATAAAGCTACTCAACTGCAGGCAGGAGCCGCCTTTCGTGAAAAAGGAAGGATGGTTCAGAAAGTGGAACCAAGAGCCCAGAAGGTGGATCCGTGAGCCGGGGAGAATTATTCCCAGGCCTGGAAATCCAATCAAGAAATTTCCGTTGGCTCAGCTGGATTTTGGAACTGCCTTGAAAGGATGGGTGGGTTTCTTTTTTTTACCTTCCATTTCCCCATTTTTTGAACCATAATATCTGCGTCTGTTATCCTAGGCCTGTCCCATCATCGCATGTTGGGAGCAAATGATTTGTGTCATTAATTTCACATAACCACAGATGACAAGAAACTGTGCCCTGGCAGCTACGCTCGGTGACTACGTCTGCTAGCTTCATTCCCACCCGGCTCTGATTTAGATTTGGGATTTGAGCTGGTGAAATTTAGATGAGGTTTTGGGCTCTGAATTGGTGTCGTAGTGGGATGAGACTCTTGGGAACTTTGTAGGGTGTGGATATATTTTGCATTTGGGAGGGCCATGAGTGATGGAGAACCGGAGGGTGGACCGTGGCTGGCAGAATTCTGACATGGTCCTCAAGATTCCCATCCTGTGTTGTACGCACCTTGTGTAACTGCCTCTCCCGGATTGTGGGCTTGCACTCTGAGTATGTGCAGACATACTCCAATGACTGGGTTGCAGATCAGTTCACTCTGAGTTCAGCAAAAGGGAGATAGCTTAGGCAAGTCTCATCTAATCAGGGAGAGGCCCTTACAGAGGAGCTGTGCGCCTGCAGCCTGGGAGGGGGAAAAGACAAAACAAAACTAATGGCCACGCTGTGAGCTCCCTAGGGAGGCCGCATGACAAGGAACTGTGGCGGCCTCCTCCGGGAGCTAAGAGCGGCCCCTGGTAACAGCTTGCGGGAAAACAGGACCCCAGTCATACTACGACGAGGAAAGGGGTTTTCCCAACAACCAGTGAGCTGAGTGGAGCACTCTGAAGCCCGGATGAGAGCAGCAGCCCAGGCCGACCCCTTCATTTCACCTGGTGGGATGCCCAGCAAAGAGCCCAGTTAAGTCCTACCCCAACTGCTGACCCAGGGACACCGTGTGACAATGCATTTGTGTTGTTCTAAGCTATTAAGTTTTATGGCAATTTGTTATACAGCATAGAAAACTATTGTATTTTTCCTAAAGAGATAGTTTTAAAAAATAAATACGGAAACATTTCCTTCTTCTTCTCTGAAATCACACAAAATATGCAACTGCGACTCAGACTGAGACAGAGATGGATGAGCGATTCCCCAGTGTCAGCTGCCACTGAGAACACTGACCATGCAAAGGAGATACGCATAGAAGCCTTTTACCAAATTTTGAAATTCTAACATTTTAAGATAAACAGATGGATGAATGAACAGACCAGGGAGGCGCAAAGGTCTGCCAACAGCTCTGCCCCGGATTGCACGGAAGTGCGGCCACCTGCAGCGTGTGTGCGGTTGTTCTGCGCTCCAGGCTTCCCGGATTCTCTGCCTCATTCTTTTCAGATGTTCCCTCTGAAGTGATGCATTCTTTGACAACACTCAGAGAATGGAAAAGGTGAAGTAATAATATTTAAAAAGTGTCACCCTTGTGGCAATCCCATTTTCTATGATATGTCTGTATTCTGAATATCCTTTGGACCAAAACATCATCATTCTAATGCCTGGCTTCACCCACAGGGGCTTATAACGGCTTTATGATGCTTTGACTAAGAGATGACTTGAGACACCATTTGATTTTAATTGATCATTTGATTGAAGGCATAGAAGTTTGGGGGCCCCAAGGGAACTCATCATATTAAGATCCCAGATAGATGAGTGGTCTGTCTTTTCTCTGATAACATAAGAGAAGGGGAGAAGGCCAAGAAGAGCTTGAGAAGTTGCCCCAAGTGCCTTGTCATACAGATCATTTTTAGGAGATTGGATACATGGAAGTCAGGCATCTGGAAATTGCACGTTCAAATAGTCCCAAATAAAAAATCTAGTGTAACTTCTTAAAGTATGGGCCAGGGCAGAGCAGGTCTTCTCTAGTTCTCTTGACTTGACAGAGACATTTTAAAAAACAATGACTGGAAATTACTATGAGAAAACTTGATTCAAAACAACCAAGGTCTTTTAGTTTCATTTTAGCTACACATCAGAAAGCCACGTGGGGCGTGTGTGTGTGTGTGTGTGTGTGTGTGTGTGTGTATTTCCTTTAGTGTGTCTCTGTAGCAAGTATTCTGAAAAATTCTCAACTTAAACTGAACAGATAACACAACTTTGAATATTTTTGTGTTAGTCAAGTCTTCTATGGTGGCTCCACTGATAACAACCAAGGAACAAAGATCAAACTCAGGGATGGTGCTCAGTCAAAAATATCCTATTGCCCCATAGTAAAAATCTGAGCTTTATGACTCAAAATAGCACCATCCAAAAAAAGACAAATGATTCCAAGGTGATGACCTCTGTTGTGTAAGGTCTTTAAAAGTAACAATTAACACGCACATCCACATCATTTTGTTCTTTGACTTACAGTGTGATTAAAGTCAAGTTTTGGTGAATGTCAGCAGGAAGACGATATATTTTCAGGACCCAAAGTGAAGTTACACATCTACTCTTTGTGGTTGGTGCTATGGATGGAAAGAAGGGTTTGCAGATTTTCACCGCACCAAAGGCTGTGTGCAATTCATTAACCTTCGGGAAACTGCCATTTATTACATTCAAAGACAGAGAAAATCAAAACTTTATCCATCTTTGGGGCATCCAAAGGAATGAAGACAGGTCAACGATATTTGCTTGATTCTGGCATAACATTTCGGCTCTTTGATAGAAGTAGCGTCGCTGACGGGGAAATGCAGGGCAGAATACCCTCTATGCATCATTGTAACTCTCCCCCCAGCTTTGCTTGCACGAAATGACCCACTTTCCAGTGAGCAACTGGCAAGTCTGTTTAGTTTAGAGTCATGACCAGAAACTATTAGAGCAGATTTCAAAAGTCAAGTTGGGGAATGGAAACTAGCCCTAAATTTGGAAGATGTTTATCAGCCATGGTTTTATTGAATTCCATTCAAATCTGTAAATAGCTGTTACACACCAGTATATACTTAGCACCAGCAATAACAAATTATAGTGATAATAGTATCTGCCATTTTTGACTGTTCTGCACCAAAGACTGTTAACAACATGATTTTGTGCAATACTTACAGTAATCCCATGAGACCATTTTTTTGTATCCTCATTTTTCATACAGAAAAAATAGTAGGAGAATTAGGTTATTACAAGGCATCAAGGTGTATATACTTGCTGAAATAAAAAGAATTTGCATCATAGCAGTATCATCTTCACATCAAAAACAATTTGGTTTCAATAAAAGACAAGTTTAATCTGTCATTTATATTAATGTTGTTATTTTTATCAGTTTTACCTTTTGCTTATTTTTAAGTTCTAAGTTGCGTGTTTAAGAATCATTAACAGCAGGGTTTTATACCCCACTTATATTTACATAGGTTTAAAAAAAACCTAAAGTCAACAATATATAATGTATCACGTTAACTTTTATGGCATCTTCATTTTTTCGAGTTTGTGAAACACTGGAGTACATTTGATAGACGTAAGAAGATTTAAAAAAAAAAAAAAAAAAAGCGAGACTGATAATGTCCATCCTGGAGGGAAGAAAACTGAAGGTAAAGAATTAAACACATCAAAAAATAATCTTAAATTATTTCAAAGATTCTTTCCCAAAAGAGCCAATGTAGTTTTCTTCATAGTCCTAAGTGCTAGGGCTGTAATTAATGGGTGGAAACTACACAAACAAAAAATCAAAGTTGTGGCAAGAAGGAATGCACTACCTTGTGTGGAAATTAATTTCCTTTCATCGGGGACATTTCAACAAAGAATTCTATGATGAGCTTGGGTCTTGAGTGTGGATGGGATGGGTAGACCAGAAGATTTTTAATGTCCCTTCCTGTTTTGAGATTCTTTGACTCTTAAGGAAAGAGCACTGAAACTAGGAAGACAGAAGATAGACTTCCCCCAGTCACCGTTTCACCAGGACTAGATCTGTCTGTGATGACATCTAAAAAAATAAGCAACATCTCAAAGACGCTGAGGCACCAACCAGGAGGGGAAAAAAAGCAAGTAGTTGTTATCCCCAAGAAAGCTTTTAAAACTGAAATGGAGGAAAGGAAGAGATGGTTCAAGTCGACAATATGCCAGTCGATGACCAGGTAGCACACGCCTCTTCTTGGTGGTGTGAGGTGATCTCTCCACTTACGTCCTCCATACGTCTCCACCTTTTGATTGAGGACCTAGCTCCCCAGACTTCCCTTCCAGGCCCCACTCCTAAGAAAAGGATAACATTGGCTCATTCCTCACTGCAGAGAAGTCCTGACAGGAGAAAAAAAGTCTTTATTGACAGGCAGATCGTAGATGAAGGGACAGGAAACACAACACTGCTATTTTAAGACAACTGGCAGAAATGAGAATCTCAGAGAAGTGAGTGGGCCACAAGGCACTACGGCTGACGGAGAACTGGATGAGTCTGGTGATGGCAGAAGTGTTTACATCCATTTCAGAGTCCAACACCCAAGGCTTGAAGAAAGGTCAACAGGAGTTACAGTAGATAAACAGAGACCCGTGGAGTCTCTTCCTCCTCCTCTGTGGTACAAAATTTTGTTTGCAGTTTAGATTTTTTGTAAAATGTAGATAAATGAGAAAACATGCTCAAAATTATTTTCCATTTCCATACCAAATACAGGTAACATTTCTATAAAGCTGTAGTGACTCAACATACCCACTGGACCTCTAGTATAAAATAAATAAAATAGCCCACATCTTATTTTTCTCTGGTTCGTAGATTGTCAAACAAAAATGAATCAAATATCCCCAAGGTGTGCCTGGGTGATCATGGAGCCCCTCACCTAATGGTTCCACGTTCTTCTGACCCGGCGTGTCCTCTGTCTCACCCAGCTTAGTACTGCGGTCCACCTCGCCCTCTCACGGTCTCAACCCTCCAACTCTGCCTACTTTCTCTTTTCCTACAATTACCATTGGAAAACGTCACTAGTACACTGCTTTGTTTTACTATTTATTGTGTCTTTTCCTGTTAGAATGAGGACTCCCTGAGGGCAGGGATCTCTTCCATTTTTTACTAATATATCCCACATCCCAAACAGGGCCTGCAATCCGTCTTTGTTAACTAAATAAATGCCAATTTCCTATTTCTTACCTGTTTTGTTTTTCCACTACGTTGTAAATTCCCTGAAGACAGGACTCATCTCTAATTTGCAGTGACACCCCAGCACACGAGTGCTTAGCGCTGCTGAGTGAGCTGAGAAAGCAGGAGAGAGCAGCCCCTGACATCAGAAGCTGGCCTGGCACTTCTGAGCATCTAGGCCGTGTTGTTGTCCTACCAAACATACGCCATCTCACAGCCTCAGATGAACCTCAAACAAGGCTGCGCTGAGACTGTGATAAAATTAGATGAAGCAACCCTGAATTTTGCCTAAGCACAGACAGAAACCAGCTCACGTATGCCTCTTAGAGGTACCACACAGCACCCCCCCATCTCTTGGCCAAAATGACTGACTACGACTTCTTTACCAGTTATGGCTTTACGCTCATTTTCCTCTCTCTTCCCTGTCCTCACGGATTTACTGAGATGATCATAGACATTATTCAATCTAGAGAAAACCTGTGCTTCCTTAGACCCTCCCCCAACTCATCCTAATCTTATAATTTGCTCTTTGTTAATAGCCTTCTTACTGGAACACCCCATTTTCCCACATGATGGGCGCCCTCACTTGAGGCAGTAATTAGAAAGTCCAGCTTGGGTAACTACCGGGGTGTTTTTGGCAGCCTCAAGTTAAAGAGCATTGACGGAATAAATGAATTACTTAGTTGATGCAAACATTTCAAGAACTACCTGCCTAGGGTTTCCTTAATATCTTGAACTTTGCAACTTCCCAGGTCCATTAGAAGGAAAAGAGTTTCGCCTCCCTGCTTCTCCAGCAAAAAAAAGGCATTCTCCCATCTCCGGGAAAGCCTCGGGGGACTTATTTCAATGGGATTTACTCATCTAAAAGTAAACCCATAAATCAAGGATGAGGAATATGAAAGCCCTGATGGATCACTTTTAAATCATCATTTTAAATTATAAAATCAAGCATAGCGTACATATGTTGTGCATTTCTTCACAGCCACAATGTCATCACTCATAAAATCAACAAAGTCAAATTATATCTCTTGATCTGTAGCCAGCTAGTTTTTCAAGGTGTCAGGAGGCTTCAGCAGTTCTTCAAAGCCCCGAGGAGTAAGCACTGCTATAAAATCTGCATATAAACCCAGAGAAATTACAGTGAAGGGAGGAAGGGAAGGAGCAGGGATTTGGAATTCATTCTTGACGAACAGGGCATCCAAGTTGACGGCCTGGACAGTAGTTAAGGGTGATGAAAACGGGTTCAGTTCAGTCTGTTGCAGTAAGGAAGCGAGTCCAGCATAAACCGATGTCATCCTCCACGTGAGCAGAGGTGACTGGGCACTTGAAAGGAGAACATGGGAGTAGGGCAGGGGATCTTGGGGGCTGGAGCAGCATCCGGGAAGTGGAAGTTTACAAAAAGAGGGAAGGCAGCTGGTTGATGTGATTAGGCCATCTGGGTTTGTTATCCAAGTGAGGCTCCTGTCCTCCCACGGAGACTAGGAGACCAGGGGCCCACCTTTCAGATGCTAATTAGAGCAAATGGTAAATTATTTTGGCAGCTTTGCGCTTTCCCAAATAGGAACTTAAGAACGGTTAGAGTTGTCTTAGGGACCTTGAGCTGTTGGAAAGTATGTTGGTATTTGTTCAAGTCTCTGAGTGCAGGGGTTTGGACGAAATCCTTTGTGCTGAGGGTCTGCAGTCCTTCCTGGCCATTAGTTGAGAAGAGAGCTCAGAGGAGCCTGAGTTTGGTCAAGAAGAGGGCCTTTGTCAAGGGTAAGTTTGATGGAGCCAGTGTTCGTCATTGTCCTCACACCACTTATATATATGGCTTCTGCTGACACGGTGGCTAGGTTCCCGGTGCAGTAGACTTTGTAACTGTCTCCACAACTTCCACACGACCCTGCTATGTGTGTAGCACATGCACAATGTGAGTGTGTCTGACTCCATTCTCAGCTTACGGGGGCAGTGGTGATGGGGCAGTTGATGGGCCTGAGCCAGTCGGGATAGTCCCTTCTCTCTTGGTTCGAACACCCCAAGTCTTAGCCGGTGGGCGCATGAGGATCCACAAGTGTGGACCAATTGGTGAGATGCTGGGCAGCGGTGAGAGGCCACCACTCTGTTTAGAAGCCATGGGGCTCAGCTATCATTCTGACCGTCTCTCTCCAGTGAGAGAAACCAGGCTGAGGACGAACTGATCTACGGAAGAGAACAAAGTGCAGAGAAGTCTCTGGGACTAGGACCAGACCTCTGATCGTACCGCGAGGCCTGCTCTGCCTCCAGCCAGTGAATCTCCCTGTTTGTTTAAGATACTCGGGGCTTTTGCTTTTTCTATTACTTTCAACTAAAACACCCAAACTGAAATGTACATTTGAATATGACCTTTGGGGTGGGGGGAAATGTGGTACAAACGCAGTCAGAGGACAGGCTGTTCATTTGTTTTCAAAGGAGCTTCAGCTAGAAATAATACAGAACTGTTTTTGCAGGTTAATGGTTCGGTGTTTCATACATAAGAAAAAGGACATTTCCAAGCCTATGAGTCCGTGGGGAGAGACGGTGGGTAAGTGGAGGCATAGGTGTGGTAACAGACCTCATCCTTTGTACTCAGAGCACTGCTCGCCAGGCACCTTTTGTTGTGCCCTGGCACCAATCATTGGTTGCTCCTAAGTATGTGTTAAAATACAGTTAGTTAGTGAATGATGACCCCTTTTAAATTCATACACCATAATGATGTCAATTTATTTGAATAGTTGACTTAAAAAGCCGTCGTATTGAACCAGGCATAAGCGCATTAACACCCAAGTGCCTTTTATACCCCAGCGTTCTCCATGCCGTCATCCATTATCTCCTCATTCAACAGCAAAGGTCCCCCGGAAACGCCCCGGTTAGACATCGTTACTAAGCATTTTGCCGTCACTTGCTTGATGAAGGTGACTAATTCTACATCCTGCAGCTATGAGTCAAGGTCTTGGTGAAACACGTGAAATGAGGTGTACGGATCCCTCTGTGCATTGCTCTAAGTGAAAGCAAGCTCGTGGCTGCTGGCAGACCGGGGGGCGGTCGGCGCCAGCCTCCCCCTTTCCCTCCTGGCCCCGCGCGCCCTGGAGGAGGACCGACGACGCGCGCATTGCCCCTGGGGACGCACTCCCTGCCACGGCGGTGGGCCCGCTTCCAGCCTTAGAGCAGGGAGCGCTTGGGCAGGGCTCCCCCCCGCCCGGTGTAGACCAGAAGACGCATAAGAAGAAAATGCCAGCAGGCGTACTTCCCCACGGTCGATAACGGTTCGTGTCCACCAGGATTAGAAAGGAGCCTCAGTGGTTTAAAAGGTGGGCTCTGAGGATGTCACGAGGGTTCGGATCCTGGCCCTGCTCCTTCTTAGTCATATAACCTTAGGGAAATTGAGAGATTCTTTTTAAAAAATACTTTTTTAAATGATTGCGGTATAGCTGCTTTACAACATCATATTAGTTTTGGGTGTACATCATAGTGATTCAATATTTTTATAGATTATACTCCATTTAAAGTTATTATAAAATAATGGCCACGTTTCCCCATGCTGCACAATATACCCTTGTTGCTTGTCTGTTTTATACGTAGTAGTTTTTGTCTTTTAATCCCCTCCCTTTGTCTCGCCCCTTCCCCCTTCCTTCTGCTCACTGATAATTTGTTCTCTATGCCTGTGAGTCTGTTTCTGTTTCGTAAAATACATTCATTTGTTTTATTCTTTCAATTTCACGTATAAGTGATAACATCGAGTGTTTGTCTTTCTCTGTTTGACTTTTTCCACTAAGCATAGCACTCTCGAGGTCCATCCACATTGTTCCGAGTGGCAGAATTTCATTCTTTATAATGGCTGTGAAATATGACATTGTATCACTGCTTCTTTATCCATTTATCTGCAGCAAAGGAAACTATTGACAAAATGCAAAGGCAGCCAACTGAATGGGAGAAAATATTTACAAATGATATGACTGATCAGGGGTTAATATCCAGAATTTATAAATAGCTCATACAATGCAATATCAAAAAAAAAAAAAAAAAAAGCAAAGAACCCAAGTAAAAAATGGACAGAAGACCTGAAAAGACAATTTTTTCCAAAGAAGATGTGCAGGTGGCCAACATGGAAAAATGCTCAACAGCCCTAATCATCGAGAAATGCAAATCAAAATCGCCATGAGATATCACCTCACACCTGCCAGACTGGCTATTATCAAAAAAGGACCACATATAACAAACGTGCGTCAGCGAGGATGTGGAGAAAAGGGAACCCTGGTGCGCCGCTGGTGGGATTGCAAAGCGGTGCAGCCACTGCAGAAAACAGAGCAGAGGTTCCTCAAAAAACTAAAGCTAGAACGACCGTATGATCCAGCAATTCCACTGCTGGGAATGTATCTGAAGAAAACAAAAACACTTATTCAGAAAGATACTTGCACCCCAGTGTTCATGGCATGAACTTCTAAGACAACAACAGACTGCCCCACACAGCAGGCTTTCTCGATCATTTTGACGGGGGGGGGGACCCTTTAAATAATTTCCGGGGTATCAGATGTCAAAAAAGCATGACCTACATGGTGTGTAGTATATGCACATGGAGATTTGTTTCCCTTGTTTAAAACTAAAAATGACTTTTTAACTTATCTTTGCTGGAAAAAGGAAAAACAGTTATGCTTAGTTTTTGACCTTCCTCAAAATTAAGCTCTTCCTTTCTTTTTCAAAACACTCGTAACACAAATCTAATGAACTTCTGTTAAATAACTGACTAAAGCCAGAATAGAATTTAATTTTTCTAAATTTGTTCAATAGATTTTATTCAAAGATTATATAAATTTTCTTTAATGAATATTATCTACAGCATGAAAACTTATTGAAAAACAGTAAATAGCAAAGCTCAAACCATAAGCCAAAGCAATATGAATAAAAACACAGCTTAAGAAATGATTTTTTTTGCTTAAGAAATGATTTTATGCAACACTTTGAAAAAAAGAATTTCTTACAGAGTAATATAATCAGGCTCAAAAATAGGCAATTACAAAATTATGTGTTGATCTCTTCATCTTTTTTGATAGACATATATATATATGCATTTTAAAAACATTATAATTGAAACTGAAAATAAAGGATGAAATTTACTTCTTTAATGTGAAAACTCTGCGTGCTTGGTGCCGCATGAGAATTCAATTCTGAGTCGAGCCAGATTTCATTTTCAACTGAAATGCAGTGATTTTCGCCCTCGCTTTTGGTGCTTGTGATACAAAACAAAGCCTGCTCTTCTGTGTGAGGAACTAAAAACTGCGGCGAAATGGCCATTGCCTCCTTGTGACGTGCTTCTGACACAGAAGCCCAGGACTAGTCTCCGGGGACAGAAGACCTCACTTAGAATGTACAATCGGGCTGCAGCTCACAGAATTCATCTTTCTTCCCTTGGGACTGTGTTCTCACCCCAGCAAGACTCAGCGAAAACCTCCCTTGCCTGGCTGCGTGCTTTGTGTTCACCGAGAGGGGAAGTATGGTTCAGTTTTGTTCTGCATTCTTACAGGTTCTTTTCAGTAAAGTTGACATTTGTCGATTGGGTTAGGCCCAAGAAGCACAGAGAAACATCTTGAGATTTTCTTTTGCAACACTTTTTTTCCCCAAAATTCAGCTTCCTTCTAAATCCAAAAATCTTGACATTTGGAGGGGAAACAGTATCGCCAGGGTTTTTCAAGGACTTGTTCAACCGATTCCCTTGATGAAAACCGTCTGCCCGTTTGGCTGGTGTCAGGGCAGCCATTCTGCATCTTCAAAGCATTCTACAAGATCTGGTCTTCTGTGTCCTTAAGAGGACCCCCCCAAACACACTAGTGAAATTTCTGTTTGTAGATGATTATGTCTCTTTATTGGAGTTTTCACGTATTAAAAAAAAAATCTGTGTTGAATTTGTCTTTGCTTAATAAAATAATGATATTTGTAGCATCATCCAAAACTTTTTCCATTTCCTCCCCAGGAAATCTCGACCCAAGCACCTGTTGATTAACAAATCAGTTTGTTGTCACAAGGTCAGAATTTTCTTGTTTTACTGAAAAGGAAAGCTGCTCACAGAGCGGACCACAGAGATTATCAGAACAGGTTCCAACACGGTTCCTCCAAAGGCGGTGTTTTACTTCAAGCTAAGAAGGCAAAACAGAAACTGTATCTTGGCCTCGGTTTGTTTCGAGCAGCTTTTTGTAGCTGACAAGACTTCTTGAATTTCATCATTATTTACACGCCGTACAGATGACTCGGTGTCAAGCTAGACGAAGATGCTGTTTTTATCAGTTTATCGTACAAAACCTCGTCAGTGCCCCGTGGCTTGTCACCAGTATGTCAGCTTCTCATACTGTGTGAGATTGGAACTGTTTCCATTTCTTACACTGTAAATTATCCTTGCATTTAACTCAGTATAGTTTTATGTGCTGGCTCTCACCAAGGGCATCATTTATCCTTTGGGGGGCAGTAAGTTCTGCTACTAAAAAAAAAATTTTTTTTTGCTTCCTGAGCCATCTTTTTTTTATTTTTATTTTTTTATCCTTTTTTTTCTGAGCCATCTTTCTGAAAGAGACCCTGCTCCATGACTGTTTTATACTGCCTGTTTTGAGATTCCGACGGCTATTTAAATAGTAAGTACCTTTACTTGTCAGATTTCACATAAAAGTATTTTTCAGTTTTGCTGGAGTCATTGCCGCCTTTGTAAGTGGTTTGCCACAGAGAATGCAAAATGGGGCAGGACGCCTTGGCTGACCCACAAAATCCATTGATAAGCATTTTCATTGTACAAACAGATTTCCTGCATGACCTTTGATGCAATGAAATGACTCAGAAGATTGCAATTCTTTGTCACTTCGTCTCTTTATCAGAATTGTCTGTAGACCTAGATCTGGAAATCTTCTCTTCTGTCTCACATCCCATTTTCAAAAATCACCAGATGGTACCTCAGACATCTTTGAAAACATAAATGCAATAAATTATAACACAGGGCGTATAACAACTGAAATGAAATTGCAAAAAAAAAATGAAGATGTCACAATGAAATGATCTCTAACCTGCATAATCCACAGCTCGCAGTGTTTACGACAGCAGGATGGCGGGAGGGAAACTTCAGTGGCAGCACATAAAAATCCCTTCTTTACGCTGAAAGTTCCCTGCACTGTCCTGTTGCTGCACCGGCTACAACTTGTTTGCTCCAGTCGGCGTGTCAGTCGGGAATGTGGGAGGGTTGCAAGGGAGGTGATTCCTGAGAAAGAGGCTCGTATCTCCAGCGTAAGTTCCTCCACCACACGCAGTGTGGTGCTCACCAATTAGCAACAGCCTCCCGAATTTGCACAGAAAATAGAATGGACGCAAATGAACGAACACGATCCCAGTGTTGCTGCCAAGCAACACGGCTGGAGGAAACGCTTCCAGCTGGGTCCCTGGGACACTAGCTTTGTGTGTCAAGTTCAAAAACTGGTGACTACCTCACTCACCATCTTCTGCAGAATCACTAGCGACATCCCACAGGCTCCCACTTGAGAAGCTCGGTGCTAGAAGGGAGCTTCAGTGAACACGCATGTATCTTACTGCCTGTGCTGAAGCGCTTTTAAAGGGAAACAGCAGAGAGCGTCCCATGGATCGTCCGCTTCCCCACTGTCGCCCGCAGGCACCTAAGTGTTTCTGAAGGAACTCCCACGGCCGGGCTGCAGGGGGTACAGGCGATGCCATGAAAGCAGACGCAAAGGTAAGGCGAGAAGTAAAACACGAGCGAACTTGGCTGTGTACCAGGGGCCCAGCAACTGTGAGCTCAGAACCCAGAAGCTGGGCCCCAGCGACGTGGGCTGGCCTCTCCATCACCCCTCGTCCCCCTCCTCGAGTCCAAAGAAGGGAGGAAGGCCTCCACCTGGAGGCTCTTGATTCCTGGGTGCTTGAGTTCGTCTCTGGGAAGAACAAGTGAAGCCCCAGGAAGCTGTGATCGCCTTCCTCGGTACAAAATGTTTATCTTCTTAAAATCTCTTTTGCTTCTCCTTTTTGGTGACAAAATAGTGAAACAAAGTGAAAGTGACCTTAGGCAGGTCCAAATCATCATTTTTGCCAGCTTCTCAACCCAGGCCAACCTTTGGGGTCTGGCCGAGTTCACGGAGAAGTCTCATTTTGAACCGACGAGCGTAATCTCAAGTAAACACTCATCACGGCATGCGGGCTCTAAGAGGCCCCCCTGGGAAGCCTGCTGTGCCAGCCTCCCCCAGGAACAGGGTCATACTTCTTTCCCTCTCCTCCCTGTTTGCCTCCTCCCTAACGCACGCACTTTTGGATAACTCCCCTCGTCTGTAACTCACTCACATCCTCATCTCCAAATCTATAAACCTATTTGCAGCTGAGTTCCACCTTCCTCTCTTGCCTTCTGTTATCGTGAAAGGAGTGCCCTTTCTTCTATCAAAGGCAGCCTCCTTGCGTGTGGTCTGGCTCCCTCTGGTCTTGCCCCTCACAGACTTCCGTCTTTGTGCCATCCCTTTTCCCTTGCATCAGCCAGTCTCTCTCTCATCAACATGAAAACATGCTCTAGCATCTCTCATCTCAAAAGCAAAATGAGAAATAAATTCTTGACCTTATCGCTCCCTCCAGATGTTAAGCATCTCTTTGGCCCCTTTCACAGAATAACCACCTGAAATAGTCCCTCTCCACAAACTGTTTCCACTTCCTCACTCTTCAGTTTACCCCAAACTGACTCCCATGCCTGTCACTTCACTGAGCCTGCGCTTGTCCACGTGACCACTGTCTACCAGGGGACCAAAAATTTGACTATTTTCTATCCTCTGAGCAGCATTTTCTGCAATTCACCATCCAGTTTTTTAGTTGTTTTTTTTTTTTTTTTGCTACAAGAATAGTGATTTCTGTAACAGCATTATTGAGATGCTATTTATATACCACACAAATAGTTCATTTAAAACATGGAATTCAATTTTTTTTTAGAATATTCACAGAGCTGTGCAACCATCACCACAATAACTGTTAGAACATTTTCATTACCCTCAAAGGAAACCCTGCACTCTAGCCATCACTCCCTGATCTCCCCAGTCCCTCTCCCAGCCTGAGGCAGACAATAATCTATTTTCTGCCTCTACAGATTTATCTATTCTAAATACATCATTTAAATAAAATTATACAACATTTGATCTTTTGTGCTAGCTTCTTTTGCACAGCACATTTTTAGAGTTTACCCATGTTGTAGCTTGTATCAGTACCTCATTCCTTTTTAATTGCCAAATAATGTCCCATTGAGTGGATATACCACATTTTATTTATTTTTCATTTCTCTTGGTTATATATCTAAAAGTGGAATTACTGGATCAAATGCCAACTCTATGTTTCACCTTTTGGAGAACTTCCAGAATGTTTTCCAAAGTGCCTGCACCATTTTACAATCCCCTCAGCAATGAACAAAGGTCCCAGTTTCTCCACATCCTCAACAACACTTGTTGTCCATCTTTTCGATTACAGCCATCCTAGTGGGTATGACGCTGTATGTCATCCTGGGTTTGATGGCATTTCCCTGATGACTAACAAGCATTTTTCATGCATTTATCAGTCATGTTTATGTCTACTTTAGAGAAATGTCTATTGAAATCCTTGGTCCACTTTGTAAGTGAGTTACTTGTCATTTATTTTTGAATTGTAAGTGTCATTTATATACTCGAGATACAAGTCCTTACTAGATACATGACTTGCAAATACTTTCTCCCATTATGTGGTTTGTATTCTCACTCTCTTTGTGGTGTCCTTTGAAACACAAAAGGTTTTAATTTTGATGAAGTTCAATTTATTTGTTTTCTTTTGTTGCCTATGCTTTTGGTGTCATATTTAAGAAACCATTGCCTAATTCGAAGTCACAAAGATTTGCTCCTGTGTTTTCTTCTAAGAGTTTTATAGTCTTAACTCTTGCATTTAGGTCCATTTTGAATTAAACATTATATATGGTGTGAGGTAGGGGTCCACTTCCTTTTTTTTTTTTTTTTTTTTTTTTTGCATATAGATATCCAGTAGTTCCACCACTGTTTATTGAAAAGCTTATTATTTCCCCACTGAATTAATAGTTTTGGCAACCTTGTTAAAAATCAGTTGACCATAAATGTGAGGGTTGATTTTTGGGTTCCCAGTTCTTTTCTTTTAATCTATAGGGTTTTTCTTTTGCCAGTACCACACATCTTCTTATAACACCTTGTTCTCTTGGCTTTCAGACCATAAAAATTTCCTGATTTTTTTCCAAACTTCCTGTCTTCCATGTAGGTCCATCTGTTTCTACCAGCCATGGATCTGGGATGTAAATTTGTCTCTCCATCTGCTTCTGTGGCATCTTCACTTAGTTGTCTCATAGGCATTTCACACTTTACATGTTCAAAACTGAACCTTTGCTTCTCCCACAAAGCTTTCTCATGCAAGTCTTCCCATCACAATCAGTAGTATGTTCATTCACCCAACTTAAGCTAGAAAGATGGAAATTATTCTTGTCTCCTTTTCTTAACTTTATCTATGTCAGTTAGGATCTAGTCAAAAGACAGAAGCCACACTAGTCACTTTAACAGAAAGAATTTAATATAAGAATTTTAACCAGGTGTTGGAGAATGTGAAAAGGAAAAACTGAGATATCACAAAAGTTGTACATGCAGGAAACAGCGACTGCTCTAGGGCTAAGCAGACAGATATGGTTGGAATTATTAAAAGCTTGGGATTATGAGAAGTGTGGAAGGGACATTCTATGGGGCAGAAATCTAAGGAGGGGTCACCAGCTAGCTGTTGCCAGTATTTCAGGGTCAGGATGCAGTGGAAATGAAACTGAATAGGAGATCATTAGGAAAAATGTGAATTGAAATTCACTGTCACAACCAAGGTGCAGAATCTTTGCTAGAGCAATGCTGGAACAGGAAGGAACAGGTCCCTTCTTATCCCTCCAGCTTTCCAGTTTCCCCTTTAGTGTCTCCTTTCAGCAGAGCTTAACAGGTTGGGAGCTGACAAAGCAGAAGTATGGTTTTGAAAATTCTCCATCTTAGCATCAAAAAAAAATGAGTGTGAAAGGGTGGCTTTCAAGCTAAGAAATAACCACATAATAACCAGAATAGTCCTCTCCTTTGGTGGCTCAACATCCATAAATACTGTTGTTTCCACCCGTGTCCTCTGGATCCCGCCTGCCTCTCTAACCTCAATCCTGATTCTCGATGCTTCGGTCATTCTAACTTTCAGATCCTCAGATTCACAAAACAAATTCTTGCCTTGAGATCATCACACGTTGCCTGGAAGTGTGTTCCCTATTCCCATGCCAGACCTATGCCTGGCTAGTTCCTTCTCATTTCTAAGTCTTGGTTAAATTATTTCCTACATGTAAGCACAGTGTGAATTATCAGTGCATTATTACCAATTCTAGTTTTCTTCTTAAAAGTTTGTGTAGCTCTATTTCTCCAGGTGTTTTCACCCACTGTATCATTTGATCATCACGATATCTGTGCGGTAGGCAACGTGAATCTTATATTCCCATGTAGCAACAATGGAAAGAGAGCAATAGAAGGCTGGCAAATCAGGGTTAAATCTTGTCCAAACCACTTCCTTGTCTATAAAATGGAGTTTTGTAGAAATTAAATGTGAATACGTGTAAACTGCAAGCACAATGCCCAGCATATGACAGACACTTCATGTACAGCGGCTTTCATCATGTGCTTGATTTCCGGGGGAATTGAGCATCTGCATGGTCCCAATTAGGACCCATCTCACATCATCACTGTTGAGACCTGGCTCCGGCAGTTCCCAGAATGCTTCGTGCTTTCTCACGGCCCTTTGGCTTTTTATCTGCTGTTCTGTCCAAAATTGCTGCTGCCCATTTTCCATCTGGCTAACTCCCACTCATCCTTTCAGACTTATCTCATGGGACCCTTTTTCTGAAGCTGTCCCGGAACAAGCCTCCTCCATTTTGTGTTAGGTGATCCTTCTTGGGCTCCCATCTTCCTGCCTTCTTATCTCCATGGTGTCACGGCTTTGTGTGATATCTGTCTGTTCCCCACTTTGTCTCCTCTGTTGTTTATAGTGACCTGGAGGGCAGGAGCTGCGTCTTTAACCTCTGTCTCTGCAGTCTTTTGGTAGACTCTCAATGAATATTTGCTCCTTAAATGAACAAATGCATAAATGAATCTAAAAAAAGGTAGGGAGGAATTAATTAATTTGCTTTTTGTGTGGGTGTGCCCCCTAGTAACAGCCTTTCTAATATCCTGGAGATAAGCCAGCACTCCCTTTTGAAGCTAAAAGCTGCAGGACACGATTTCTCTAAATAAAAAGGTTTCTTGAGTTTCCAGGGATCTGGCCTGTGGCCACAGGAATAGAAATGGTAGAGAGCTGAGGCTGGGCTGGGGGAAGGAGCATCACTTGATTGCAAAGATCATTTTTCTTGGCACCAGTCACAGAAGAGGTCAGAGACATCTGCGTGTCCCGATGACATCGCTTGGCCCTGCCTTGCACAATAGAGGAAAAACTGTCAGGGCAAATTTCCAGTTTATCTAGACACAGCTGGGCCGCCTCCAAGATTTTCCACCCCTTTCCCCACCCCTACTGGTCCCAACACCAAAAATGGCTCTTGGAGCCCTGGATAAAACTGTCCGGAAAGAGCCAAACTCTTCATCGGATTTGCAGCTATGAATTCAGGGCAGTGTTATCATCGCTTTCTCGTCCCTTTATGCTTCCGTCCCCTCAGCCAGCTTCAACCCAAGAGAGCCACCCTCTTCAACAGGAGGGGTATCACCTCCAGGCATTTCTTTATACTTGAACTATGTGTGCAGGGACTCTTAAAGCCACATAGCATTGCTTGACATTTTTTTCAACTTTATATGTTATATCATGTGTGGATTTATCTTTAACTCACTTGTGTCTTCTCAATGTGACACTGTCATTATCCACATGGATATTTGCAGCTCTGAGTGAGCATCTGATCCCTCGGGTGAGTAGTACGTGGGGCAGCCGCTGGTTCACGACGTGGTCCGTGTCACGTGAGCCTGGCGGGTGGGGAAGCGGAGGACCCACCGCACACACAGGTCTTTGTTCCTTCTCGCCTCGGGGTGAATGTTCATCCGGATGCCACCGGGCTGGGGTATCTGTGGTCCATTTTATCACTTGTAGACAAGGCTGACCTCATTTTCTAAGCTTCGTTCACACGTCAGTTTACAGTCACACAGTGTACTGTGCTGAAACCGTGGGCTGGGAGTCAGAAACCTTGATTCTCGCCCCAGGTCTGTCATAAGAGCCCACGGGACCTCTGGCAAGTTATCTCACCTTCCCAAGCCTCCGTTCCCACGTAGAGTGTAACCTGATGTCCATGGGCTGTGCAGGTCTGAGGGAAACGGCCGTCAGGGGAAGTGGAATGACGTGGTTGGACTTCGCACAGAAGGACCCAGTGATGGTCACTCCCCAGTTGGGGATTATCAACAAAAGCACTTAACTTCTCTAAGCCTCGCTTACCTGCTCCCCGCAATTGAGAAAATCATGATTCAACTGTGTCATTTATGTAAAGTGCTTAGTCCAGGCTGGCACGTGAGAAGTGATCAGTGTCACGTCGTGGTAGTAATATTTCTCCGGGGACAATCTTTTCTCATTCTTTGCCACAATCTCAGTCCTCCTGGAAGTCTGCCCTCTTATCTATTTCTATGAGTTTTCTCCCATCTCCTGCTACGGAATAAGCCCCTAAATCCATCAACACAACTGCGATGGCTCTGAGACCTCCACCCACCACAGCTGGGGCTCTGCTGGGTCCGGCATCGAGGACAGGCATCCCTGAGAGCCCCGCCGGCCAGCGGTGCGTGCCCTGCCCTTCCCGACACATTTCCCTGAATTTAAAGGAAAAAAAAAAAAGAAATGCCTCTCCCAGTCATTATTGTTTCCTTTTGGTTTTTCAATTGATTTGTTGATGTTTATTTTCAACCCCTTTTCTTCTGAGCACTCGTGGAAGTTGGGCTGGGAAACGGGTCGGAGTGACAGAGCTCTGCTCCACCTCCCAGCAAAGGTTAGTTTCGTTTCTAGATCATATGTACGTCCCTTACTGTCACCTCTTAAGATGAGCTCTTTCCTAGGTTCCTTTAAAACCTCCTGGTCACTGCGCCCGCCTTGTCGTTAGGCGCCACCTCTGTCAGCCGCTCCAGATTCCTGGGGCCCTTTTCCCAGGGGCCTGCCCCTCTCCGTGGCTTTTAAAGCCCCTTCCCCTTCCCTCATTTACACACTTCTCAATGCCTTGGGGAAGGACAAACCCTCTGGCCCCTCTCAGGGGACGTCGTTAGTGGGTATGGTAGACAGTAACTGTCACCAAAGATGTCCACACCCTAATCCCCAGGACTCGTGCCTGTGTCAGCCTCGCCAGGCAGAAGGGACTCCGCAGGTGTGATTAAGGATTCTGAGATGCGGACAGTGTCCTGGATTGCCAGGTGGGCCCCTGCAATCACAAGCGTCCTTACAAGAGGCAAACAAAAGGCTCAGAGCTGGGGAAGGAGCTGTGTCGAGGAGAGCAGAGATGTGCATTGCGTGAGACAGACTGGCAGACGCAACACTCCCGGCTTTCACAGTGGAGGAAGGAGGCGCGAATCAAGGAATGCGGTGGCTTCTAGAAGGTGGAAAAGGTTAAGTTTTCCCCCAGACCCTTCAGAGGGAACATGAGCCTGCCGACACCTTGATTTCAGGACTTCGGACTTCCAGAACCGCGACGCGAGGTGCTCGTGCTGGTTTTAACCACTAAGCTTATGCAGATTTTGTTACGGTAGCAGCAGGTAAGTGATACGGGGGTGAGTGGGAAAGTTGGACACGGTGAACCCGCCGCAGCTTTTCTGCCTCCTTCAGGCCTTTGCTTCCTTCCTCTGCCTTAAGCCACGGCACTCTGGCATCTCAGAGCACTTTAGTCCGAGTCCACGTTTGGGTCAACCCTCCAAGCAAATATCGAGAACTATTTTCAGCTATTCAAGCTGACACACAGAATCCAGAATCTCTAGGAAGCGCCCCTACTTGCTAAATTCAGCCTCGTCTAACAGTGTGTTCCTTCCTTCCTGGTTATGCCCTTTAGCACCCACTCCCACCCGCTCTTCCCTGCTTTCCGCTGGTATTAATTAGCAAACTTTGCAACTCAGTAAGTGTCTGAGGCTTCGCCTCCCAGGCCAGGCTTTAAACTTGCTCCCTGAGTCTGGCTGGGAGCCTGACTCCAGCATTGTCCGAATAGAGAAATCAGGAGTCTGGAGGCAGTGAGAGAACGGCCATCCCCTGGTTAGGTCGTCACCCCGGGCGAGGGCTTCATATTAAGCCACAGGGGAGGAGGGTCTGCTTCTGCAGGTGAGGGAGCTTCATTAAGGTTGGAATCTGCTCAGACATGCTCCTTCCAATCCCCTCTCCCCAGAGTTGTCCTATTTACACGCACACACGCACACGCACACGCACACGCACACAGCAGTGTGAGGCTGGAAGTGGACAATCTTTGATGTGATTCAGCAACCCAGGAAGGCAGAACACATCGGATTTCTAGTTGCATCAGCCTGTGGCTATAAGACATAAGAAATGTTCTTAGAACATCCATAGACATTCCTTGGTCCTCTGTGTCTTTAAAAAAAAAAAAAAAGGTATTAATCGCTGAACTCATCTTATACTATTTTCATTAAGCTTTCTGGCAGAGTGAAAAACAGCTCCTATTCTGTAGTAGGGTATCCTTATTTTCAAATACAACCGGATAAGATTACCATCCCCAAATGCCCCCGTTTTCTTGGGAATTCTGAAACTATTATTAGGGTAAAAGTGCAGTTGCAGAGAACAGACCACACAGTAGCTGATTTAAGAAAGAAAAGACCCTTATCACGGGCTATTAAACACGTCCCAGAATCATTAGGAAAACTGCAGAAACAAACCCTGGGCTCTACGTCTAGGAACAACTTTAAATTACGCTGCTGTCTCTGGCAGCCACGAGAGCTGTTGCTTCTGCCACAGCCCGATTCCAGGGGGCGTCCGACCCAGGGATGAGAGCGGCCTGCACACGCTCTGGTCCCAGAACCGCACTAGCGCAGCTAGGACCCAAACAGAGAGGATACTCATTGCCCTTCTCGCATCCAAGCCCCAAGCAAATGTTTCTGCTCACCAGACCTCAATCACACCCGGAAAACCTAACTGCATGGGAGCTCTAGGAGATGAAACCTTTAGCATTGCAGCCTCCGCTCTAGACAGGCAGGCGAAGACACCGATCCAGAGTGTTGGCTCAAGTCCCTCGAGGATTTCTAGATGAAGTACCACCAAGAACCGTTAAGGGAAATGATGCAGTGCCAGTGGCTGCACGGGTGTTTGGGACTTGCCAGGAATCTCTTCTTGGCAAACAAACTGGGAGTCAGAGCAAGCCGAGAGGACGGAGGACCAGCTGTCTCACAAGCGCGGAAGGCAGTTCAGCCTCCGTGCCCATGTGACCTGGGTCAGAAATGTGAACTCTGAACTGCGTTCCATTGTTCCCTTCTTGTGCTGTGGAGTTTTCGAGTTCTCATCGGAGCTACTTCCATCATATTTTTTAAAGTTCTCCAATTTTATTTCAGAAAGAAAGAGAAAAAAGATTACTATATTCAAGATAGCCAGAAAAATAGCAAGAGAGAAATGGGTCCTACCAGTGGGTGATTCCCTCTGACAAGCTTCTCGCTTTAAGAATTCTCAGTTTATGTTGAATTTGGCAAATGAGAGGGAAATATGAATTTGTTTTTATTTTGAAAGGTGGATCTATACAGTTAACTGAGAGCTAGCATGCTGTATGAATGCTGATTAATTACCCCTCTTATAAATAACAACAATTAAGACACTGTTGGAGCTGTGCTGGTTTGCATATGCAAATTCTGTTTTTCTCCACTACTAGAAACCCACTGATCACAGCTGCATGAAAAATGTCCGCTTTATGAAGTTTCCATCCGTCTTCACATGATGATGCTTCGTTACGCAGAATTAAACAGCGTTTGCAGATGAAGAGATCTGACTTTCAATTATGACTGCCTTTAACTCCTAGAATTGCACAATTAATCCCTAAGAGGACTTACAAAGAATAACCATTTAACATGGAATCGAATAATAATACATTTAAACTGGGGTGCACTTGTGTGGGTGAGCCTGAGAATGTGTGTGCTGCTGGCAAACTGAACACCTGGGGCCTTTTGATTTCCAGAAGAGAAACAGTCCCTCAGGACCCGGAGCAGCTCCTGTTGGCAAGTTTGTTTTCTCTGCATCTTTTCCCACTTTTTCCCATGAGCGTTTTTAAACTGTAACTGTTTTTCTACGCTGAAATCACCTAATTACCTCGGAAGTTTACTAACAAAGCCAGAGAAAGGCCAATATTCCATCAGAGCCGAAACGGATTGTGTGAGCTGTTTTAACATTCCCCCCCCCCCCCCCGGCCACCAGAAACCAACCAGCTCGCTCTGTCCACTCACAGGCTCTTCTCAGCTCACACCAAGGCTGGTTTGCTATCATTTACTTGAATGTGTATTGGAGGTTTGCCAGCTTAAAAGAGAAGCTGGCTCTGAGCCTCCAAACCCAAACCGTGGTAAGAAACCATCTCCCTTTTTTCCCCCAGTTACTCAGTCTAGAAGCCAAATATGCTGTAAAAGTAAAGTGGGGCATTTGTAGAAATCCAATATGTGTAATCTCAGAATATATATAAACACATATATATGTGTGTGTGTGTGTATACATATACATATACACACACACACCCGCACCCAACTTTTCTCTCAATTATGTGGGTCCAGCCTGAAACCCGCGTGGTTCCCCGGGCCTTGAACATCAGGTGGTAGACACGAGACTTTCCAAGAGTTGCACAACTAGTGCGTGTGGCTGAGCACGTGACTCCGCCTCCCGTTTAAAGGCTTCCTTCTCCAGGAAGATGCTGTTGATTAACCTGTAATCTGTCAGCACGTTATCTTGTGTTTATTGCCTAAGGCACAGCTCCAGAGAGGAATTCTTCACGGAGCACCTTGTCGGTGGCCATTTAAAGTACAATTGTGCATCTTAACTTCTTTTTTGGAGAACGGATGTTATTCTGAATAACCGATTCTATTGTTCTTCTGCTTCTCGCTTCACTTCTGTCTTTTGCAGACAGTATTTATCGAATGGATTTCTCCTGTGTAAGCAGGAAATGAGCCGCATCTGCTTGTGGTGTGCCACTGGGGGAAAAGAAACTTTCCTGAGACGAAGGGGAGTTGATACACATTGTAACCGACTCAATAAACTAATTCAAATATTGAAATATTGATTCTCATAAACTACTCAAGCACATTCAGCTGTTCCATGTTCTCAGGTGGTCACCTTTGGTGCCTCCCTGGAGAAGCTCCGGGGGGCCTCCCGGGGCACCAGCAGCTTCCGTTGCAAACAGCATCCATGTCCAGGGCAAGAACCCCTTCCCTGGTCTGGCTTCCTTACCTGGGCTTGCGAGGAGCGCCGTGTTTCTCCATCCTCCCAGAGTAAGAACTGACTCCAGTGAAAACCCACCTAGGAAGTCCACATCTTTTGTAAGTACCAGATGAGCCAGCCACGTTTGGTGCTTTTCATACAGGCACAAGCAAAAACTCGCTCCCACACTGTTTTTGATCATCTATTCAGGGGAGGGGCACAGTGATTTAGTTCACACGCCATCTCCAGTGAATGAACAACAGACCCCTGGGACACTGCCTGGAGCGGGTTGTGAGGTCCTATGTGAGCTTAACCGGGAAAGAACGTGTGTCAGGCACCGTTTTGCCTCGTCTCACATCCTTTGCTCTGGCCAATGCCGCAGCAACCACCTGCGCGCAGGTGAGGGCTGACAGCACCTCACTTCAGCTGCCCTGAGCATCTTTTGCCTTTTGTCCGGGCACGCTTTTGCCTCTTCCGTGAGGGATGTCTGCAGGGACCGCGCCAGTGGGCAGATTGCTGGAACAACCCCTGACTGTGGGGTGGGAGCCAGTGGCTTAGCGCTTCATTTCTGTCTTGGACAGGCAACTCTGAGGAACACTGTACACCATTCCTCAAGTGGTCCCTGGGGTTGAGCCCCAGTTGCCCACAGCAGTAACCACCTCTGTGATGCATCCATGGGCTGGCTTTCCCACCTTCCCTCTCACACTCTCTTCACCTCCCCATTCCTATCCTCTGAAACCCCTTCTCGAAGTAAGTTATTCCCATAAGAATTCTTATTCCTAGTTCTGCCTTGGTGGGGGGTGGAATCCAAGGTGAGAAAAAAACACCATGCTATATTATTGGGGTTATCCGGGAGTGAAGGGTTCATGGGGAGTTAAGCTCTAAGCCACATGGTTGCCACACCTTGTCTCTTCCATCCTTTGTAGTGATTTAAACACTGATCAGTAACACAGCAACGCCATGATGATTGTTCAGCTGAAAGCTGTTGTCATCATGTAAGGTTTGGAAGCAGCCATGTGTTTTACCCTCAAGTTCGAGCTTTGGTTCATTATCTTTAAAAGTCAAGACAAATTGCTCATCCTCATCTTCATCAATAATAACCTTGTCTGGCTGTGTCTTCTAGGTGTGCACATTTTCAAAATGTGATCTAAGTCTTGGGGAGGATCAAGTAGGGGCGAAAAAAAAAACCCCTGCTTGCAGGACTAAAATGTAAATGATAAAAGATAAGGGCAAACGTTAAAATAATAATACGCAATAGTATCTTCTAAGAACTAAATAAATGGCACAAAGGACAGATCAATAGCTTTAGAGTGACTCCTCAGGGGAGCAGGGGAGCGTGAGTTGGATGCAGCAAGGTCTGAACAGGCAGAGTTGCAGGCAGGGAATTCCAGGCTGAGGACTGGTCTGAGCCTAAGTCAGGGCTCAGCTTGCAGCATGGGGTTGTGCGTGGCGTGGTCAGGAAATGACAGATCAGCTGGTTTAGGGGAGAGGACATTTATGGAAACAGAGGGAGAAATTCGAGGGACTAGAGGTTCAGAATAAGAAACCTGGATGTTTATTCCACCAGCAGTAGGGTCTTCTTGACCGTCGATTCAAGCTGCTACCAGTCACACTTGACGCCTTCAGACCAGGAGCACTAAGAAAGGTCACACAGTGGAACACAAGCAAGGAAACCTCAGTCTGCCCTTGAACCACACGACTGCTCCCCCAGATCTTGGGAAGAGTAAGAAGTCAATGCAGGAATTTTGAATAATGCTTGAATACCCCTGTATTCAAGGCAAGGGGCAAGGCCCTCCTTATGATCTAAGCCTGAACCTTCCAGCCTCCAAACCTGGGGGTTTTTGGAACAAAGTCATTGATTTTTACAGAAATCATTGCCTCTAGGTTCTAAGACTTAGAAGATGCTTCTAAGATGTTCACAAAGCATTAGAAGCTTAACCCCCTAATACAGCCAAAGCCTTTCAATGATAAAATGATTAGGCAGTCAGGGTGGGGCAGGAGAAAATCTTCAGAATCTGCAGTGGGAAGATGGACTCAGCTGCCTCTTTTAAAGTTTAATTTATTTCACTTTTTTTTAATCTTATATTTTTCATTCTCCTGAAAAAGTTCATTCACTCAACAAATATTCTTTGAATGCTTAACCTGGAAGGCTATCAGAACACAGGCTTGGTGTCAGAGGTGCATCCAATTTCATCTTCTGACCATAGGATTGGTGCAGATTACATCTACTTTCTGGCCCTCAATTTCTCTCTATGTACAATGGGAGAAATGACATCCACCTCATAGTCTATTATAATAACTATGTCTATAAAATACCTATAGTAAGTGACCGATTAAAGGAAGCTTAAATTTTTTAAAGTTTCATTTTCCATATAATCCTAAAAATACTGGAGGATGAGTGTTGGGTGATGGGGTGTCAGCGAATCTCCTGGCTATAATTTCAGCAGTTGTGACAGACTCTTGTCTAAAGGAGGGACGTTGGTTAGAATTTAAATGTCTCCATTAAATCTCTAGATTTCTGCAGGGACCATAAATTCTAACTCACTTTTCATCTAGGGGTGGCCACGTCAGGCTCCATGAACTGAGCTTTGCTGTTTCCCCTCTGACTCGAGAAGAAAGTAAACTGAAAGTTGTTTCATGTGATCCATGCAAATCGCTTGGGACACCTGCTCTCTATTTTCTCATTTAAAAAGTCTTTCAGGCAATCTTGAAAGATGCCATAGCTTTTATCTTGTTCTTTCCATTCTTCAAGATTCAGTTATTTAAACTTTTAGTAAACGAGCATTATAATTCTGTTACATTAGCAACTCAGCCTAAAATTTTCTACAACTGATCATTGGCAAAAAGCATTTTAATACCTAATTCAATTTCCTTCGGCTGAGACAACAAAATGGATAAAAAATTCCAGAAATTTGCAAAGTCCCCGACACTCGTTAATAAGTCTGTTATCTCTGGTGGTACTGTGGTGATGTTTCTATTGACTGAAAAGCTTCGCGCGTGTTGGGAAAATACCTGAGTGACATTAGCAGGTGTATTTCTTTTTCTTTTTCTTTTTTTTTTTATT
This sequence comes from Camelus bactrianus, assembly GCF_048773025.1. Classification (NCBI taxonomy): domain Eukaryota; kingdom Metazoa; phylum Chordata; class Mammalia; order Artiodactyla; family Camelidae; genus Camelus; species Camelus bactrianus. The sequence goes on from NC_133573.1 coordinate 28,026,042, forward strand.
GAGTTATAGTCAGTTTACAATATGTCAATTTCTGTACCAGGTGTATTTTTTTACTTATAGAAAAATAACAACAAAAAAAGCACACCAGAAAGATGATAGCCTTAGTTTCAAGAGCTATTTTTGTCTGAAAATGGAAGAAAATCTACCACATTTACCCACAGTTGACAAGTCCCCATCAGCTAGAAAGCAGGGCAAAGGAACATGCAAAATGTGGTTTCTGTCAGCAGTTTGAGGCATCCAACAACAAGATTTGGACCTCATAGTGTCTCCTTCCAAGGATGCTGTGCAAGCAGGTCTTTTCGTCACAAAAGGCAAAAGCAGTCACTGTTCAAACCAACTTGCTGCAAATACCAGCAACACTGTGAATTTCTCCGCAAGCCCATCCGCTGGGGTGGGCGGGGATTTAACAACCAGAGTAGCACAGCAGGCGACTCTGCCGAGAGCTCCTTTCTGCAGGATGGGCTCTGAATGCGGATGCAATCAGACCACGTGGGCTGCCCCGCTGAGTGTGAGGCTCCTTCCCCACGTGCAATGCCCCCTGGGCCTGAGCGTCCCCCGCGCCCCACCTCCCATCTGCTAGTCATTTCGGAGAGGATGTCTCCACGGTTCCCAGGCGCATTGCCAACTTGCCCAGCCTCCTGTCTTTCTCAGGCTGTGACCTCCTCCTGGAATGACTTGTGTTTATTTCTCCCCTTGGAGGAAGCAGACGCATTCTTCCTGATCTCTCTTACATTATCTCCCCTCCGAAGGCTTTCGAGACACCTTGCCTCCGAGAGGCACGTTCCAGAGCAGTCGTTTACCTTGTGTTATAGGCTTGGGTCCCCTCCCCCCTCCATGATTCATGTGTTGAAGTCCTAACACCCCAGTGTCTCAGAATGTGATTGTATTTGGAGACAGGGTCTTTAAAGAGGTAACTAAGGTTCAGTAGGTCGCTCGGGTGGGCTCAAGTCTCATGAGACTGCTGTGCTTATAAGCGGAAGAGATTAGGATACCAGACGTGCACAGATGGACAGCCATGTGAAGACACGGGGAGGAAGTGGCCATGTACGAGCCAGGGAGAGAAGCCAGCCCCGCCGACACCATGATCTTGGACTTCCAGCCTCCAGAACTGTGACAAGTAGATTTCTGTTGTTGAAGCCGCCTCATGTGTGGTACTTTGTTATGACAGCTCTAGCAGAACGAATACACCTTTCTAGCGCCTCCCACCAAAATGTAAGTCCCCCAAATCACAGGCTGAGCCTCATTTCCACAATATATACTCAGTAAGTGCTTACTGAATGAACAAAGCTGGAGATGAGGAAAGGACTAGGCAATGGATTTAGTGAAGTAGTGAAGAGTTAAAAGTGATGACAGAAATGTTGCCCCACCCTCTTCTAATCAAAATGTTTAGAAATAGTCTCACTGTTTGCTAATTGCAAAGCTGATTTTTTTAAAGGCAAACATTTCAAGACAAATAAAGAAGTGTCTGCTCCACGTGGTGGCTCTTCCTCTGCTACCTGGCATTCCCCAGAGCAGACACCAAACAGAGACCGCCAGCACCCAAACAGCAGACGTCAGCAAGCAGTCCTGTCAGTCTGAAAGGTGAGCTGAAGTTAGCTTCACTTGCCTTGATAGGTATGTCCATCTCACACTCTGGAAATACCAGCCCTCTCGTTGGATTAGGGAACCCAGAAACAAGTGCCTAAAATCCTCTTTATTCTCTGAAGGGCTTCTTCTGACTTCCATTCAGTAAAGAATTTGCTCTTTCTTTTTATTTGTAAGCATATTAAATACTTCTTACGACATGAAAGAACTAATTGAATCCAGTTTTTCAAGAGCTGGTGTATAGCAACATAACTATAGTTAACAATATGGTATCGTATACACAGACCAAACCATCATATTGCACACCTTCAGCACACACAATTTTCAATTGTCAACTACACCTCAATAAATTGGGGGGGAAAATAAAGACATAAATTAAAAAGCATTTGCTCTTTGTTTTTATTTGTACAAGGATTCACTACTTCTTTCTTTAAAGTATAGTTAGTTACAATATGCCACTTCCTGCTATATAGCATAATGTCCCAGACATAAATATATATATATACACACACACATATATTCATTTTCATGTTATTTTTCATTAAAGGATATTACAAGATATTGAATATAGTTCCCTGTGCTATACAGAAGTTTGTTGTTTAATCAATTTTTATATATAGTGATTAATATTTCTAAGTCTCTAACTCTCAAATTTCCCACCCGCTTTCCCCTGGTAACCATAAGATTGCTTACTATGTCTGCAACTCTGTTTCTGTTTTGTAGATGAGTTCATTAGTGTCTTCTTTTTCCTTTTTTTAGATTCTACATATGAGTAATATCATAAGGTATTTTTCTTTCTCTTTCTGGCTTACTTCACTTAGAATGACAATATCCAGGTCCATCCATGTGGCTGCAAATGACATTATTTTAGTCTTTTTTATGGCTGAGTAGTATTCCATTGTGTACATATACCACAACTTCTTTATCCAGTCATCTGTCGGTGGACATTTAGGTTGCTTCCATGTCTTGGCTCTTGTAAATAGTGCTGCTATGAACATTGGGGTGCATGTATCTTTTTTAATTAGTTTTCATCTTTTCCAGATATATGCCCAGGAGTGGGATTGCTGGATCACGTGGTAGGTCCATTTTTAGTTTTCTCAGGAAACTCCATACTGTTTTCCATAATGGCTGCACCAGATTCACTACGTCTTGTGATAAGTAAGGGTTTACTAAATCTACGTCCATTCACTTCTTTACCATAAATGTATGAGTGAATGTGTTTCATACACGTGTAAGTGTATTGTGATTAGCTACCTTTAATTAATTCATCTGTGTAGCAAATACCGTTTCAGTGACTTCTGTGTGCCAGGTTGTTGGGGAAATGATAGGAAACAAAACAGAAAAAAAAGTCCCTGCTGGCAAGGAGCTCATGCTCCAGAGAGATAAAATTAACTGGGAGGGGGACTAGGGACATAGAGGGAACACTGGTATGGATGGATGGGTGTGGGGGCTTTTAGGGGCTGCAATTTTTAAGTAGCGTGATCAGGGAAATACTCACTGAGAAACTGATGCTGGAGCCAAGACCCAGAGGAGGTCTTGTGCAAATGTCCTGGCTGAGGCTTGTCTGACATGCCAGGGAGCATGACAAGGCCGGTGTGGCTGGCGCTGAGTGAGGAAGATGACTCACAGAGGTGCCCCGGGAGTGGGGCCGGGGCGGATGTCAGAGAAGGGAGCCCCTGGGGGGCGGGGGCAGAGGAGTGCTGCATGGGATGTGGGTGTTAACGGGGTCCTTCTGGTCGCCGTGCAGAGGACAGGCTGCAGGGGAGGGTCTCCCCAAGGCTGTCCTGCAATGACGCGGGTGTAGGTTTCACCATACGCACCTGTGCCTGTGGATAAACGCACACACGCCGATAACATCTCCCCCTGCGGCAGATAAGCGCCTGCAGGCGCAGAGCCGCTCACTGCCTCTCCTTCTACATGTGCTGCTGTTCCCTCCCAGACTGAACCCACATGTGACAAGCACTTGTGTCAGTTCCTCTTGACACAAGAAAGAGCTTTACTTACCATGTTCTTACTCGATCGTGGTCGGTGGGCAGCAGAGGGAAAAAATTAGCCTACTGTGTGCTTTTCCCTCCTCGTATGCACCTCCCTCTGGCAGTCTCAGCAGATGGCTTCTCCAACCCATGCTTGAGATTTAGTCAAGAGTGGTTTTCCCTTCACTGCTAGTAACTCAACCATCTGAAAGGAGGATTTCCAAGGTCAAAAATGACAGTGTCTTAGGAAAATAGAATTTACATAAAACTTACTTGCATCTCTAATAGTGTTTGATGGGTACGTTTCAGGAAATTCAAAAACCGGTTTTGTTTTTTGTTTTTTGTTTTTTTGGTTTGTTGTTTGCATTCCCTTCTGATTCGCTGTGAAATTCAGACACAGGCTCACATCCTAAGCTTAGTTGGTGTTCTTTTACACATATTCCCGAAGGATTCATTAATTTCAGACATAGAGTAAACTCAACTGATCGCAGTGGAAGACAGAACCCGCATTGAAAATAACCTTGAAGATGAAATGCTAGAGGAAGAGCTGCATTGAGCAGCCAGCTCACTTCAAGGTGGGCTCTGATAAGGGGCACTTAGAGCCCTTGAGAAATGGGAAGGGTTACCTGGAAAGATATTTCCCCCAAGTTTCCCAGAATTTGAATTAAAAGAGAAGAGAGGCTGCTTGAACACATATTGGAGGACTGAAAATGTTTGAGACACTGTCACCACCGCAGTTGTGTGTCTGCAACTCTGTTCTGGTCGTGACAACAGGTGCAGTCAGGCTCTATTTTCCAACAGCTTTTGAATCTTGCAACAATTAACAGTGTTCATCTCTATTCAATATCTTGTAATAACCTTTAATGAAAAAGAATATGAAAATGAGTATATGTGTATGTCTATGCATGACTGGGACACTGCTGCGCACCAGAAATCAACACATTGTAACTGACCGTACTTCAATTAAAAAAAATAACAATAGTGTTCTTCTCAAGAAAAAGAAAAAAAAAACCTCTTTTTTTTTCACATTTAAAAGCGTTCCTCACAAACCCTCTTTCTGAGCTACACTTTTTCTATTTTCTAGTGGAAATCATAACCACAGGTTACCATGTTTTCTTTCCTGTGTTTGAAAACCACTTGTGTTTTAGTGAAAGCATGAAGGAGAACAACGAAACAGAAGACTTTAAAACACTGCGTCCCTGTCGCTGGAAATGAAAATGTCTCATTACTGACAGCTTCCTCTGCTGCAAGAAATTCTGGTAAGCTGACAATGGAACTTTTGCGTCCATCAGTCTCAGCTGAATACAAACCACATTTAATTATCCAGAGTAAACCGCACCCCCCCCCCAAAAAAAAAACAGCTACTTGTCAGAGTTCGGTTATTTTGTACCTTATGGACTTCTAAAATTGAAAGGAATGGTCACTTACTCATCACTCCATGTTACTGCTGGGGAAACTGCGGTCCAGAGAGATGAAGAGACTCGCCCTTATCCACCAGCTTGTCAACGCTGAAGCCTGAGCATAGCCCTGGAGCTGCATTTCTCTGAAGCCCGTACGCTCTGCACACACCACCCTGCCTCTCGGCACAGCAGATACTGGAAAGGCGTGGGGATATATGTTGAAGGCTTACTTGGCAACTTCCATATACTTTATTTAAACTAACTCTTCCCTATGAGGTAGGTGACTGGAGGCAGAGAAGTGTTGTAAAATGCACTGAGTACCTACTATGTGAGCAGGAAGTTTGTGTCATCAGAAGACTTTGATAATCAGCATTTAGCTGCTACTGAAGAGAAAGAAAAAGGTGATGGTGCTTCTCGAAGGCTGAGAGTTGGAAACCAAATATGTTAGCATTTACGCTTTACTAAAAGCATGGCTTGCAAATTCCCCCTGTTGCCCTGGCTTCCTTGGCAACACCAGAGATGCCCCCAGGACCCTGCTGACCCACTGTCACAGGACACATCCTAACACTCGCAGGTTTGCACGAGGGCTGCAGGCAGAGGGTGGGCTGACAAGCCGGGAGCCTGCAGTCCATCTGAACCTGGACCACATGGACCTTCCTTCTGTCCAGCGCACTCTCTCTTGCTACACCTCTCTCTGCTCTCAGCCCAGCACCTGGTGCCTTGGCGTGGCTGCTCCTTGAAAGATTCCGTTCCAGCACCTGATCCTGGACTCGGCAGGTGTAGAAACTCAGTTTTGCCTGGGTCATCCATCTCTGATGCAAAAACACGCACCACCATCACGGAGGGTCCACCGCATGAGATAACTAGTATCCGATCAATCAGGAGATGAAACCACAGATCGAATGGGTTCTTCATGAGCAAAGAAATATTCGAAAACACTATGATAGAGGAAGGCGGGTGTTGTCAAAAGGATGTTTCATCAAGTTAATCAAGCCTTATCCTTCTGCAGTTTAGGAACACATCTTTTGAAATGAACATTTTCAGCTCCTGAAGTTAAAAAGTACAATTAAGTACACTTGAATGATTCAGCAGACAAGCAGACAAAATTTAACCATCCTTTTTAATATTCTTTATCATCTCTCAAGCTCTCTATCACTGTAAACCTTATCTTTAATTATCTCAAGTAAAAATGTACCTGGTGGTTCTTGATTGCTTTTATATTTTATGCCAGTTATTTCATGATGTTTAAATCTGAGACATGCTACCTCCTCCCATCTGTACTTTACATTCTTCTGGGTTTTTTTTTTTTTTTTTGTACTTACATTCTTGATTAGACTGCATTTGGAAATTGTCACGAACTGCCTTTCACCCAAGTTGGGAAATACTCTATTTTTAAAAATTTTGAGGCACTTACCCACTGACTGTAATGTGGACTTCAAAGATTCTTTTTACTGAAATTTTGCCTTTCTAGAACAAATATTTTATATTATCTACATTGAACAGGGTGCAGCAGTAGGGAACTAGGGGAGGGACAGAGACAAAGACACAAGCGCAGATCTGAGGCTGAGAGGCTGTCAGTGGGCAGGTGCGTGGTAGGATTTCAGAGAGAGGCTGCTAGGAAAATCAAAGGGCAGGGGAGCCTCCCAGAGGAAGAGGAGCCTAGAGTTGGAGCGGTGAGCAGCCAAAAGGACTGGAAGCACCTTATGTCTCACTCCTTCAGGCATCAAACAAGAAAAAAGGACCCAGAAAGTATTCGTGACTTGTCTGAGGTCACACTGGCATTAAGCTTACCTTGTTGCCATGTTGAATAGCACAAAGAGAGGGAGAGAGATAAGGAGGGAGACAGAGGGACAGAGACAGAGAAACAGAAAGAGAGAGACAAAGAAAAACAGAGGCAGACAGGGACGGCGGGACAGAGGGAAGAGAGAATTAACCCCTCCGCCACACGGTCTGCACTCACTGGGCTAATGAGCCGTCCGTCACCTGGGCCACCAACCCTGTTTCTGGCTACAGAGAAAGGACTTTATGAATATGATACTGCATTTCATTTTCAAATAACTTTTCAATATTCAATTTACTTAAGCTGATAAACATACCGTTCGCCCATTTCTACCTCTGCCCCCCCCCCAGGTCATCAACCTGTTCTCTGTGTCTATGGACTTAGTGCTTTTTGGTTTTAGGTTCTACGTACAAGAGGGATCATACAGTATTTGTCTTTCTCTTTCTGACTTACTTCATTCAGCATAATGCCTTCGAGGTCTGTCCATGTTGTCACAAACGGCGAGGTTTCAATCTTTTTTTTTTTTTTTTTTTTTTTTTTGCTGAATATTTTTCCGTATTCCACACTATTATTTCTTTATCCAATGATCCATCAATGGGCACTTAGCTGGCTTCCCTGTCTTGGCTATCGTGAATGATGCAGCAGTGAACACAGGAGTGCAGGTATCTCTTTGAGATAATGATTTCATTTCCCATGGATATGTTTGGCTATCGTGAATGATGCAGCAGTGAACACAGGAGTGCAGGTATCTCTTTGAGATAATGATTTCATTTCCCATGGATATGTGCCCAGAAGGGGGATGGCTGGATCACATAGTAGCTCTGTTTTTAGTTTTTTCAGGCGCCTCCATACTGTTTTCCATAGTGGCTGCACCAATTTACATTCCCCCTAAAAGTGCACAGCTGTCCCCTTTTCTCCAGTCCTCACCAACACTTATTTCTAGTCTCTTCCAAATAATTTTTTTTTAATTGGGGTTGACATGTGGGGAAAAGTACACAAGCCACGTACGTGCAGTGAGATGAACTTCTGCAAAGTGGGCATGTCCGTGTAACCCCCTCCTGCGTCAAGCGATGAAATGTTACCAACGCAGCCTAAGCCACGCTGATGCCCACTTCCAGACGCTGTACCATCAACCTCCCACAACGTAACAACCGCTCTCCTGACTTTTCACGGCAGGAATTCATTTTACTCACTCTTGAGCTTTGTGGAAATGAAATCACACAGCATGTCTTCTTTTGGACCTGGCCTCTTTCACGCAACATTACGATTATGAGATTTGTTCAGACCACAGCAGTTTGTTAAAATTCATTGCTGCATCGTGTCCACTGACTGAGGTACCACAATTTAATTATTCATTCTACATTTGGTGGACACTTGGGCTGTTGCCAGCGTGGAGTGATTATGAACAGTGCTGCAATAAATACGTGGTACCCATCTTTCAGTGCACGTCCATATACATATCTGTGGGTTATGTCCTCATGAAACGCCTGGGTCCGCGTCTGCACATGCTCAGCTTTAGTAGCTACTACAAGTTTCCCAAAGTTGGACTAATTTGCACGAGAACTCCCCTTTCTCCGCCTCCTCCCCATAATGTACATAACGGAGTCACTATGTCCAGGGAGTTACAAAGTAGATTATGGAATCTGGGAGATTTTCTTTTTTAGCTAAGGGGGAAAAAAGGGGGGCAGAATTTAAGTTTAGAACCAGGGAAGAAGTCTCCATTCTATCCAAAGGAAATCACGAGGGAAAGAAAGAGAGTCTGCAAAACGGAAGTAGAGATTTAGGAAAACAAATGCATGTACAGTAGCTTCTTAGAAAAAACACTTTTCAGTGCCTTGACACTCTACGGAGCACGCAAAAGGCCGTAATAATCTCAAAAATCCATGTTTTAAGACTTTCCATTGATTCGTTGTTCGGATTCGTTGGCTCTGGTCCTCACTCCCTGCCCAGGAACAGTGGGAACTCGGTAATCACCTTGCAGCAGCTAAAATGTGCGGCATCTCAGCTGCTTCACTCAGAAGCTTTTTTAAGTTCTTAAGTCTTTTTAAGTTCTCCTGGCAGGTCAGGTCACATGATATGCAGCTTCTCAATCAATGGCTTCCTTGTTTTTTTGCTGGGGGAGAAACTTTCTTAGTGTGATTACAATGTAGCCTGCATTTCTGCAGCCCTACTGAATTGATGTAACACCCAAACTTATTTACTTAATCTGGCAACTTAGTACAAATCGCTTTAGCCTGACCAAAAGCTTTTTCTTCTGGTTTAAAAGTGCGTGACCCAATGGGTAAACAGGGAGTTGGTTTTCTTTCACTGCGCAGTGGAAACTGCTTAAAACAAGTTACATTTGAAGAAAAAAAAATTTTTTTAAGCCATTCTGTGGAGTTACGGGGCAAATTTAAGCAGCATCATTATTCATCCTTTAAGGCATTTGTGTGTGGAGGAGTAATTTTTGTCATTTAGTAAAAAGCAAAGCAGCTGGTCTTTTTAGAGCAACCAGAACATTCTAATCATCTCCCTAAGAGTCATATTTGCATCTCCTCGACAAATAAAAGTCAACAAATCAAATAAAAATCAAACAATTTTTAAACAGATATTGCAGACTGCAAACTATAAATTGTGGGCTGCTGATGGTTTCAGCTTCAGTCTCAAGATACGTGCTCTCAGCCAAGACTAGAACAAGATACCAAAGTATTAACAGTGATCTTTATATTTTGAGATTACTAGGGTTTGTAAATTTGTTTTATATACATTTAAATATTTTTCAAATTTTCTATACTTAGTATTCATCAGTTTACAATGAGGCAACATATAATAGTTATTCTAAAAATAAAATAATTCCAAAAATTATAGATAAAATCATGTTAAGGAAATATACCAAAATGTTTATTGTCTTTGGATTGTGAAGTTATGGGTAATCTGTTTTGTCTTTTTTCTTTTCTCTAATTTCTAGATGTGTGTGCGTACATATAAATGCATAACTTCTACCATATGAAAAATTATAAACATTATTTTTTTCAAACTCTGCATGCAGAATATGACCTCTGTGTTTAGCCTCTTTCGTTAGTGGCCAGAATTCTCTGGACACAGTTCAGCATTGGTCCAAGTGAGCCCCACCTGGGTTCTGATTCTGCCCCCACCGCTCACTTGCTGTGTGATTAAGCTACTAACCCACTGGAGCCTCAATGTTAACATCTGTAAAGTGGAAGTAACACCAGCCCTGGTACAGGACTGCTATGAGGCTAACCAAGATGACACATGTAAATGGTACAGACATTCTACAAAGGGCAATTGACCTTTCAAAGTACAACATTCTCCTCTTAAGGTTTATAGGGATCGAAGTAGTTCAGAGGTTTACCTACTCAATCTGCCTTATGAAACTGGCCAGATGTAATAGGAAAGCCTCCCTTTTCATGAATTTTAAAACAATACAATGTATATCTGATTTTTGAGCATATCTCCATCAAGTTCAAATATGAGATATAAAAGAATTAATTTATTTTTCTTTATTTTTTTGTGTTGTGTAAATGTACAAATATAAGCTACTGATATGGTTAAATATTACAGATTTTTCTTTAATCATCAGAGTTATTTTATTCAAGTACTGGGCAATTCAGGTGTATGGGTGTGTGTGTGTGTGATGTATAAAATGGAGATGGAACATCTGCTCTCTGAATGCTGTGCTGAATCCCAAATGTAAGACTTTAGTCTTTTGTTTGCTGACTGCCTAGTGACCAGCAGGAAAAGAAAAGACAAGAAAAGTGAAAAGGAAAGGAAAGGAAAAAAGAAAAAAGTCAGCTGGGATCTACTCACAACATACGAGCCAATATAAGTTTAAAGAAATAACCAAACTCGAGGGTAAACATTTGTTGCTGAAAAACCATTTCAAGGGTGATATGCTTGCACCACAGGATAAAACGGGACCATGGGACAGAGCACATCTAACCTACTCATAGAAGAGCCAAATATGGCCAATTTAGCCTCCTTGGGCCAGTGTTCTCACCACTAAGGAAAAAAGAAATTACTTATATTTTCGTTTCACAAAATATTTACTTTCAAGTGAATGGCTGAAACTATGGCGTAGTCAGGAAAGCTGCACACGGAGAAGAGAGTCATGACTGTCAAGGTCTTCCTGTGCCCTCAGTATACGACTTCCTTGAGAGTATTTGAATTTTTATACCAGTGACTATATTAATTTAGCAATGAGTAGGAGGTGCAAATTTTATTACATTTCCCATCACTAACAATTAGGACTTTCTTTTCATTGCCATGACTCATCTCAAGGGATTTGTTGTAAAAATCAAATGAAATAATTGAAACAAAGTGTTTGTCACCATGCCCAGACACAAGCCATGAACGCACAGTGAGTTTTAGCCAGTATGAGGTTCACTCATAATCTCTTTCTTAAATGAAGACGTAACACCGGCCTCCCCTACCTTGTCTAAGATTTTAAAATTAGCTCAACATTACTAAGCTTATAATGACAACAGAACTTCCAAAAATATCACATTATGAACATTATTCCTTTCAGACATCAGGGTAAAATCTGCATTCACCTTTCACCACCGCACTCATGGTCTGGAAGTTGATAACAATCTCCCTAAGGCAACTGTATTTCAATATTAAACACAAACAAACAAACAAACAGAAAACCTTACTATCAACAGTAGTCAAGTTTTACTTACTCTCCAAAAGGAGAACCAATTTCTGCTTCAGGGTTTTAGGGCTCTCATTTGGCAATAAAATATTCTAACTTATAATTATCCTTTTGTTCCCCACCTGGATGTCTAAAGATGGATTGAAAAGAAGAAAAACTCTCCTTCCTGTGTCCAGATTGTGAATTTAAAAGACCTGTTTTTTAGCAGCAGTGGTGTTTTTATTGAGGTACAGTTGACTTACAGTATTATATTATTTTCAGGTGTACAACACAGCGATTCAAAAACTGTGCAGATGATACTCCATTTATAGTTACTATGTAATAATGTACAATAAAATACCTGGGTTTTTTTTTGTTTGTTTGTTTGTCTCTGCCTCTTTTGTCCAGAGATCCTACAATAATTTTGACATTTTTCTGAATAAATTTACACTAGACTCAGCATGCTTCTCAAATCTTTGGTTAGGGTGGGTCGTGGTCTTCCAATTCCAAGCCAATTCATCTGGGGATTCAGGTGGACCGCTTTATAAACACTCTGCCAGGCCTGTGGAAAAGCAGCCAGCTGGACAGTCCAACGTCTCATGAAACTGTCCGAGCTGGTTTCCCCCAAGTGGTGACTTTCTGCAGAGATGGAAGGGTCCATGTGAAACGATCCTTTGTTCCCGTAGTATGGTCATACCCTGCTTCTCCCCTAACACCATTTCTCTCCAAATTGAGGCTCATAATAAGAACACTTTCTTTTTCATTCCAATCCCATGTCCTTTGTGGAAGGTCAGCCTCACAGAAGGGTAGCCAGAGCTGGTCTTTTGGGGAGGTAGCGAATCATCGCCAAGTAGGGCCAAATTAAAGCCAAAGAGACATCTCAGGCTTCCTTCAGCAAACCCCAAGTTGAGGCAAGATGGACTGCGATGTTTCCAGAGCCGAGATCCCAGGGAGTCATTCGTCCCCCAGCCCTGGACGGAGAGCAGGCAGCGCGTCTTTCCCAGCTCAAGTGAACCGAAGCGGCTCCCCCCAGTCTGTCCTCAGCGCGATTCCAGGAAACTTCAGGGCAGAAGCTGAAAGTGTGGAGGGGGGAGAAGTACAGAACTGAAAGTATGGGTGTGTTTAAAAGAATGAGTGGAACCTCACCACCCACATAAGCCCCTTCAGGAAATGCAATTTCCTCTTCCAGGAAATAAAGGTGTGGAGAACTTCTGAGCAGCAGACATGTTTATAAAACAATGAGACCATGTCTGATGCGAAGCAGAAATGCCGGGTAGCGGGGGGCAGGGAAGGCCGGCTGCACTGGACGCTGGGGTCGGAAAGGTCAGGTTTCCCTAACACCCAGCAGGAACAAGAACAAATTGGGATTTTTTTCCCCCCTTTTAGATGCAATTCAAGACAAAAACAAAAACTCTTTCCTGACATATGATGGATTTGTTTTACAAGATCCAGTCTTCAGATTAATGGGTTTCCAATTGTAGGACCACATGGTTACAGAGAAACATGGGTCTCCAGAGACCAGTTGTCCAAAAGAGAGAGAGGCAGAGAGTGGAGGGTCTGGTTATAGGACGCAGGCAGTATTCAACAGTGCCCGAGGGCTCTGCTTCAGGCGGGCCTCAGTTTAAGTCCTGGTTGTGGTACTTTATCAAATGCGGGATCTCGGGCAAGCTGTCTAATCCTTCTAGACTGCACTGTTCTCATCTCTAAAACAGAGGTGATGGTGAGGATATAATATCTACCTCTTAAGAGTGTTATGGCGGTTCAATGAATAGTACATCGGAAGCTCTCATCGCAGTGACCAGTGGACAGGAACTCCGAATATGATGACGACCATCACCATTGGAAATGTTTTAAAAGCCACTGACTTTTTTTTTTAATTGAAGTACAGTCAGTTACAATGTGTCCATCTCTGGTGTGCAGCACAGTGTCCCAGTCATGCATAGACATCTGTTCATTTTCATATTTTTTCCATTAAAGGTTATTACAAGATATTGAACATAGTTCCCTGTGCTCCACAAAAGAAACTTTTTAAAAATCTGTTTTTATATACAGTGGCTAACATGTGTAAATCTCAAACTCCCAAATTTATCCCTTCCCACCCCTCTTCCCTGGTAACCGTAAGATTCTTTACTAAGTCTGCAAATCTGTTTCTGTTTTTCAGATGAGTTCAGTGTCCTTTTTTTTAGATTCCACATATGAGTGATATCATAAAAGCCACTGATTATTGAGTAAATTAAAAGGACATAAGACTTTTCCCTTGAGCCCCTACATGTACTTAACCTTCTCAAATAATCCATGAAAACCCCAGCAGTGAGGAATGACTGGGTTTGCTGTCTCCTTGGCACTGGGGCAATCACAGTCTGCCGTCTCTCTTCCGTGTGATGGGCTCTGTTTAAGGACGGCAGGAGGAAAAGGAGGAAGGCACCTGGAAGCAGGAGGCTTCTCTTCCGCAGTCTGCCGAGAGGAGCGGGGCCTTCTCAGCAGGGGTCCTCCTTCCAGCTCTGCCACATTGTTCTCAGCCACAGACATATCTTCCCACCAAATCACAATGGCAAATATACAGTGAGTGCCTACTGCGAGCCAGCACGTGGAGGTCGGTCCACGCTCAGACCTCCTGGCTATGATCTTCCAAGAGGTGGCAGCCTCTCTGCTGGATGACCCTGGCCTGAGGGTCCATTCAGTGCTGTTAGTTATTGATAAATGCAGAGGGAGGTGGGGGTATAACTTTCAGAGAACATATTTTTATCTTTAAAAGGCAAGTGTGTTTGCTTTGCTGAATTCATACAGATTAGGGGAAAGAGTTACCATCTCTGGTTTCCCAGCACAGGCCTGCCACAAGGCAGCAGTGTGAATTAAGTCATCAAACCCTCCTGGGGCTCGGTTTTTCATCTTTAAAAGTTTGGAGCTAGGTGTAGTCTGAGGTCCTTTTCAGCTGACGGTCTATATTTCCATAATCAGAAGCCTGCTAATCCAAGGTTTGGCTCTTTCGTACCTTTTTAATTGAAAGAAAGAAAAGAAAGAAGAAAGGGAGGGGAGGGAGGGAGGGAAAAAAAAGAAGAGAGGGAGGAAAGAAGGAAGAGAATAAAGAAAAGAAAAAGGACTATTTATTTTCCAGACTAATCCGGGCTTAGTACGTCACAGCAGCAAACGCCTTGACCAAGTGCATTTTAACCACTGGGCCACAGCTGAGAGGGAGCAGCAGCACTGGTAACCAGTGTGCAGGTTTTCTAACCTGAATACACAATTAACCGTATAGAGTACAGGGAAAAGCACCCCAATTATCCTCACCACGAGCACCATTAGTACCACCAACCAGGCGTGAAAGTCTTCAAATGACAAGTGCATGGGTGGGACATCTCAGTGCAGCCGCAAGGGTTGCCAAGTTTAAAGCAGTGCGACTTTGGAAATGATGTAGAACAGGACAGTGTGCAGAAACAAACCATTGAAGTCAGAGACAGAACTTAGGAAGGCTTCTCCAGCGGACAGAAGGGCACTCAATCCTCCTCAGCTGGGCCATTTTAAAAGAGCTCCGTTCACAAATCCTTTGTGGTGTAAAAGCCGGCAAAACAGACGGAGCCCTTTTTGCCTAATGATCTCGCTCCTTCCCGTGGGAAGGCTCGTTTTCGCTTTTCGGTTTGGTCAGATGGAGAGTCATGTGGTCTCAGGGCCCCTCTCCCCCGCGCGCGCGCGGCGCGCGCCGCAGCCTCCCCGGCGCGGGGACGGGGCCTGGCCTCGGACCCGCGGCGCCGCGGGCGGGAGCGCGGGGCGGCGCGCGGGGCGGGACCTGGAGGCGCGCGGCGCGCGGCGGGCGGTGCGCGGGCCGCGGCTCCGGGGAGGGCGTCCGGGGAGCCGGCTCGGCGGCGGGGCCGCGGGGTGACGAGCGCCCCCTGGCCGGCGCCGCCCTCGGGCGCACGCACCCCGCCGGCCGCCCGCTCCCGCGCCACCGCCGCCACCGCCGCCACCGCCGCCCCGCCGCGCGCTCGGCCCCCGCGGCTGCTGGCAGGTAAGTCCCCGCGCCGGTCCGCCGGCTGGAGAGGGCCGGCGCCGGGGGGCCTGGGGCGGAGATCGGGGTGGAGGGGAAGCCGGTCCAGGAAGGGGCGAGCAGGATGACCACGGAGTCGGAAAGAGCGACAAGAGCCGCAAACTTTGGGTCTGGTTTCCGTGGTCCCTCGCGCGTGGGGTGCCTGGGGTGCCCGGGATGCGCGCGGACCTTGGCCCGGAGGGGGCCGGCCGGGGCTGGGGCCGGGGCGCCTCCTCTCCCTTCTCGGGTTTTCTCTCACCTGAACTAACGCGGAGGGAGGGAGGGAGGAAGGGAAGAGGGCGGCGGTGAGTTTTAAGTTCTCGGCACACATTTGGAAGGAGAGTTGTTTGGTGCAGCGGCAACCTGTCCATAGTGAAATAAGTTTTCTTGGCGTTTGCTAGAGAAGCGGACGGAGTTGCCAGCATGAACGCTTCCGAACAAACCAAGTTTCTTTTCAGGGGGCTGGGGGCAAGGCGAGGCGGGTTTTGATGGATAACGAAAAAAGTCTGGTGCTCAGTCCTGTGACCTTGGGTGAGAGTGTTTGTTTTTGAGCTTTGAGGGCCACAGGTTAAGAAAGTAGAGTTAATGCCTTTTTTATTGGATGTTTACTGGGGCTCAGATTATCAGTGTGAAATGGATGCTAACGGCTCGGCACTCACCACGGGGATGCACGAGGGGAGACCCGAGGCAGGCGCGCTTGGAGATGCTGGGATTTCTGCCGGGAGAGCGCTAGTGTGTTGCTCTGTCTTTGGGATTGTCCTGCTCAAACTGGTGCTAATAAAAGATGATGGAGTGATGGCCCAAGCTGACAGGGAGGGGGGTGATGACAAGGGGAGAAGACTGAAAACGCATTGCTTTGTCCCTGTCCGTGGAGAGAATGACCCATCCCTAAGGAGTGTGTGGGTCCTTCAGGTGCAGTGCCCTTTCTGGACACACGTCTGGTGGTTTTGTTGTTCCCATTGCATTGTCCCATCACTGGCTTTTCCTGGTGGTGGTGGAGAGGGGGATATTTAATAGACAAGCCCTATTCGTAAGTTCCGCGTTGCCCCACCCCCACCCCAACCTTGTGAATCTCCGTCTTCGTTTTTTTCCCCTAACCGATCTTTGTTAAGTCCTGTAAAATGGCAGTCTTACCGCGGATGCTTCATCTCTTTTAAAAAATGCTGTGTCTGGTGGGAGGGAGGGTGACATTTACTAATCTGGTTGCAAATTACTTTTGAAGTTCATGCACAGCTGTTTAACATCCCTCGGAGATCAGTCCATTGTTTGAAGCAGGTGTCTGCCGCAGACGCAGACGTATCTTGTGAGTCTTTCTTCTGCTGATTGAACGCACATATATTTAAAGACACAGCATAGGAGGAGCTTCTAAAAGCTTCAAAGCCCCAGCTGTGGAACTCCTCCAAGTGAGCAATTAAGTCTAAATTAAGTTGTTTTGTTTTGGGTTTTTTTTTTTCCCTGCCTCATAAACTTTTATCTCTGATTTCAAGAGTCGCCTGTTCGGCGTCACCAGCCTTTGTTCCAGCCTCTTGTGATTTTTCTTGTAAACTTTTAAAACGTAAACTTCCAGGGAGGACTCTTGCCTCTACCCTCTGCCTTGTCATGTTCACTTCCGCCAGCGTCTTGTGCGGCAGGTAGTGGCTCGCGGACGGCAAGAAGCTCTTGCACCAACTTCTTTGTCGTTCCTCCTCCGGTGCCCACCTCCCTCCAACAGAGGCTTCGTTACTGAGTCTGCTTGGAAGGCACCTGGATCAGCAGCTGAACTTCCTTTTGTTGGTAGGTCACTTGTCTTTCAGGTGTGCAGGGATGTTATTCAGCTAGCCACACCTCGGTCCTTCTCAGAGTCTCAAAGACCCCTTTCAACACAGATGTGAGCTTTCTCTGTTATGGCAGGTCCTGGAGACCCCCTTGAATAGCCTGTTTGCCTTTGGCTGTTTCTCTAAAAGTCCCTCATTCTGCGGCAATATATTCTCGAAATTCGTCTGTGTAATGAATTTGATGTTTTATCTAAAATTCCGTGTGGACTAGCTCTAGGATTTTCTTCTGAGCATGTGGGCTTATGTACAAATCTGTAACTGGCATTCAGGAATTAATCTCCACAAATCTTCTTACAGTGCAGAATTTGATGATAGGACATTTGTCTTCTTTCAAAATACGAGTAGGAATCAGTACTTCCTGCCCTTAACGCATTTCATGGTCTAGGGTTACTGATGACCTTGTTTGCCCCTGGAAGTATTGCTAATGTAGTACTGTAATGAGACTGTGTGTTAATAAGGGTATTTTTGACTTCAGGGGGCTTCCTTTTCATAGGGTTCAATCTTTTATCTATTTTTTTCCAAGTAGTTTTCACAAATCATTTAATAAATAAAAAAATTGTTGTATGGTCAAAAATCCCAGAGAACATAGATGTATCATTTGATTTTATATAATTTTATGTCATTTTATTGCCCCAAATCAAATTGTAATTGAAAGTAAGGGAACTAGTCTTGTGGTGACATACGTAGCCTTTAACTCTCTGTTTCTGTCTATTGTTTTAAAACTTTGAGCGTCTTGTTTTCAGGCAGGAATGCACCCAGCTTTGATTTTTAATACCTGTTCTAGCTGTTAAGGCAGGAATCAGGAGAATCTTATAGAAAAACATGATGTTGAAGCGGAAAGATGAAAAAGCTGTTTCCTCGCAGTAATGGAAACATCTTTCATTGTTTTAACCTGTCGAGCATTTATACACAAATTCACATTGCTCTGTCATCTAAAAATATCCTTGGGATGGAACGGGAACCAGGGATTTTGGAAACTAGGACTGGCTCACCTCAAGCCTGGAATCATAGATTTCTGCTCTGGGATGAGATTGGCAGATATTTAAAGGCACACACTGGCCACACGTACTTCTATAGATTGGTGTTAACTTTTGAATTAAGCTAATAATATTGATGGTAGTAACGGAACTAACAAAAGCAGTAAGGCATGGTTTTATCCATGCATTTTTATTTATAATTTATGTACCAGATACTATGCTCAATTTTGTTTGTATTTGACAAACATTACCGTCCCATTTAATCTTTGCAAAGCTTTTATAAATTAATAGCATCATCATTATCCCCATTGTCCAGATGGGGAAACAGAGGCTCAGAGAGGTTAAGTCGCTTGCCCTGATGTTACAGCTGGTAAGTGGTGAAGTCAGGTTTGTATGACCACCAGGCAGTGACCATAAACCACAGAGGTGGATCACCTACTAATTACATTTTTGAAATTGTGGTACAGTACACATAGCATACAATTTGCCACCCTAATCATTTTTAAGTGTACAGCTCAGTAGCATTAAGCTCGTTCACATTGTTATGCAACCATCACCACCGTCCATCCACAGAACCCTTTTCATCTTGCAAAACTGAAACTGTGCACCTATTAAATAATAACTCCCCATTCACCCCTTCCTCCAGCCCCTGGAAACTTCCATTCTGCTTTCTGTCTCTGAAGCTGCCTGCTCTAGGTACCTCGTATAAATGGAATCATATGGTATTTGTCTTTTTGTGAATTGCGCGTCTCGCTCAGCTTCATGCCCCCCAGCTTCATCCATGTTGTGGCCTGTGTCAGAATTTCCTGCCTTTTTAAAAAGGGTCAGTAATAGTTCACAGTAGGTATATGTCCTATTTTGTTTATCCATTCGTCTGTTCATGGACACTTGCTTCCACATTTGGGCTTAACGACTAATGCTGCTTTGAATATGGCTGTAAAAAAATCTCTCTCTTCAAATCTCCACTTTAAATTCTTTTGGCTCCGTATGCAGAAATGAAATTGCTGGTTTAAATGGTAATTCTGTGTTTCTTTCTTTCTTTTTTTTTTTTTTTTTGATGACCTACCGTACTGTTTCCATGTCGGCTCCCCCCGTCCCGTTCCCTCCAACAGAGCACAGGGTTTCAGTGTCTCCCCATCCTCATCAGCACTTGTTGTCTGCTGTCTTTTGGATTGTGGCCATCCTAACAGGTGTGGCATGATAACCGGTTAACTTTTTACCGAACCATTTGATGCCTGACATCGGAGGTCTATGGACTGATTCTGCTCCTGAATTCGTTTTTTTTTTCCCCATCTCATCCTGTGCTTATGTCCCGCATTCTAGTGCAGAGTAATTGGAGGAGTTACTACTCCAGCATCCCTGAAGGACTAGGGAAGCCACGGGCAGGAGGCCTCCTAACAGATAACTATAGGTCTCTGCAGGGAGGGCTGCCCCTTCCTACAGGAAGGCCCCCGGGATTTACAAATGAATAGTTGTCGAGAATCACATAGGCATGGCCTTAGTATTACAAACTTTAAATGTGCACCCCAGACCCTTCGCAGATGAGTTAAAGTTTGCGTTATCTCCTGCGTGTGATCAAAACAAGACAGACTCCCAGGACAACAGAACCAAAGAGTGCACGGCTGTGCTTTCATTCATCAAGCGTTTGTTGTGAGCCTCAGCGCCACA
The DNA here is from genome assembly GCF_048773025.1 of Camelus bactrianus. Classification (NCBI taxonomy): domain Eukaryota; kingdom Metazoa; phylum Chordata; class Mammalia; order Artiodactyla; family Camelidae; genus Camelus; species Camelus bactrianus. Next base: position 28,045,889 of record NC_133573.1, read on the forward strand.
CACTCTGGTGTGTAACCCGTGGGGGAGAAGCTGCCAGGGGAAGAGGAAGTTACAGCAAAGCATGGTGACTCCAGCATGTATGTGTATTGTGATGTGTCGGTTGGTAATATTACGGTGCACAACTGTGTTATATGTTGGCTTGTTTGCTTTGTCTGTGTCCACCTTGAGAATCGAAGCTCACGAGGGCTGGCATTTGTCCGGAGCTGTGTTCCCAGCTACTACGGCGGGGCTGACACACAGAGACCCCTCAGTAAATCAGTGCAGGATGAATGTGTAAGTACGGGGAACGTACGTGGTGCCAAGGGACCAGTGGCTCCGGGGTGTCTGAGAAGATGTCCTAGAGGAAGTGTGAGAGAGTGTGGCAGTGAGGATGCTCTGGAAGAGAGGAACCACATTTTAGGATGGCCTGAGGACGCGAGAATATGTCCTAGTGAGAGAAAGGAACACAGCCTGGCTTGAGCGTAGCAAGCGCGTGAAGGGAGCGGGGTGAGCCCGGAGGCTCCCGCTCGGAGGCGTGGTTGGCATGACTACGGGTCTTCAGCTGGAAGCACAAAGAGCAGGCTCTTCATTGCCCTCGGCCATCTTATCCTCTTTCCCATCTCTGTGGGTCCCGTCTGTGGGTCGTTCACCCCGAGTAGATGCTAAAATAAGCATCTAGGAAGTAGGGTGTTGCCAAGATAAGGGTGAGTTTCCAAAGCAAACTGAGCGCTGTGAGTCCATGGTCAGTGCAGACGGCTCTTCACATCCCAGGGGAGCAAGAAGCCAAGTCGCTCGCGAAAGGCAGCGGGCACGCCTTTCTCGCAGTTTGGGGAGGAGTTCGTGTCAGCTGTGTGTTGAGGGCCGTAGTCAGCAGTTTCCACTCTGCGGTCCGTTCATGTGTTGTTCTCCGTGATTCAAAAACAGGCCTCACCCAGTGTTTTCCAAACCGCAAGACACAATCCATTATTGGATTCTGAAATGAACTCGTTGAGTTGTACCAAGCGTATCTGTACACGTGAAAGAGAACGGAATGGAAAATACTAGAACGCATTTCATGGGGCAAGAGTAATTCATGAAATTTTGGGTCATGGAGTTCGGGACAATGTGTCTTACCTGAAAGTTTGAAAACTGTACACCTGTGACACTTAGTTTTCCACAGTGTTCCTTTAAGTCACACAAGCTCAGGTCTGGAGGGAGGTGGGAGACTTGGAGAGGAAAGGCGTGTTAGCTGGCTGGCATCGTGCCAGGGGCCTGGCTACATGGGGTCATGTCCTCCCGAAGTCCTGCTCATTGGGTGGATGGGTCGCAGTTTGCAGAGGAGACACTGAGGCTTGCAGACGTCAAGAGAAGGGTCACACGACACAAATTACTGGCCAGGAACCCTGATCTCTTGGCTCCCAATATAATCTTTCAATGCCTCCATGGGTTGTATTCCCAAAATTTGTTCATCAGTTGACTGGGGAAGACGTTTTCTCAGGGAGAGTGTTGTGACCAGGGTCCACGTTTGTTAAGAAGAATATGAATCTTGGGGTCTACCCTATCAGCTTCCTAAGGAACTGAATCGCTTAGGAAGGAAAATAGTATTGATTTTTTGAACTGAAGTTGACATAGATGACAGTGGCCACCGCCCCTTCCTCCCCCTGGAGTGTCCTCCTTGCCACGGGGAGGAGACCGCATCTTCGGTGCCATGTGAGGTGATGTGCTTTTATCTGAAGCTGGAGTGCGTGGGGCGGGAGCAGAGTCCACCTCTCCACTTCTCCCAGGGTGTGCCCCCGGGCTGATGAGTTCCTCTCGACAGAATTAGGCAGCTATGCAAATTCACGATGCTGTGATTCCGTGATTTCCAGCCTCAGCCAGGCTCTCCGACTTCGCCTGTTCCACTCCCGTTTGCTTTCTGCAGCAGCTGTTTCCAGCCGCCACCTGTCACCACCATCCCCTCATCCTGCTCTGCTGGGAAAATGGAAGTCTTCCTGATGAAGGCCACCTCACCCTGCGGTCACAGAGCTGCAGATCCAGCTCCACCTGGACCCACCCTCCCACCTTTCCTGTCTGTTACAGCGAAAAAATATTTCCTCACCTTCCATCTTGATTATCTCCTCTCGGGCCCGTATTTTCCTCCCTTCCCTCCTTGCTGGCCCCATTCTCACTGCACAGACATGCTGAAACCCCTCCCAGCTTTAAAGAGAAAGGCCGTCCTTCCACGCCCTCCTCCAGCCACTTTCTTCTCTTTCCTCCCCTTCACAGCTGGACTCCTTAAATTGTCCTCTCCACCGCTGCCCTGTGTCCTCTCTCCACGTCTTGGCCGCAGACAGCTGGCTCTGCCTCCGGGCGTCTGTCACATTCACGCTCGCTCTTTCCAGTTCTTGCTAAATTCCGCTCCTCTCTCCCTTGTCTTCTCTGCGGCAGACTGAGTCCGCGCATCTCCGCACCCTTGGGGCAACGTTTCCCTCGCATGCCTCCCCCACTTCCCGTTCTCCTTCCTTCGTCTCTCCTCCTTTGTGAGCTCCTCCTCTCCTTTCTGTCCCCTGGAAGGTTGGCGTTCCTCAGTGTTCTCACCCCGCGGGTACCTCATCCCTCTCTGACCTTGACAGCCCTCTCCTCGCTGACCACTGCCCAGTCGAAACCTTTCCAAAGTCCTCTTCTGCGGCGGGTTGATGGGCGCAGCCAACACCACGTGCCCCGAGCTGCATGCCTCGACTTCCCCTTTCTCTTTCCACAGATACCTGCCTCCCGTCCTTTTCTGAATCTGGCACTGGCATCACCTGTCCTTGCACAAGCAGAAACCTGGGTGTCTTCATGACTCCTCGCCTCCGCCGCTCACCCCGAACCAGGGTCTGTTAGTTCCACCCGCTGCGTGTCTCTTGATTCCCGCCGCCTTACCCCTCCCTACTCTGTCTGCAGGCCGCCACCATCTCTCTTCTGGATTGCTGCTGTAGCCTCCGGGCTGGTCGCTGTCACTGAGGGTCATTCTCTACACTGCAGGGGGCAGGATCCTTCTAGAACCCAGAGCTGAGCCTCCTTGCTTTAAATGCTCCGGTGCTACCCAGTGCACTTGGAGGGAAACCCAGACTCCTCAGCATGAGTTAGAAGGTTCCAGTTGGTCTGCACGCCCCTGGCCTCTCCAGCCTCTCTCTCCAGCACCGCGCACATCGCGTCCCTCCACATCCAAGCCTCTTTAGGCTTCTTAGTGCCCTGTGTGTCCCGTTGCCCCCTGGAACTTTCTGCCCAGCCTCTCGCCCTCTCCCTCCTCTGGCTGTTCCCTGCATTTTCAGGGCCTAGCTTAGACATCGCTTCCTCTGGAAGACTCTCCCTGCCCTCCAAATTAGGATTTTGTACCCTCCCCCACGTGTTCTTAAAGCACATACGAGGTCCTCTATATACAGCGCAGCACCACGTGTGGCAGTGAATCAGTGCGTGCTCCCTGGCAGGGCGCTTACAATGTCCTGCCGTTGTCTGTCTGCCTTTTGACAGTCCCAACAGATTGTAAACCCTACGGGGGCAGAAGGCACATCCTCTTTTATTCTTGGCCAAATCCCTAGTATCTAGTGCCATATCCAATGTCTAGTAGGAACTCAGCTATTAGGGGAATAGATAAACGAGCCGTGTGTTTTAGCAGCTGTCACGTCGAAGGGACTGTGTGCTGAGTAATGAGAGAAAAGGCTCCAGCCCAGGAGTGTAAACGTCCGCACGAGCAGAGCCGTTGCCGCCCTCAGAACTGTCTAGACATGTTCTGCTGGAAAGGCAGAGTTGAAGGTGGTGGGAAACATTTAAAAATGCTAAGCGGCAACTCACTCCAAGGGAGAGGTTCCATCTCCGCGTCTCTGGTTTTTCTGTCTCTGTTACCCTTACGGTTTCTCACTCTGCTGACCTTTATAATGCCAACCGTAAAAGAAAAAAAAAAGAATGATCAGGAAATAAAAAGTAATATTGAAATATTCTGAACCATCATACAAGCAAATGGATGAGGCAGTAGGTACATTGCTCAGTACAGGTGTGCAGAGAGTGCAAAAGTTATTTTAATAAAAAGAAGATACTAAAGGATAAAAGGTTAACAAAAAATTTAATGAAACGATGAAGGATTTTAAGGATTCTTCAGAACAAAATCATAATGATCTCAAAATTCATTAAGCAACATAAAAAGTAAGACTAAATTTGAGAGTTAAGATGATAAAGTACCAAAGATTAAATAATTGAGAGCATTCAAAGAAAAATGTCTTGAAAGTAAAGAGTAATAAATCATTTAACAGACTCAAAGGTAGAATAACCAAAAATATGAAACCAAAGGGGAGAAAAACATAATCTTTTAAAGAAGATTAAAAATAAACCCCAGCAGTAATGAATTGGAATGGGCACTGGCAGCGGTTCCCAACGGCAGTTAAGCCACAGCTTAAAACAATGTTAAAACCGGAGCTTAGATTTTGGGCTTACACCTCAAAAGCCCGCGCGACCTCAGTGGGTTTGTGGAGATGGGTTTCACGGCACACTTGCTGCGTGAATGGCATGAGGTTTCAAGGGAAAAGCACTGAGTCCCACTGTGACATTTCCATAAGGGCAGCCAAAGAGTGACGCTCACCTGTGTCTGCAAAGTAAGAGAGATGCTTCTGCCTGTAGGAGACTCAACCCCCCTGCCTTCCTAAAGCCTGATGGTTCTCACCCACGTGTCCCGCTTTCCTTTTGGAGATAAAATCAGGCGGCCCCTGTCCACACCCCTTCTCAGCCAGAGTCCCTTTGGCAGTTACCCACACAAGCGTCCCTTCCTGGTACACCTTTCCCAGGTAGCTTGTGACGTGTCTGCCTTCCCTCTTACGCTTTCCTGTGTCTCTGGGACTTAGAGTTTCTAGGTCAGAACCAGAGCTCAGTGATCATATTTTAATTCAATTATGATCTCCTAAGGATGCCCACCTCAGGGCATACACCAGGTCCCCGATTGCCTAGTCTCTACTTTCTGTTCTATTTCTATTCTCTTTTCTCTCTTAAACTCTAGGCGCAGAGCTCAGACTGCACCTTGAGGAAGTTCACAGAAACCTCTCAGAGTCAGGGAATGTATTTAATTTTTGTTTCTAATTGCCAGCATGAAGGGTTCTGATTATGACTGCTATGTATTTCAGGCCGTAAGAGCCCTGATCTCTGCAATGTCTGCCCACGTTCCTAAGGTGCGTTTTAGGGGTCTGACTGAGAAGAGGTTCGCAGGGCTGCGCACATCCTTGCCCGTGGAGGCGCTGACTTCTGTGTAGCTTCTGGGTTGGCTTCTAAACTTTTTCATCTGCCTCCCTCCCCTTCCCTCCCCGGTGCCCGGGTGCCAGCCTCCCCGCCTTGCTCTCCAGTCTCCCTGCAGTGAGTGAGGATACATGGAAGTTGGCACACAGAGGGGTTAAGGATCCAGATAGTTTGCCCTTTTCGGTAGAACAGACTGGAGCGAGAGTGGCTCTCGGCTCTGGTGGCATCGTTGCCCCTGCCTTGGTCCACCTTGTTGGTGACCACGCCAGCCTTTCAGAGCCGCCCAGCCGAGAAGGCAGAGAGAAGGGCCACAGAAGTGGGGGCTAGGAGACCAAGGTCTCATTCCTGTTTTGCCAAACTGACTGTAAGCTGAGCGAGTTGGACGGCGGCTGGTCTAGGGTGCCTCCTGACCCTAACATTTTGTAGCTGTTTGAGGGGGAGCTCCTTTGGTAGCCACACGTGCCAGTCAGACCAGGGTTTCACCTGGGCCCGGGGGTGGTACAGTACTGGATACATGTCATGGATCCCAGGCTGCAGCCAGCGCATTCAGAAATGTGGGTGAAGACGAGAGAATATCACCAGGAGTGGGATGTGTAACCCTTCCCCGGTAAACGGGTGTGCAGTCGCCCAAACACTGAAAGCATTCAACGATATACAGTTTAGATTTTGCAAATTAAAATTTCATAGGATGACATCAACAGCACATTTTTTCTTCTTCTACTGTGTTAAGGATGATGGTAGCACAAGAAAGGTAATGACCAGGCTTTCTCAAAAACGCTGGTTCTCCAAAGTGAACAACTTGACCTCCCCAGTGGGCTTCGTGTCTGGAAGGGAAGATGGTGAGGAATAGCAGCCAGACAGTCTTCTCCCCTCTAGGAATGGGGGCTCTTTTAATTCTTCTGCATCAGTCATTTGAAAAGAAAAATCAATTAGCATGTACTTTAGGACATATTTAGGCTGTACAGATGGGTTGGTATTAACAGTGGCCATAAATAAACTCTTTCATAAGAGGAACTGGAATTTACTCTGCCTCTTTCGTGCAACCAAGCCAATCCTGGAGGGTTTTATAAAAATCCTTTTAATGCTGAAATAATTCAGTGAGAAATAACTTGCATAATGCCAGGTTCTGAAGCAGAGGCAGCTTAAATTTTGCCAAAGGTGCAGCACAAGGTACTTTAACCTTCCTTCCTCCGTCTCAGCAAAAAGAAGGATTTCTACCACTCGGGTTCTTTTCATTGAGATTTGTTAATATTTCTAGTACCCTTTGGTCTGTGACTTAAAGTGCTTTAGGAGATAAAGCCATCTGAGCTGTAGGAAAGACTTTGTGTTACTTATTAAGATAAAATAGATGCAAGTTTACTTGACCCCAAAATTGCCAATATTGCTAAACATAAATTAGCACATAATCTTAGGAATTAATGAAGACAAACCTACCCGTTAACCGTTTCCCATTGGTGGAGCCAGTAGAGACCTGTCAACACGTAACATTGGGTTTGAATTTTATGATTTCAGTAGAAATGAAAGGAAGAAGGGCGAGCGCTCCTCTTCCAAGAACAGATTAGAGGTTTTCAAAACAGAGAGAACATATCGTCATTTAAATATATGAAATCAGTTTTCTCCTGGGCAAATATTGTAAATATTTTCTTGTGGAAAAACAGTCTAGGCCTCCGGGTCTAAATCTCTAGACCCAGAGAGAGGACACCGTTTATTCAAGTCCTGGTCTCTCTCAAGATGCGTAGCAATACAGCTAAGAAGACAAATTATAAAGAGTCATCAAACGTTCTGCGGGTCCAAGAAGTGGGACACATATTTACTTGGATGTTTGTCTAAAAAAAAAAACTGCCAATAGGAATGTTCAGACTGAATTCCCGGGAATTTTAATCCACGCACGGTGTTTTCTTGGCTCTTTGCGAGGTGGAATCAGAGGATTACCTTTTCTAAGAATCGCTTTTTAAGAAGCCTGAGCACTAATCAGTTAGGTGTGACACAGGCTTGAAGTAAGATTTGGGGATAAGTGATTCAGGGAAGTACCGCTTATCCCGTGCTGGCCGTGGGCCAGTGCTCTTGTCCTGAAACAGCCAGGGCTGTAGGTACCATGCACTCCACCTGGAGTATTGCTTTGGCTGTTCATCGCTGTGTAACAAACTTTCCCCAAAACTAAGTGGCTTGAAACAACACCATTTTATTTGCTCATGATTCTGCGGATGGGGGATTTGGGCCGGCCCTGCTCCTCGGGGCTTCACCTGGGGCCTCTCACGAGGCCATGGACAGACCTGAGATGGGACCGCTCAGATTTGTGGTTGGTGGCGACGGCCAGAAGACTGAGCCCCGCCCGTGCCTTCTCTTTCTCTCTGTGCGGCTGCCTCGGGTTTCCTCTCCTGGTGATCAGATGCTAAGAGGGAGTGCTCCCAGCACACACTGGCCAAAGCTCAGACACCTGAAGGGCCAAACCAAGAATTCACAGAGCATCACTTCTGTCGGGTTCTACTGGTCAAAGCAAGTTCCAGGCTAGCCAGGGTCACAGGGCGGGGCTGCCGACTGCCCCCTGCAGAAGAGCTTTGGAACAGGAGATGCTCGTGCAGCCGTCTTTGGAAAACAGTTGTGCACAAACATGTAGGCTGTTATGTGATGACATTTCATAAAGGCGACCCCACATTTATTTTCTGACATGGAACCTCTAGTCTCACTCTTCACTCTGCTACGAGAAGGATCTGTTGGAAACAAAAATCTGATCACCATTCTCCGCCTTGCTCTGCATCACCCACAAAATAAAATCAGGACCCTTCACATGGCCTGCCAGGTCCTTCCTGGTCTGTCCCCTGCCTGCCCCTCCAGCCTCCCGTCTCACAAGGACCTGAACACCGCATCGTCCTTCAGCTGCCTCTTGGTTAGCACGGCTCCACGTGGGCCTGTCGCACCCTCGCTTGGCTGACCCCTCAGACATCACCTCCCCTGTGAAGGCTTCTGCACCCCTCGCTGTATTAACACATCCTTCCCCCAGTGCCCTGGCTTCAAGCACAGGAAGCTACCTCAGCAGTGGTGATACACCCCCTCTCTCCCCATCACACTTGAGGGCAGGGATCGAGTCTCCTTCTCTGCAGTCGAGCCTTGAGTTCGCCCCCCACACAGCAAGCACTCAGCAACTGTGCTGAGAGTGTAGTCTGCGTGCACGGGCACCTGGAGGGAAGACCAGAAAACCCCAAACAGGAAGAAGGTGGGTGCAATGAGGAGGAGGGTCAGAGCTGTGAAGAGTGAGCCGTGGGACAGAACCCAAAGTGATGGGCGCAGGTCTGCAGAAGCGCAGAGAGAGAGAACACACTAGGTACACACAGGACAGGAGCCCAGCCCAGCAACCGAAAAGGAGTGCTCAGCTAGAGCGCAGCGCAGTGTTCTGGGCAGGGAGGAAGGCACAGAGATAAGACCGACCCCAGGCCCAGCCGTGCGCGTCCACGCAGAGGTGGGAGTCGCACCCCACGAGGGCATCCCGGGCCTGAAATTAAAAGGCAGGGCACCCCGATTCCAAACAGTCCAGACCCCCACCCCTCCGCACACCTTCTCGACAGGGGACTGCCCGGCCTAGAGGACCAGAGGGAATGTGGGCAGAGAGAAGTTCCCAGTTACTCCTGAGAAGACTGGGGCTGTCACTCCTAGATCCCAGAAGGCGCTTTTTTCACTCGGTTGAGTGTCTTTTCCTCCTGAGCCAAACTGACAGAATGATGTGAAAGTGAAACTGACGGCTGTACCTGACGCCAGTGACAAGCTTCAGGGGAAGTGGCACCGCTGGGGAGAGGCGAGGGGGTGTCTGGTCCCCAGTGAGGAAGCCCCACCTTGAAAGCGCCCAGAGCCACCGTTTTAACAAAACAACTGTAAAGGAAGTAATTGTCGTGAGAAAATGCTTTTTCTGCTCACAGTGGAGGAAGAAAGTATGATCGTTTCTTTGATTCTGTTGAGTGTATGAACTCAGGACTGAGAGTCATAACTCAGCCCGAGCTGCTTCTGCAGCCCTGGTGCTGCCCTGATCAGTTTACATCTGTTAACTCACGTGAGGTGGGCCCTACTGCTGTCCCCGTATTTTGCAGATGAGGAAACAGGTCCAACAGCTCGTTCAAAGCAACCGAGCTGCTAAAACAGCAGAGCGGGGATTTGAACCCGGGCAGTGTGACGCCAGAGTTTATGCTCTAATGCTCCACTTGGCTTAGCCTGAACTTGGCAATATACGGTGCCTACTGACTCTTTTTTTTTAAAATACTACGTGACAGCGGTATGAGTTGTAAGGAATGAGTTTTGAGACATTCTTCCCTCCTTAGATCTCAAGGACTGTTTGGGGCACATTTTAAAATGGCCAAGTCTGTCATAGGTGGACACACACGTACATACTGCCTGCTGTAACTTGCAAAGAGCTGTGGAGGAGAAAGTTTGTTAAATTAGAAGTGAGTGAGGAATGCAGCCAGATTAACGTTCTTTGGTAATAACTTAGAAGTTTGAGGTCTTTCTGGAAATGGGGGGAATTGATCCATTGTTACACCTTGTTTTTCAGTACCTGCCAGAGGTCACTTTGTCATTTGCTTTTTAGTCTGTTCTAGTATCTGTGAATCACGGATAAGATCCAGATGAACTTTCTGATCCCTCTTATGTCTGTTATTTATTAATTGTTTTTATTTGATGAATTCCTGAAGCCCGGGATTCCAAAAAGTTCAAAGCGATATCCTTATTCAAGAAAGCATTTCTTTTGCCAGTATTTCCCAAAGGATCTTTTTTTTTTTAATCTCAAGAACTTTATTATTTTGGGGGTTGGGTTGCAAAATAACAACCAGAAATAAATAGATGTTCCATATTTGAGCAAATGGGCCATTCTCAGAGGTTGAATGTAAATATTAGCTGAAAATGAATGAATTAGGAACATGATAGTAACTACCAGGGCACAGGACACCCCTGAGGCATTCTCCTGGGGGCAGAAACGACGTTTCTCCTCTTTTCTGTGGCCTCTGTTTTAACCTCATCCTCCGACCCTCGTGGGGCCCTGCCCACCCAGCGCCCCACTTTTAGAGGATTTATGGATTTGGCCAGAGAGCGAGGGAGGAGGCTGTGGCCAGCATAGAGGAACCTGTTTTTTTCTTGGAGTAGACGTCCCAGCAAATCAAAGGGTGACCACCGTTGGTGTGACCTGAGAATACCCTCCGTCACCCCGCTGGAAAGTCCACACTTCGCTTTACTCCGATACCTGAAATCCTGCCAACTCGGGCGTTCAGGACATACAGGTCCTCTTACAAATAAATGCAAGCAAATAAATGCTGAGATGACGCTCCCTGCACGCTGGAGCAGCTTCGTCAGTAACTGAGAGGAGATGGGACTTTGTATGGAGGTGGGGCCGGCTGGGATTTATTCAGTCCGCACATACTGACTGATCAAACGCGTCATTGATCGTTGGTCAGTGATTGACCCGGGTGTGGGGAATACAGGGGAGCAGAGGAGGCCAGGGTCCCAGCCCGCGTGAGGCCTACTTTCCTTTTCTTTTGGAGGAGAAACACGGTCAATAAATGGTACGTGGTGCTCGCTTTGGCGCCATGTGCACTAAAATTGGAACGATACAGATAAAACTAGCACGGCCCCTGTGCAAGGGTGACACACACATTCGTGAAATGCCCCGTATTTTTAAATAATGCCATTTGCAGCTACATGGATGGCTCTAGAGATTATCCTACTAAGTGAAGTAAAGCAGAGAAAGGCAAATACCGTAGGATACCACTTGTATGTGGAATTTAAAAAAAAATGGCAAAGATGAACTTATTTACAAAATGGAAATAGACCGAAGACAGACAACAAACTTACAGTTACCTAAGGGGAAAGGGGGTCAAGGAGGGGTAAATAAGGAGTTTGAAGTTAATAGATACACACTGCTATGTGAAAAATAAACAAGTTTATACTGTCGAGCACAGGGAACCATATTCAGTACCTGGTGATAACCTACAATGGGAAAGGATCTGGAAAAGAAAGATATATATACACGCATGTATCTGAATCACTTTGCTGTACCCCTGCAACTAACACAACATTGTAGATCAACTCTACTTCAAAAACAAAACTAAACAGTGTGCAAATAAGATCATTTAGATTGTGGCACTGTATGAAATTACAGCAAAGAGAATGGAGAGGTGAAGAGACAAGGCCTGTTCTTAGATTCCTAGGTGCGTGCTTTTGATGGAGAGTGAGGGACAGGAAGAACACCTAATGGACACTCACTGCCGTAAAGTCATGGTCAGGGAAGGAGAGACAGAGGAGGGTGCAGACAGCTCACCAGGTGACATGGAAAAGGCATGCTCTGCCCTCCCCTGGCCCCGAGTGGGCTGTGGTCCTTGTCTCTGTTCCTCCACGAGGTCTGCCGTCGGCTCCCTCGTCACCGCTGTGTTGCTTTGCTGCGACGTTCCTGAGACTTAGCAGGGGGTCAGTGTGTGCATTTGCTGTCCGAGTCGATATGTGGGATCTGACTAGGACGGTTCTGATGAGTACTGAGGAGCTGTACCTTTTTAAAAAACCTCCGCGACTTTTTATGGCCTCTTGCTGCCATGTCAGCGGGTGGGCAAACGAGTGGAAGGAAACTAAAGGGCTGTCCGATGACTTCCCATCCCTGCAGCCCAGGGCTCCCGTGCTTTCGCGTCCTTTGTTCCTTTTAACGTCCACACACGCCCCGTCGGAGGGAGCACGCCTCGCTGTGCTGGAGGACGCGCGTGGTGCTGTAAATCGTTCACTGAACAGGGAATAATACTGCTGATCCATTTTAACATAGTCTTTCTCCTTTTTTTTTCACCCTGAGGATAAAAGCTGGCTCTTAGACTTTTGCCCTGATCTTAATCATATTAAGATAAAAAATAGTAAAATGTCAAATTTTAGTAAGTATAAATGTGAGTTATTCTCTCCAGACCCTTCAGTTTGAAGGCGGGGAGCCCGGGGCTCAGAGGAGGTACTCAGGCTGTCGCGGCTGGTTGGTGGTGGAGTGAAGACCACACCGAAGGCCTCGTGACGTCCAGGATTTAACTCTGGCTCTGAAACAGCCCTAACATGTACCGACAGTCTCCTTCGCCAACCTCAAAAGTGCAGCTTCAACCCCAAAGTCTTGCTTCTCCTGACACCAGGTGCCCGTATCCTCACAAGCAGGCGGGGTTGTGGTCCCGGAGATGGTGGTCCTCCCGCAAGCAGGGATTCCCTGGGGAGCATGACGCTCCCAGGGGCTCCCTGGGGTCAGTCTAACGGCATTCTCGTCCAAAGCTTTCCGAGAACTTCATGCTCCACCCACGAGGCTTGCTTGCTAAGTCGTCAGCTTAACTTATTTACCCCGTATCTTTTATCTCAGTTTTCTGGTTGTATTTTATCTAAGTCATCTTTACTTTAGTGGAGCTAAAGCTGTGGTTTTGCAAATTAAATCAGTTGTGGGTTTCTGCATGTATCTCCTCCATGTGTTTACTAAGCTTTAAAAAAAAGCGCTAACATTATGTCTGTTTTCATCTTGACAGTTGTGTGAGGGAAGATTTGTTTTGCTTAAGGTTCTTTTAAACAAATTCAGAGCTATTTAGCAGAACGCATTTTCAGAAACCAAAATATTTTTAAATGCCCTGTGTAAGCTACCTCTTCAGCCGGAGTCGAATTCCCTTAAAGTTTGGAAGTTTGTCTGTAATGAAGAAATCGCGTGGCATTTGAATCTGGACTTAATGATTTAGGCAAAGGGAAGGCGTTTGATGTTTTTCGACATGGAAGAGTTGGAAAGACATTTCTTATGGCCAAGGTAGAGGAGGGGTAGGCAGCGCACAGACAAGGGGGTTGGTGCGAATTAGGAATCTATTGTAAGCATCTGGGGAAAATGTCTGACGTTCTCAAGCTAAAGGACTGAACAGTAAGGATCACATGTGAAAGAAACGACCAGGTCAAATTCATGGGGCTTGTCGCACAGTCATTTGTGACGGATGAAAATGAAGGAGTCCTCACAGGTGATTCTGATGCTTCTAGCCTGGACGATTCAGTAGATGGTAATTCCGCGGATGAAAACAGGAGGGGGAGCAGAGGCAGGGGCCTTGAGGAAAAGGCAGAATCCGCATTTGTTTCGGTTGTGCTTGAGGACCTTGGAGAGGCCCAGCGTGTAGATGAACGTTCCGGGCTGAAGGACGCGTAAGCGTAGCTCAAGAAGAATGTACTTTTCCAGTTGCTGCTAAGTAGAGGGTCGCTGGGGCCGCCCACGTGGCCGAGATGAGCCAGAAAGCAGTCAACACCTGGACATGTTCCGTCAGGGTTAGGTAAAGAAAGCTGAACCCACAGGGCAGCCTGCAGAGTGAGCGAAGAGGCGGGAGGGCAGGAGGGAGGAAGGGCAGTTGGCGGGGCGCAGGGCGCGGAGGGAGGAGACCGGGAATGAGCCGGGGTCTGGAAACGGGCCTCGCCCGCGCCCTTCGGGCCGCAGGGGCAGCAGGGGGGCGGGCAGGGCAGGGAAGCAGACGGAAGGCGGCAAGGGGAGCTCGCTGGAGGGGGCGAGGAGGCAGAGCCACACCCCGCGCCTGCGGGAGACGCGGTGTCGGCCTCCCAGGGGATGCGCGCCGTGAGCGCACTGGCGAGTGGGAGTGGGGGAGGCTGAAATCGCAAGGATGTCGGGGCGGGGCAGGAAAATAAGGGCTCCGGTTCCAGGGATGTGCCCAGGGCCGCGCTCACATGGGATCCTCAGGGGAGGATAAGAGGCGGAGAAGAGGTAAGTTGAGCGAGAGGGAAGGACGTTGAACCAATGTCTGTCTTGTGGCCTCCATTTTTTTGGTGAAAATAGACAAGCTTATCTGCTGGGGGTGGAGAAGGCAGAGTTATGGTTTTGGAGAAGAAGGAGAAAAAGTGTGAGGCAGCCTGTTTAGGAAACAGGAAACGAAGCAGACCAGGAATGAGATTTAAAAAATTAAGTTACTGTTGTCAGCAGATTCAGTAATAAATCACGTGCTTACATTATCTGTTGCTTTTGCTGTAGTAAAAATACACATAGCGTGATATTTTCCATTTTAAGCATTTTAAGTGTACAATTCAGTGGCATTAATTAGATTCACCGTGTTGCGCGACCTTCACATTATCAAGTTTCCAGAACGCCTTCATCCTCCCAAGCAGAAAGTCTGGACGTGACTCCCTCCCCTCGGCCCCTGGTGATCATCATTCCACTTTCTGTGCCCATGAACTTGCCTTTTCTGAATTTCTCATATTATTGGTTGCTTCTCAAGCATGGTCCATAAAATAAGAAAAGGGGGGATAACAAGGGAATAATTCTAACTATAATGCTCAGTAGACGAAGAGGTCATTCCTAAACCGTCCCCCGTTTTGTGAATCCACTTGTGAAACCCCACGACAGTGTTATAAAATTGGTATGGTGCGTTAGCTGCGAAGTCATTCCGATTTGCTTTGGGACCCCTTCAGTTCTTCCTTGATGTTTACTTTCGACACACGTCCACAACAACGGATGTCTTTTTTTCTCCCATCCAAGTGAGAGCATAGAATCGCGGTTTGGTAAATATCTTTCTGTTTAGCCATCTGTTTCAGAGCGTTGCTTTATCCATGTGAATTTACTCTGTCTGAAATAGGAGTTCCTAAAAACAGCTTTTGTATATGCATCACGTAGAGAGATGAGAGGCTTTGCTGCTGAGACATGTGAACAAAGAGCCACTGGGCTTTAGGGTCAGTTACAGGCGACACGAACAGACCCTCAAGAGGAGACGCAAATAAATCAAGAAGGCGTTGGACTCAGCTCTTTTTAATGGAAATGCTTTTCCTTGCCAAGGGAAGTAAATGCTGATAAGAGACTTACTGGAGGAGTATCTGGTGTTGCAGCCAGTCATCCCTCAGCCAGAGCTGGTGGGAGCCCAGCTGTGCCTCTTCCTGTAGCCGTGGGCGTGGCCTCACGCAGTGCCTTCTACGCTAGGGACTTGTCATCAAGCACGGCATTTCCTCCCCAGGCCTGGAGCTGGCCGCCTCCCCTCTAAATACCGCTGACCCAGCTGTCAAAAAGGGGGACGATTTTCATATTGCTTCCCTACCTCGCCCTTATATCATATCATCCGATTCCAGTGCCGTTTATTTGATTCCCCTCTCTGAGCCTCATTTCTGTCCTAAAGTTGCCACTATGCAGTTTCCTCTCTTCAGCATTGCAGCTCCTTCAGAAATCCATGTGCACGTCACCTACTGGCCTCTGTTGCTTTGTGTGTGAGTCATGTAACCCAAGGTCACTACAATCTGCTTGAAGTTCACGTGTTCACCATTTTTGCATGAGGACACTGTTAGTCAATTTCACAGAGCGTGCAGGTGGTGATGACCCAGTGCTGGTGGGGAGGAGGAGAGAGGGGGTTATTGTTTACTGGGCTCGGAGTTTGGGAAGATGGAAAAGTTCTGGAGGTGGACGGTGGTGATGGTTGCACAGCAAGGCCCTAACAAATTTTGGTAAGGTTGTGGAGAAATTGGAACCCTTGTGCACTGTTGTTGGGGATGTAAATTGGTATAGCCACGATGGAAAACAATATGGCAGGTCTTCAGAAAAATTAAGAATGGAATTTTGGTATGATCCAATAGCTCAAAGAGAGATTTGCACACCTACATTCACAGCAGGATTATTCACAATTCACAATAGCCAGTAGGTGGAAACAACCCAAACATCCATTGACAGACGAATGGATAAGCAAAATGGTGATATATACAAAAGGTGGAATATCATTCAGCCTTGAAAAGGAAGGATATTCTGACATATGCTCTAACATGGGGTTGAATAATATTCTACTTCAACCTTTTTAGACTTCTGTTGCCTCCTTTGTAAAATGGGATCAGTAGCGCATTCCTCAGAGGTTGGTGTGAGGATCTAATGAGTCATGAACAGTGATGGGTGACGCATACAGTGCTTTGGTCCATGATACACGCTTGCTTCCTTCTCTTCCCTTCCTAAGTTATAAATTTCATGAGGACCAGGTGCAAGAAACATGCTTTTCTCATTTCCCTAGTTCCTGATGGCACACATTATTGACAGCACAGTTATTACCATGCTTAGTTGCACTGGAGAATCTCCTTACTTAGTAAATGAGAGATCTGCTTGCTCCCAGGGCCCCAGGATTGCAACAGCGATTGTCTGTTTCACTCTTTCCTGCCACTATCCCCACGACCCCCACCACCCGTAAATCAGGAACGTGGGGACAGGAACGGCAGACCCCTGTCGCTCAGGAAAATGAAGCTGGTGTAATACATGGTGGGAATGGGTCTCTCATGGGTAAGAGAGGAGGCTGAACCGTTATCTGATAAACGCAGGTATTGAGGACATGCTGAAAAGAGTCAGATCAGAAGCCAGGGCCCGGTTTTCAGTTAACTTGTCGTCCTCCTTTGTCCTGAGTCAGTAAGAGTCCATCCCTGTGGAGTTAATCACAGCATCTCTGCTTGCTGTCACCAGTTTGTTCTGTGGTCACTGTGTTGTCCGAGTGGGCAAACTGGCACTTACGTTGTCAGTGTGGGTCATTAAAGTGGCAAATCTGATGAAGAATCTCGAGTGGGGTTGATTTTGGTGGAAACATATAGCCATCCATGAACTTTCTGGCAGGAAATGTCAAATGGCAGGAATTAAAACTGTGACAAACAGGTTAACTTCTTTTAGACTGATTTTTCCCCATACTGGTAAAATTCCCGTGAAAAAATTTACTTATGTTCTCTTTTGATTCTTAAAATGTTGTTTTCTCCAAACCTCTCTCTCTGAATCTCCCCCCAAATGTTAACTTAATCCATAAGTTGTTTGTCTTGAGAATTTCTTTCTCCTTTAGTATGAATTAATGACTCCACGCCCAATTCATAGTAGAAATAAGCTTGAGGAGAAAAGTCAAGTTGTTTTGAAATCTACAGTTTATTAAATGAACCTTGCCAATCTAGAGGAAGCAATAAGTTTACTATGTAGAAAATAATAGTCATAAAAGTTTGTGAATATTAGGCACCTAAAATAATATAGCTTTCCCAGTTTTCTGAAAGTAAATATGCCACCCGTGTTACAGAGTAGGCTTCTGCATATCTTAGAAGCAAACACTGCATAGTTCAGAGAGGCCAACCCCATAACTGATTGGAAAATAAAGGATGCCTTCTTTATGCTATTTGAAACCCAAAGAGCAAGATACTCTGTAGGTCTTACAGACTTGGGGGGGGGGGGGTCTGTCTAAAAGTAGAGAAAAAGCAAAGTATAGCAAAATACAGTATTGTGCAAACAAACTCATTCTCCCTTTTCTTCCCAGGATCTTGTCCTTAATGGTTACACAGGGCTTCCCAAAGGTTGGAGTCGCTTAGCAATTAAGCAGCAGTTGCTTCGGAGATAAATACAGCAGTGCTCGATGCCCTGGTCCTGGATGGGGTGGGTGGGGGCACAGAAGTGCCTCAGATCTTTAGATCCATCCCACACATAACGATAAAACAGAAATTCACGTGGTACTGATATTTTGCTGTCTTGCCTTTCTTCTAAAATATACAGGTATTGTAACTCCTTTGTATTTCTTTTTTTTTTTTTAAATTGAAGTACAGTCAGTTATAATGTGTCAATTTCTGGTGCACAGCACAGTGTCCCAGTCATGCATATACAGACATATTCGTTTTCATATTTTTTTCATTAAAGGTTATTACAACATACTTCCCTGTACTAGACAAAAGCAGCTTTTTAAATCTATTTTTACATGTAGTGACTAACATTTGTAAATCTCAAACTCCCAGATTTACCCCTTCCCACCCCCTTTCCCTGGTAACCATGAGATTGTTTACTATGTCTGCAAGTCTGTTTCTGTTTTGTAGAAGAGTTCATAGTGGGTTTTTTTTTTTTGTATTTTTTTAGATTCCAAATATGAGTGATATCATACGGTATTTTTCTTTCTCTTTCTGGCTTACTTCTCTTAGAATGACGATCTCTAGGTCAATCCATGTTGCTGCAAATGGCATTATTTTATATTTTTATGACTGAGTAGTATTCCATTGTATAAACATACCACAACTTCTTTATCTAGTCCTCTGTCGATGGACATTTAGGCTTTCCATGTCTCGGCTATTGTAAATAGTGCTGCTGTAAACATTGGGGTGCGTGTATCTTTTTGAATTAGAGTTCCCTCTGGATACATGCCCAGGAGTGGGATTCCTGGGTCATATGGTAAATCTATTTTCAGTCTTTCGAGGAACCTCCATACTGTTTTCCGTAATGGCTGCACCAGACTGCACTCCCACCAGCAGTGTAGGAGGGCTCCCTTTTCTCCACACCCCTTCCAGCGTTTATCGTCTGTGGATTTTTGAATGATGACTGTTCTGACGGGTGTGAGGTGATACCTCATGGCAGTTTTGATTTGCATTTCTCTGATGATTAGCTATGTTGAGCATTTGTTCATGTGCCTGTTGGCCGTTTCTAATTGTAAGGAAAGTAAGTGTGAATCAGTGAAATGTCGGAATAAACAAATTATTTTAATGATATTTGATTAATTGGGGGTATGTAAAATAATTAAAATTTTAAAAAATAATTTAAATGTAAAATAATTTAAATTTAAAATAATTTTAAAATAATTTAAAATAAAAACTAGGTTGTCTGGGGGCCCCCACCTTTAAAAATAGACACTCTGGCTGCCTGGTGTGTTGGAAAGGGCACTCAGGTGCCGAATCAGGACTCCTTTCCCTCTTTGTTGTAAATCTTTGCAGGAGGTAGTTAACCTTTGCACCCAGTTTCTTCACCTGTAGGTTATGGATGACGATTTCTATGTTGCAGAGCTGCTCTGGGCATTCTTTTAGAGGAGTATAGAGCACTCCATCCAGCACACAGTAGGTGCTCAAGCAACAGTAATGAATCCTAAACACATCTAACTCATATTTTCATTGTAAAAATCTGTCATACACTTAAACACATTCAACTCAGCACCGAAAATTGTCTTGGTATATAGCCAACATTCCCCAAAATGTGTTTCCCAAAAGTGCATTTCAGTCTCTCACTTCCTTGTGGAATTTTACGCACATCCTAGATTAATCAGGGGTGAGGGGTGGACTGTATTAACAAGCTGTTCAGTGAGACAAATGATACCGTCCATTTTAGTTACCTGGGGGGAAAACGGAAACTCACTTTGAAGCTACAAGCAAACCATCTGAAAAAATGGTAACCCTCTTAGCATTATGGGGCCAGAGATGACTTCTCCCCTTCCAGTAATTGGGGTGGGGGGACTGGCATGCTGGTTTCCAGTCCTGACAACCGCCTACACAAAGTGTAAGACAAACAAGATCTCTGTCATCTCATCCAGGAAGGATGCACTTGAAGAATAGGCAACAGGAGGGACGGGGGTGGAGAGCGGATGGCGCCTCCCGGGTTTGCGCAGGCTGGTCTTCGGTCCGGCGCTGGCACGGTTTTCCCTGGAGAGCAGACCGGCGGGCGGAGGAGCGTTGTCAGAAATCACCATTAGGAGTGAGCATATTTCATCATCAATGACGGCGTTCTGAGTGTGTGGAGGTGTGTGTTTGCTTTTCTTATGTAACCACAGAGCAGCGGTTAGTTTCTCTGTAACAGATAAGAGTGGCAGGAGGCACTGCTGCCCGAAGTCTTACTCTGAGCTTGAGCTTGGTGAGTTCAGTCATGGCAGACCGCGTCCTTTTTCCTCTCTCACCTTTCCCCAACACCACCCTTTCCCATTCTTTAAAAGAAATTTAAGGCATTTATTGATTTATATCTTCCACTGATTCCACATAATTTCTTTTTTTTTAAATTGAAGTATAGTTGATTTACAGTATTGCTAGTTTCTGGTGTACAGCAAAGTGATTCAGTATTTTATTTATATATATACACACACACACATTTTTTCTTTTTTCCTCTCCATTTGGGGATAGAAAGGAGCCAGAGTGGGCTCAGCAGAGCATCGGGAAGCACAGGCCACGCTGGCAGTACTTTCCGATGCCCGGATACCACCTGTGTGACTTTTCCTTTTCTTTTTAAAACTAAAGCCAGCAGGATGCGTGCACACCAATTACTGAGCACACAGAAATCCGGGAGCTGCTATATTGAAGGAGCGACTTCAAAGGACAGTGGCAGGAGCTGGCCGCCCCCCTGCCAGGAGTCTAAAGGGCTGTGTTCCCGCACCCCGGGGAGAGGAGCTGACTCCTGACCGGGGCCTTTCTCCGAGCTCTGCGGAGGGACCCCACGTAGGGAAAGGGCGTGTTGGCAAACAGGTTTGCCACCAACTTTGGGACCTTCTGCACCCAAGCGGAAAACGAAAACTTAAAAAAAAATTATTTTATTGCATTTGGCAGAAACAATGAAAAGAATGCGAACTTGGCTTTGAATACGTTGCACATTATGGATTATATATGTTTCCAGTGTATTTCTAGGAATACCTAGGGGAGCCGTGATGTGGGCAGCCTTTATCGCCTCCATTCTTTTTAGATAAGGAATTTGAAGCGCACGGCGGGCAGGTGACCTTGTAACATCAGATTCTTCCATGTTAAGCTGATCTTTGACTTTCTCACGTGCGCCCCTACTGCTACAATCAAACACCTAAAAACGGGTGGGAACCCACACCTGACAACCCAGTTGCTGAATTACACGCACTCACTGCTCCTGCCTTACTGACCTCCACGCTTTCCATCAGCGCTCGTATTCGTGTTTTGTTGCTTCCACTAAAATGCAAGCATTTCGAGCATGAAGCACGTTTAATATATGCTTAGTGAGTATTTATTGTGTGAATGATACTGTTAAACAGATCATTTGTGTGTTATTCCCATAATACCAGACCTCGAGGACATTTCTCCCAGACGGCAGGTTTGTCAGCAACACAGCGAGCACAGCCCGCCAGCCTGGACACCCTCGTGCGCTGGAGGGAGTTGGGGACCAAAACAGCCCCGAGAGCTGAGTCTCTGCTCCCTCATTTTATAGGCAAAGAGGCTGAGGCCCACAGCGGGGAAGAGATTTTTCCCCGGTTTCGCTCCTTCCTCATCCAGCCTCTCCATTCTTAGAACACAAGGGCTGGCCCCTGTGAGAACCGTGGGCCCCTTGCAAGCCCCGGCTCCCGGCCCTGACACTCAGGAACATGCTGAAAAGATGCGGTTTCTTCCCTGGACCTTAAATGCAATCGTACAGAAATGCCCTTGGGTTCAGCATTTACATGAGTTCATCTAGAAATCAGATACTCTCCAAAGAGGAAGGGGCGGGGAGGGGGGGACCATTTGAAACTGTAATATGAATACTTTTTGGAGAAAAGAGTGAAGAGAAGCTGTCACTGCACAGGGAAGAGAGAAGACCGGGAGGTGATTTTAATATGTAGCATCTGCATAAGAAGCATCATTGAAAAGAGTGTCCTAACTAGTAACTTTCCAGTCTTCATTTAAAAGAGACAAATAGGGTTATAGTCCAGAAGGACATTTTCTGTTTAGTTGCAAAAGGGGAAAAAAAAGTGATTAGAAGGACTCAGTAGAGACTAAGCTTCATGCCAAACACGCCTCATTTCCATTTTTGTAGCATTACCAGATGACGAAACACTAGATGAGTGAGAGAAAATTTTTATTTCAGTAAGATGCTTAACAGAATGTCTCATAACACTCCTGTTAAAAATACGAACAATACCTAGGAGGCCACAGCTCATTTCAAATTCAAGTAGGACGGGGCTTTAGTGACAGGTCACAGAAGTCTGAACTTGATTCTGTTCGTGTCATCGGGATGTGTAGAAATAAATGACCTTAGTGAAGACTTAGGAGTCGGGCCAGGTTGACAGCTGACCACGCAAAGCGGAACGGTCAACAGAATCAGAGTCAGATGATCACCTGGACTGGAAAGCCAGGCCAGGACCCAGTGGAGATCTGAATTTGGTAAATGCTTCCTTGTGGATTCAACAGCCTAAATGGTCGAGCGCAAGGCAGGGTGGGGGGAATCTGGCTTTAGAACATTACACTGAAAAGATTCAGGAGCTTGACCAGTATTTCTGTGTGAGGTGACAGCAGAATGCAGCTTCCACAAAAGTCAGTTTATTCTTACCCTGCATTGAGGGGTCTCCAGGAGGTCACAGAACCCTTTCCTCTGCTGATCTGACAATATCTGGAGGATACTGATTATTCTGGACATGTTTTAAAAAGCAGATCAACACACAAAAAGACGCTCAACGTCATTAAGGAAATGCAAATCAAAACAATAATGAGACACACGTCACACCCATTAGGATGAGGGGAAAAAAAAGAAAATAAGTGTCATCCCTCATGCGTGGCTGGCAGGGATGTTAAATGGTGTAATTGCTGTAGAAGCCAGTATGATGGTTCCTTAAAAGGTTAAACAAGGAACTACCATGGGACCTAGCAACTCCACTCCTGGGTATATATGTACCCACAAGAATTGAAAGCAGGGACTCAGTTACACGTGTGCAAATGTTCATAGAAGCATTATTCACGGTTGCCAAAAGATGAAAACAACCCAGGTGCCCATCAACAGGTAAATGGTAAACAAAGTGTGATCTTTACGTGCAGTGGAATATTATTCAGCTCTGTAAGGGAATGAAGTCCTGATTCGTGCTACAGTGTGGACGAACTTTGACAACAATGTTACATAAAGAGAAATAAGCCAGACACAAAAGGACAGATACTGTACGCTTGCCCTTAGTGAGATGCCTGGAATAGGCACTTCCGTAGAGAGTGAAAGTCTAACGGTGGTTACTGGGGGGCTGGGGGGCTGGTGGGGAGGAGGAGAGAGGGGGTTATCGTTTAATGGGTATGGAGTTCGGGAAGATGAAAAAGTGCTGGAGGTGGATGGCGGTGATGGTTACACCACAATGTGAATGGATTTCATGCCACTGAACTGTACACTTTGGATTGGTTAAGATGGTAAATTTTATGTTGTAGTTACTTTTCTACAGTAAAAAGGCTCTTAAGTAGGCATTAATTTTCCCGGCAACAACAACAACAAAAAGCATATTGTGTCCCTGAAAGGGTGACCAAGACCATGTGTCTAGAAACTCTCAGAAAAGATGGAAAATAATAAGGAACGATAATTAAGGAACAGGGGAGCTTTATCACCAAGAAGAAAAGACAGTGGTATGTCAGCTGCCCTTGGCTAGCTGACAGGACCTGCTGGGACGGAGGCGTTACACTTACTCAGCTTTTTCAGGGTACCCTTGGTGACAGAGCCAGGATCGGTGGGGGAAGTGTTACCTGGGGAGGTGAGTTTCAGTACAGGAACAAAATCTCTAACCAACTAGAACTCTGTTTCTTTAAAAGGGATTTTTATAGCTAAATGCACATCTGAGTGGTCACAGTATTCTCTAGAAGGAACTTGTGTGTAATTTGTGATTCAGAGTGCTAAACTGAAAGATTATCCAAAAGGTCAATGTATGTAAATTTAGAAAAATTCAATATCCTCTGAGTTCTAACGTATGTTACTTTCATTCAGGGCTGATGAGTCCTGAAGTTATAGTAAAACAAAATAATTTGGATCAGCAGAAAGGAAACTGGGGCTCTAATGATTAAAGTCACTAATATTTCTTTCCTAGTACTAGAGAACCGTAACTTGATATTGAACCATGTCACTTTCAATTATTAAAAATAAAAGTAGTTTATTGCCTTTTGGGTCGTTTGGAAATAAAGTCAAAAGTTGACAGCCTAGGACCTGAACTAGGAGGTGTGGTCTGACTCCAACTCAGACTTCCCAGAGTGGCAGGGAGGGAACCGTACTGTCAGGCCTGTGTCGCCTCGGTGTCATTACCGTGACATCACAGCTAAGCAAGGACATTCCCAGCTGTTCCAGTGCTGCCTGGGTTTTCCGAAAGCAGAAGGAACCAGTGGGGAGAGCCTTGGTTTTACAGAGCCGTTCCCTGTGCCCTTCAAACCCAGTCATGCCGACTGTAGATGTTAAACTCAGAATTTGGTTTGGCATTTCCCAGGGGAGAAGCCTCTATACAATGTTTCTTCTCCCTCTGCTAAGAAGTCATTCCTGTTAGAAAGTCCTTTACCTCCAGTCGGAACCAGCCTGGCATCCTGAATTTACCGAAAGCCCAGCAAGGAAATAGCTGGATTTGATGTAGCTAGGTTGCGCCAGACTTGCATGTACCCACTTCCTGCGGCCCCAAAGCCCGTCACCCCCGGGTCCCAGTCCTGGGGGCCCCAGAGGCTGGATGCTGGAGCCTAGCACAGTGGACTGTCACCCTGGAAAAGCAACTCTTGCTTTAGACACTAAGCAGCTCAGCAGGAGCTGGGGGCAGATCCCGGGGGCAGCTGGTGGGAGCCCCATCCCCTCTGCTCCTGGAGGCGACGTGCACGTTCCTCCCGGAGCGAGACGGTGCAGGGAAGCAAACCCACTCCTTCCTGTCTTCCTTCCTCTTTGCCTGGAGGCCAGATGCTCTGTTCCGTCACTTGGCTTGTATTCCAGTTCCATCACCAAGGAGGAAGCCCTGAACTGCAGAGGCCCGAGAGGAGGAAGTGTGGGGAAAGGGAGGCACCGAGGACGAGGAACCCGAAAAAGGCAGGGTTGCTCCAGCCCTTCCTGACCCGAGTTTGCAAAGACAAGAAGTGCGGCTTCTCTAGTCAGGAGCAACTGAGGTGCACTGTCTTTTGAGAGCCCTGGGGAAGCCTGAGAGATGAGTGCTACCTTTTCATCATCGCGTCTGCAGTAACGGCCAGCCACGGGGAACTCGGGGGGAACCCAAAGGGTTCTTGACAAAGATGTCAGTATAACTCACCCTGTCAGATGCAATTAAAAATAATTACAGGACAGAACTCAGTGTACAGGAGATCAAAGAGCCCTGTGCTTTCAGAGCAGACCCCAGGAAGGAAGAGAACGGTGCAGCAAAGAGCCCCCCAGTTGGCACCTGTGGCACTGGAGTCCAGTCCCCGCTCCACCACCATTAGCTGTGCAACCTTGGATGCATGTCCTTACCCTCTCTGAGCCTGTTTCCTTACCTGTAAAATAAATGGGTGCTTGTATCACCTTGGATGTCGCGAGACCGTGGCATGAAAATGGAGGAAACCTCTGTGAAGAGCACTTTGAATAAATGTCACCTGTTGTGGTTCCTAAGAGGTAAACTGAGGTACAGATGAACAAAGTAGCGTATTGCCTTCCATCCTTTTTAGAACAAGATGAGATGTTAGTTTTAAAAACAAGCAAAAGCAAGAAAGGAAAAGAATCTGTTCTGACCTGTTTGAAAGAAAAAAAAAAAAAGGAAAAGAATCTCCCACTGCCCTCCAGCCATTCACAGATGCCCTCGGTGCAGAGCTTTCTCCCACGTGCCCGGGCCCACGCCCCTCGGAACCCATGCACTTCAGCCCCTGCCTCTCTGTCCCTTAAGCATCATTAGCTTGTTCCCGTGGCAGCCTGGCCAGGGCTCGCTTCTCTCTGAGCGGCCAGGTTGGGAGACGTTGAGAATTTGGGGTGCGGGGGGAGCATTTCCAAGATACTGTTGGCTTTGTTGTCTTCAAGGGGCAAAAGTTGCCGCCCTGAGTTCAGCCTCTGCCCCCTTGCAGTCTGAGGGCACGGCCACATGGTTCCTCTGCTTCCTCTTCCAGAGTTCTTCCCCGGGCAAACAAATTTGAATTTCAAATTTTTAAACCTCAGGAAAACATCTGTGCCCAGAAGGTGGTTTGGGTCTGTTTTGTGCTGTCAGTTGTGGGACGAGAGTAGGGCCTTGACACCCGATGCCCCATTTGGTTACCAATGTCGCATCCTTTCTGTTTTTTCCTGTGAGCAGGACACGGAGGACTGGCTGGTCAGTCTGGGGGGTGGGGCCCGGGAGAGGAAGAAGGGGCAGGAGGAGGAGGAGGACTTTAGAGTATGCTGATAAAATTGTATTTTGTTACTAGGACAATCCTCTATGCCATGGGTTATATATTTTTTTTATCGAAGTCTAGTCAGTTTACAGTGTTGTGTCAATTTCTGGTGTGCAGCACAATGCTTCAGTCATATAGGAACATACATATATTCATTTTCATATTCTTTTTCACCATAAATTACTACAAGATATCAAATATAGTTCCCTGTGCTCTACAATGGGAACTTGTCTATCTATTTGATGTATAGTAGTTAGTATCTGCAAATCTCGAACTCCCAATTTATCCCTCCCCCCCCATCTTCTGGTAACCATGTTTGTTTTCTATGTCTGTGATTCTGTTTTTGTTTTGTAAATAAGTCTGTCTGTCTTTTATTTTAGATTCCACATATAAGTGATATCATACAGTATTTTTCTTTTCTTTCTGGCTTCACTTAGGGTGACAATCTCTAGGTCCATCCATGTTGCTGCAAATGGCATTATTTTATTATTTTTATGGCTGAGTAGTATTCTGTTGTATAAATATGCCATAACTTCTTTACCCAGTCATCTGTGATGGATGTTTATGTCTTGGCTGTTGTAAACAGTGCTGCTATGAACATTGGGGTGCATGTATCTTTTTGAATTAAGGTTCCCTCTGGGTATAAGCCCGGGAGTGGGATTGCTGGGTCATAGGGCATTCTTACTCGTTTCTTGTGGAGGGTGGTGTTCGTTAGTCTGTGTGTTTGCTGCTGTCACAGGGCTCCAATCCCCTCCCACCTGAGAGTCCAGGCTCAGGTGGTCGAGGACATCGCCATGGTGGTCGCCAAGGTGATGCAGCGCCACCACCTCCAGGTTCTAGCCAGTGGCAGGAGGCAGATGGTCCCAACCAGGAAGTTACACATCAGCCGGGCTCACCTGCCATTGGCCACGCCCAAGTGCAGGGAGCTCTCTGTGCCCATGGTACAGTCCGTGTCGTAGGCCGCCCCGACCTTCAGACGCCCTCTGATGGAGCCCGCCACTTGCACCCGTCCTCTTCCCTCCTCCTCTTCCTCCCGGTTCACCTTCCTTGGCATCACTCTGCAGCCACACCTGTGTCTCCATCCCTCCCCCACTCCTGAACTATCTGTTGCCACCAGTCACCTCTTCCTGCTTGCGCTCTGCTCCCCACACTCCGCATCACTTGGGCGTGTCTCCCTCACTCCTGCCCACCTCCCCAGAGCCCCTTACTCCTCACCGCCCTTGGCCCTGGGAGCCCCTCAAGGGACCTGGAGCTGGGGGAGGGGGAGGGGGAGGACCCGCTCCCACGACTCAGTCGGGAGAAGAATCTCTGACTCTACTGTTCTAGGATGTGTTCCTAAACCCCAAATGGGAGTTTGGGAGGCATTTCCTAGTAAATCTATCGTAACTCTATTGTAGGTGGTTTCATAGTACCATTGTCTTCAAAAGAATGTGTATATACATTTTATATATAGTAGTTAGTATCCGCAAGTCTCAAACTCCCATTTTATCCCTGTAAGCTAACTATATTTCAATTTAAAAAAGAAAGGGAAAAAAATGTAAAAAAAAATGTGAGATGTGGATTCAACATCACAGGTAACACTTCTATGGAAAAAATTATATGTTCTGATCTAAACAAACTGTTAATGCAGTTGTGGACCACTGCTGTTTCCTGCACCGGGAATCTCCTAGGATAAGGACTGAAGGATTCTTGATATCCAGAGCTGTGATTTCGGCGCCCAAGAACTGTCCCCCAGTGATTTCCACCTACTAAACTCACAGTGAATTGGTATTAATGAGAGTGACTTGTTAAATTACCAAATGTTATCAAAGCTAGGGATCTGAATGCTTGCCAGGAGATCCTCTGGGGCCAGGCGCCCAGAGGCCCTGCAGTGGAAAAAGATTAAGATAATATTTAGGGTCAGGAGATGTCCCGAGACCTGCAAGTCCTGTAGCCTTGAAGAAAGTCTCCACTTCTACCCGCGTCCATTTCTCCCTTCTCTGTGATGGAAACTGACCATCCTACTGCCCCAAATTATTAGGTGTGAAAAGTGAGTTTTTGTTACAAAGAATTTTTTTAAATTAGCATTGCAAACCTCTCAAAAATAACCATTTAAAATCACCTAAAATCTGAGATTTGCAGATCCTAACTAATATATATAAACTAGATTAACAACAGGTTCATACTGTATAGCACAGGGAATAAAAAAATTAATATAAAATAAAATAAAAATCACCTAAAATCCAATCCACCCAGAGATAGCATTTTGGTCCAAAGTTTTTCCCATTACGATTTATGTGTGTAAATTTATATCTTTTAAAATGAGCTCCTATTATATTCACTATGGTTAGTACATCTCTTTTCTGTTTTTTAATTTTATTTTTAAATATTCTATTGTTTTTTTTATTGAAGTATCGTTGGCTTACAGTGTGTCGGTTTCTAGTGTACAGCAGAATGTTTCAGTCATACATACACATCTTCCTTTTCACATTTTTTTAACTATATCCTGTAAGTTTAGTGAGTAACAATCTACTGGTTGTAAAATATTTCATGGCTGCTATTTGCCATAGTATATTTAAATAACATTTTATTTTTGGACATCGAGGCTGTTCCCAGTTGTAGTAGTATTAAGCAGTGCTGCAGTGGACATTCATATTTACATACCTTCATTTATTTGCCTTATCGTTTTTCTTTCCTTTTTTTTAACTTTTTTTATTGAGTTATAGTCATTTTACAAGGTTGTATCAAATTCCAGTGTAGAGCACTATTTTTCAGTTTTGCCTGATTATTTTAAAGCCATGTAATACACATTTTCTTCCATAAAGAGTGGATAGGTCCCTTCTCGCAACTATGATAGCCAAATCCGTTTCACAGTTCACGTTTGAGAAAGATGATAAAGTTATACACTACGTAGGACAAAATATTCCCAGCAAGCTGTGCATTTGGGCGGGGGGAGCACAATTATGTTCAGTGGGATTAAATAGACCATAAACAGCCAACATCAGATTTTGCTACAAAATTAGTTTACACTACAGAATCGTATTTTGTTTTTCTATTTTCAGAGCTTTGTGGACTGAAATCGCAAAGACAGGATCATGGAAGTGGCTAATTTACATTTCTTTCTAGTGAAATTGAACTTTTTTCATGTCTTAGTCCTTTTGCAATATGATCATGTTCTTTTTTGTAAAAGGCCTGCTCTTAGCCTCTGCCTGCTTTTTTTTTAATTAGGCAAATAATATTTAATGGCCAAGCTTGACTTTTTCATTGATAGTTAAGAGATTTTCACGTATTTTTCAAAGATTTTGCCATGTATTTTACAGTTATGTCTCCCAGTTGGCCATGTGTCCGGTACTTTGATAATGTTCAGTACCAGTTTTTAGGTAAAATAGGGTAGAAGTGTGTTCCTTTACAGTGTTTGTCTATGGTATCATATTTAAGAAATCCTAATTACAAAGGGTGTAATCATCACTCCACATATCTAGTTCCTTTAGTAATTTAGAAGTTTTATTTCTACATTAACATCATCAATCTATCTGAATTTTATTTTGATGTCAGCTTTAGTGTAGGTTTTAGCCAGTGTGCACAGTTTATTTATCAAACAATCCTTCCTTTTTTCCTGACTTGACTGTCAACATCGTACACAGACTTTCATAAATACTTGGATCTGTTTCAGGACATTCAGTTTGTCCTGTTGATCTGTTCAGCTCTTCTGCTGCCAGCACCACACTGTCTCCACATTATTACATTAAGAAAAAAAATCTACTAGGGCTAGAGGGGAGGGAAGGAGAAGTAGGTGGGGCACAGAAGGACTTTTAGGGCAGTGGCACTGTTTAGTCGGATACAACAATGATGGATCCATGTCATATGTTTGTCCAAACTCACGGAGTAACAACACCAAGAGTGAGCGCTGATGTAAGCGGGGGGCTCTGGGTGACGATGTTGTATCTGTTTAAGGAACACATGTACATCTGGTGGGGGGTGTTGATGGTGGGGAGGCTGCGCTCAGGTCAGGCCGACCTTATACGGGAAGTCTCTGTCCTGTCTGCTGAATTTTGCTATGAATCTGACTGCTTCACACACACACACACACACAAATGAAGTCTATTTACAAAAAAAAAAAAAAAAAAAGCCAAACTAGACATTAATCCTGAAACTATATAGAGCTTACATTTAAGGGGGGAATATAAAAATATAAACAGAAAACTAGAATATGGCTGGGACATCGTGCTGTACACCAGAGACTGACACGTTGTAATCGGCTGTACTTAAATTAAAAAAAAAAACAAAGTAGATAGACTGCATTTAGTAAGTATTGTGATAGAAACAGGTACCGCAGAATAATGCTTCTCAAATTCTGAGATGAAGGGTCCATTAAAAAAATAGTAATTTCTAGTATCTATTAGGACCAGCAACCTCTTTCTTAACCTCATCTTTGAAAAGCTTTTTGTAAACTGTCAGTTCTCCACGCGTGTTAGTTATTTGCCACCAGTCCATAGTGGATTCTTTGTCAAAATGAAGATACTTACTGACTCCACCTACCTTCTTCTCGGGAGAACAGTGAACATGCTGCTGTGAGATGCTGTGCTGTCCTCTTAAGAGGCTGCCATCTTACAAGAAAAGGCAGAAGCCCATTTCACGCGACAGCTCTGATTGCAAAATAATCGAGAGCTCCCTAAAAATTCAAGGCCAAGGCTTGGCATTTGCAAGAGATCTACCCCGTAATCAAATAGTTCTTTTTCTTTTTACCATTTTTTTTTCTTCAGAGAAACAAAGTTCTTCCTCTGTCCATATTTTATATGTGGATGATGAATACAGAAAAGCCCCCGCCCCCTTTTGGAATATGACTAATCAGCAGTTAGCTGGGTTTACTCCCTGGCTGAGTGCTTGACTGCTGCGCGTGAGGCTGCTGCGCCGCCCAGAAGTAGTGGGACGAGCACAGGTCACAAGCACCAGTGTGAGTGGGCGGAGGGTCTGGCCTCTGGCGGTGCAGGTAATCTTTCCGTGTATCTGGTCATTGTTCAAGTCCTGTTCCTCCCTGAGCGATATCTGCAAGAGCACAATTACAGCCCAGTGGGAAGAGGAGTGAGTAAGGACCTAGGAGACCTGGGTTCGGTTAACACTTCTTCCCCTAATTACGCAGGCAGGTTTGATCACCTGCTTTAATTTCTCTTGCGTCTCGGTGTCCTCGTCTGTTACAGGAGAGGGCAGACCACTTGGTCACTAAGAGCCCTTTCCGCTCTCAAAGAGAAAAAAAAATAGAAAAAAGAGCAGATCAACAAGCTGATGTGTTCACGGATGGATTCAGTCATAACTCACGTATCCATTTGCATATTCAAAAGGTACCTGTCGGTTACGGTGCTTCTCTTGGCCGCGGAGTGAGGGGGCAGCATGGAAAAGAGAGACCCATGCCCCCGAGTCACTGGGTTCCCTTCCCGTTGTGGGGCTAGAATTCACTGAGCACGGGGAAGTGATGAAAGACAGGGAGCGATGAACAGGGGAGATCCTCTTGGCACCCCCACATTTAAAATACTCACGCAGATCAGGGTTTCTCAGTGTCAGCACCACTGACGTGTTGGTTCTGGGGGGCACTGTCCTGTGCATTGTAAGCTGTTTTTTTTTAATTAGCTACAGTGTGTCAGTTTCTGGCGTACAGCTTTGTGTTTCAGTCATCCATATACATACACACACTTATTTTCACGTTCCTTTTCATTATAAGTCACTACAAGATATTGAATGTAGTTCCCTGTGCTCTACAGAAGAAACTGGTGGTTGTTGACTATTTTATACATACTAGTTAATATTTGCAAATCTCGAACTCCCAATTTATCCCTTCCCACCCCCTTCCCCCAGTAACTGTAAGATTGTTTACTGTCTGTGAGTCTGTTTCTGTTTCGCAGATTAAGTTCATTAGCGTCTTTTTTCTGTTTTGTAAGTTGTCTGCAATATCTCCGGTCTCAACCTACCAGATGCCAGCCCCACCCTCTGCCGCTGCTGGTGACGACCACAGATGTCTCCAGACTTGGCCACGTGTGCCCTGGAGGCAAGGTCACCCTGGCTGACAACCAGTGATTTAGAACCACCCCAGTGCCAGGCACTGTGCTAGACGCCGAGCAAAGATGGAAAAGGCGCAGCCTGGCCTTGTGGGGTTTCCCTCTAGGGCAGTGCTCCTGGAACCTACACGTGCAGTCCGTGGAGGGCCGGGTAGGACTCAGACTGCTCCCCTAGTCTCTGATTCAGTTGTCCAGGTGGGGCTGGAGGGTTTGTGTTTCTGAACAGTGTCCCCCCGCCCCTTGCTCATGATGATGGTTCTTTAGGACCGCGCTCTGGGAGCTTCTGAGCCCGTGGGGGCCCGTCGTGCGGGCAGGGGGTCCGTTGCAGCTGTGACCCAGAACACAGACGTCCTCGCCTCGCTCAGTAAACTAGTGTTTCCTAGAATCAGAGTCACCTGCGGTTTTTAAATTGAGAAATTAGACCCTAAATGAGCAACTCAACCCGCAATAAATCTGAGATGTCACAGAAAGGAAGACAAGCAGAGGACCCCCGAGCCAGAACCACGACCCGCAGGTGCTTCGTGTCGTAATTTTGACTTCATTCGGGATTAATAGAGAAATGGGGTGTTAATGGGCTTTTCTGGGGACCTGAATAGTATCTCGTTTCAGCTGCCACGGATCCTAAGCTCTAATCGCAAACACGCTTTTACAAGCCACTCACTTCTAGGGCGGGGACATTGCTGTGGGCCGCCCCCCGGACCTGCACCCACACATCCATCCCAGACTGACCCCCGCTCTGCCTCTGCCTCTTCCTTCTCCCGGTCCCCAGCCGCGGTCGCCCGGCCCCCCGTCTCCAGCAGCAGCTCGGACAGCACGCCTGTCGGCCGGCGCACGCAGGGCTCCGTGTGCGTCACTCTGCCCAGGCCTGTTAGTTCATCGCCGGACTGAGGTTGCTGTTTCCGCTCGCTCTGTTGATACTACCAGATACTGTATTTTCTTTGAAAAGAGTCACACACCCTCAGGAGGAAGTGGGGTGCGGTGTTAGAGCAGCGCTGGGAGGACAGGAGTGTTTTGCTGCTGCCGTCCCCAGGAGTGACAGCCCACGTCGCCCTTTCTTGTTTTCTGTCTCTTGGTGCCGAGTCCCCGTTAACTGGCCACGTCAGTTTAGCCACAGGATCGATGGTGAGAAATTGCAGGTTCTCCCAGCCTCCCTCTCTGATCCCTGTTGGATGAGAGCGGTCTCCCCCATTCTGAGGTCCCCAGGCTTGTTTGGAACAGGGACCCTGTCACGTCTGGGGATCCAGCACGGCGTTTATGCCCAGTAGGTAGGCTTAGCGAATGCTCAGTGACGAAGAACAGCGGTCCCCATCACCCCGTTTCCTTTGCCAGCGGGTTGGGTGTGCCCTAGGCCAGGTCAGACGGCAGCAGCTAATCTCGTTCAGAATCAGAATTTCTGAGGACACTTTGGAGAAGTCCTATGTGATGTTAACAGCCACCTTTTCCACCAAACACTGTTGTAAGCATTTCATTGAATGGCTGATTCGTTTAACCCTCGGGACAACACGGTGAAGTAGGTCTGCCGTGGGCCCCATGTTGCAGACCAGGAAACAGAGTCCCCCACAGGCGAGGCCACTCGTCTAAGGCTGTGCGGTTGGGGAGAGCTGGCTTTTGTACGATGGCCGTGTCGTTGGCACGCCTGTGAGCTCCTGCCTGTGCCTTCTCCTTCCCTTTGGTATGTACCGCCGTGCCGAGGCCGGGGGAGAGGGGCCGTGTGTCCTGCGACTTCGCCTTGACCGTCTCAGTCCAGGCGCCGGGGCCCCAGCTCCGAACGGACGCCCCACACCCAGGTGGAGTGTCTTCCTCCCCGAGCGCTTGACTTAACGGAGGAAGAACTCCTTCCTCTGGTGCGTCAGTAAGTTTCCGAAGCATCCTGTGTCTCATCAGAGCTACGGGGTTGGTCAGATGGTGGAGTCACTGAGAAAACTGCCTCTTTGCCCCCAGCCTCACTGAGCTGTGATTGACAGCTGAAAACTGGATGTGTATTTAAGGCGTACAGTTTGATGACTCGATTTCCATATACAGTGTGAAGCAGTCAGCACGGTCAAGCTGATGAACAGACCCATCCCCTCACATGGTTACCTTTTTCTTTTTCTTTTTTTTTTTTTGTGGTGAAGAGTGTCTTTTTAAAAACTTTCTATATTGGGTCTCAAACAGAATTAATCCGTGTGTCAGGATGGCCGAGTGGTCTAAGGCACTAGACTCAAACAGAATTAATCTCTTATTCAATTTTTTTTTTATTATTATTGAGATACAGTCAGTGACAGTTACCAGGGAAAGGGGGTGGGAGGGGATAAATTTGGGAGTTTGTTATTTACAAATGTTAGCCACTGTATATAAAAATAGATTTTTTTAAAAAGGTTCTTTTGTGTAGCACAGAGAACTATGCTCAATTTTTTGTGATAACCTTTTATTCAATTCTTTAAGAAAGCTTTTGGTACACAGAAGTCAGATGGTACCTGCATGTGCTTTCTATATAAGAAAGGAGATGAACTGTGATGGGGGAGGAAGACTTTCCAATGGGGCTAGAATATTTGGTGCAGAATTCCATGAAGCTCTCTCACCCAACAAAAGAGAGACCTTTCTTCCCTTCTGGCTGTGTGAACAGAGAAGAGTGGGTTTTAAGAGTAAAATTTGACCCAGTGAACAGACCCATAATTAAATTTACTTTCCGTATGAGGCAGCATCTTTGGATTCAGTAAGTCATTACCCTATTGTGGGCAGAAAGTAGTGCCAAGGAGACCAGCTTTCTACGAGGCAGTCAGCTTTGCCCTGGACATCGGCCCCAGGAACCCTCACTGGCACCAGCCAGCCCACGGTCATGGCGTGAGCGGAGCAGGCACGGAGGGGGACAGCAGCTGAGGACCCCCGGCTCAGAGTGCTGACCTCGCTTCCACACGAGAGCTTAATTTGTTCCGAGAAACATCAACTCTGTTCATACTGCCCACTCTTAACCTCTTCAGATCGTAGCCATAGTGCAGGAAGACAGGTCATTAAACCACAGGTTCTGACAAAAGGTAATGTCAGATTAGTACCCAAGGTAACTGAGCGCGCAGGCAGCCCCGAGACGGCCGGGGAGGCCGGTGTGACAGCTCCAGGTAGGGCCTTCTAATTCAGGACTGGTTGAGAGGATGGAAACCCTCTACGGGGAAACCTTCGTGCTTTCACTTCCTCCCTGACCTAACCTTAAAAGGCATTATCTAACAAGAAATAATTGGCTGGTTTGGGTGGAGACACTTAGCAACCAAGGCTGAGACCCAGGCTCCACCACCTCCCAGCTGTGGGATCCTCAGCGAGCCACTCACTCACTCAAGCCTCAGGTTTCTTATCTGTAGATGGAGGTCATGACACCTCCCTCACGGGCTTGATAAGAAGGTTGAATAATATACACTATGGAAAGCTTCTTGCAAAGTTTGGTGAATTGTAACAATAAATAACCCTCCAGGCTGTGCATGCGGGTGGAACAGATGGAGAGACAGATCAGGAGTCAGGGAGATGGAGGGAAAAAACATCAACTTGGTGATACAGGCTGGGTTGGTGGATGGGGCCAAAGTGTCCAAGCAGATAGGTTGGCCCTTGTTCCTTCACAGTGTCATAGACAATGCTGGACAACAGTGGCCTCCCCGGACTGGCAGGTTAGGTGGTGGCAGAGAAGAGCGGAGAAACATGGTCCCTGAAAGCCAGCAGACCCTCGCCAAAGAGGGGAGGTTGGATGGACTGGGCGAGCAGTTTATTCTCCTAAAACTCATCCATTGGATAAATCGCTCCTCTTCCCGTAGGCAGCAGGAAGGAACTTCTGAATGAGGCAGTGCAGAAGTGAGGTCCTTGAAAGATGAGAAGGATTGAAGGGTGGCCTCTGGGCCTGCATGGAGATGGATACAGCCTCTGAGCAGAAGGCAGGTGTAAACAGAGCCTTGGAGACGCAGTCGGGCACACCCAGAAAACAGAGGTCGAGCTAGGCTGGGTTGTGCGTGTGGGGAGGGCACGTGGAGGCTTTTAAACAACAGGTTAACAGGCACGATTCGATTCAGCAAGAACTGCGACAATTTTCCTGAGTACTTGTGTTAAGTCGATCAGAACTGTGCTTTCGTGAGACTGTCCAGGTCACACATTAAAATTAAGTGTCAGCATGTTGATAATGCCATTCCAGGTGCTTTCTTGTCTATATTTCAGTATTTGTTTTATTTCTACACTATTTTTTTTTTTGGTGGGGAAGAGGGTATGTTATAGTAGTCTGCTCAGACTGCTGAACCACAGATGGGGGCTTATGGGACAGAAGTTTATTCTCTCAGTGTTCTGGAGGCTGGAAGTCCAAGGTCAAGGTGTTGCTTGCCTTTTTTTTTTATGTGTGAGTGTGTGTGTGTATATATATCTATGCATGTATATATGTATAGATATACGTACAGAAGTCTAGTCAGTTTACAGTGTTGTGTCCATTTCTGGTGCACAGCACAATGCTTCAGTCATACATGAACATACATATATTCCTTTTCATATTCTTTTTCACCATAAGTTACTGTAAGATATTGAATATAATTCCCTACAATATGGAGTTGTTTGTCTATTCTATATATATATTAGTTAGTATCTACAGATCTCAAACTCTCAATTTATCCCTTCCCACTCCCTTCCCTCCCTGTTGCCATAAGTTTATTTTCTATGTCTGTGAGTCTGTTTCTGTTTTGTAAACAAGTTCGTTTGTCTTTTTTTCTTTTTTAGATTCCGCATGTAAGTGATACCATACGGCATTTCTCTCTCTCTTTCTGGCTGACTTCACTTAGAATGACGGTCTCCAGGGCCATCCGCGTTGCTGCAGATTCAAGGTGTTAGTTTCTGAGGCGCGCGCTGTCTCTTCCTGGTGTGTGAGAGCGTCTTCTGTGTCCTCAGGTGGCAAAGAGAGAGAAAGGTCTCTGCTGTCTCTTCCTTTTCTTCTAAGGGCACCGTCCTGTTGGGTTAGGGCCCACCCTTAGGATCTCATACAGCCTTAGCTGCCTCCTTAAAGGTCCCACCTCCAAATACAGTCACAAAATCTTGTTTGGGGAGACCAGCCGGGCCTCAACACCTGAACTGGGGAGGGGGGCACGGTTCACTCCATAACTGGGCTTGGGGGAGCCCTGTTAGCCTTTGCAGGTAGGAAGGTGTCACCGCCCCTGTCGTAAATGGCCCTTCCCCACTAGTTCTAACAGCTGGTCGGAAGTTAGGCTGTTGTTTTGTTGTTTTTTTTTTTTTTTCTGTTGTCATTGCAGCCCATACTGTTGGGGTTATTTTAAAATATTATCTTCAGTTCATACTTAATATTTTAATTCACTTTTGAGGTCATATCAGGGGGCGAGAGGCTAATATTTAATCCGATTTTTTACCACCTTGACATCTTAGCAATGGGATAAAACACTCCTCCATGACATGATCGTCCACTAGTTCACTGTCTTCAGTGAAGGTTACTTTGTTTTTACTAGGTCGTTTAGCTTAATTTGCCAAAATTGGCCTGATGTTTAATTTACCAAATGTTGGCTGATCTGATACATTTGGAACCCATTGAATGTGTCTTTTTCTCATTCCCAAGCTTGCTATTAATTCATCTGTGTTTTCTCTTATACGTGTTAAAGGTTTTGGTGTTTCTGTGAGACTCTCCCTCTGTCCCTGAGACGGTTCCTTAAATAAAATAAGATAAAATGTAGCAACACTGTCATACTAAATCAGAAATACTAAATTACAGCAATAAAACAGAGCAGAGGAAGAGAAGTCTTAATGAGAGTGCAGAGAACTTCCATCGCTTTCTGTTTCTATGGAATTTGCCCCCATCCGCTTTGGCAAGTGTTTGGTGGGTTTGAGCCGGGGCAGGCGAGTCAGTCTAGGTAAGCAGGTGGGTCCGCACCAGGGAGTCAGGAGGCTAGAGTTCCCCTCCCAGCACTTGACCGCCTGTGCCCTGAAGCACGCCGCTGGGTAATTATACTTGACCGTGTGCCTGTGTGACGGCTACCTGCCTGAGACAGGTGGGGTCACTCTTGAAGGTTAAAAACACTGAGCTGTACGGGTAAGGCGCCTCTACAAATTTAGAGAGCATATTATGATGATATTTCGTAGCTGAGAAAGCAAAAGCACAGATGCCTGGATGGACACCCTGACAGGCTCATCACGGCGAGGGCCAGCGGCGTGGGGACTGGCAGAGGGAGGGAGTGCCGCAGGAGAGAGGCGTGCGGGGTTTTGCGGGTGCTCCGGGCAGAGCACAGACAAGATGTGCCCAGGTGTGCTCTGGAAGGACTATTTCCACCCTCTCCCTGCCCTTTTTCAGTACACACTAATCATGCCAGTAAAGGGCGCTGGAAAATATTATCAGAGTTGTAGTAATAATAATAATAAAACAACGACAACAACTAACATTTTTAGAGTTTACTCTGCGCCAGCTCCATTCTGAGCACCAACACGTGTCTTCCCATTTGGTCCTCGCAGCCCTTTGAGACACGTAATGGTATTATCACCATTTTCCAAATGAGAAAACAGACTCAGGGAGGTTAGACGACGCCTGCAGCCAGGCTCATCCCATTATTGATCCTCTGCCTGTAACAACGCGGGGACGTTTCCTTTGTATTGACTTCCTCGGCCACTGTCTGCCGCCTAATCGGACCGTCGTGCCCTCCTGCAGTAGAAGTACGTGGAGGTTGAGATTCTGTAAAATGTTGCTTTTGAAAATTAAGTTCTTTAGCAAAGAGGCACTGAGCACCTGCTGAATATCACACAGAGGGATTAACCCTGGAGGTGCATGGAAGATTAAGATGTGGTTTCTGCTCTCAGAGCCCAAAGTCTTGTTTGGGGAGACCAGCAGGAACCAGTGTGTTACAGGGAAATACGGCCCTGTGTGCACCGGCGCGTGGTCTCCTCCCCAGCCTGAGAAGCTGGCTGAATCGTCCGAATGCGGTAAGAGAGAGAAGCCTTGATCTCGGCGAGGGTCTGCCAAGGCACCCACATGCACACGCTCCGGAGGGTGTTTGCTAAATACACTGCAGATAAAACCGGACGGACTCCTGTAGTTAGAGTCCCACCCGCTTCTGAGTAAATGAAGTGCCTCAAGGATTACATAGGATTACATGGGGCTCTACTCTGTCCCCCACATTTGGGAACTGAGAGCCAGAGACAAAGACAGAGAGTGGAGCGACAGGGTCTACCCTACTCAGACTTTTGAAATGGCAGAGGGGAGGCAAATAGATACGACAGGTCTCTCAGGGTGCCCTGGAGCTGAGGGGGCGGGGCCTGCGGGTGCCGGGTACATTCCACCAAGATGTGTTGGAGGGAGGGTGATGGAGGCGAGGGAGGAGAGGCTTCACAGAGGAGGTAGAGACTGAGCGGGAACTTGAAAGATGAGCAAGTTGGGGGCGGGGGGCAGGTGGAGGATGGAGTGAAGTAGGAAGGCGGTCCAGGGAGGCAGCAGTATTGCCAGCAGCCCAGGGCTACAGAACAGCATGACGAGTTGGAGGAATGGCAGTTGCTCTGTGTGATCCTACGGGAGATCCTTTGGGCAGCAGCCTGGAGCTCTGACTGGTAGTGAGAGGTGACAGGACCGGAGGGAGAGACGGGGTAAGCTGCTACAGTGGGCCCAACAAGGGATGATGCAGAATGAAGCCAAGACCCCAGGGAAGGAGCGAGAGGAGGTGCAGAAGGAGAGTGAGTTGGTTGTGGTGGGTGAGAGAACCGGGGATGTCGGCTGGGAGTCCTGGTACCAGTCACTGAGCTGGTAACACAGAAGAAAGGGGCAGATTTGAAAGGCAAGACAGTGAGTCCGCTTTGCACCTGGCAGGCCGGGGGTCCCTGGGAGCTGTCCAGGAGAGACTGAGTGTGTGTTTTCATTGCTTGCACGCGAGGCGTGTGGAGGGACCTGGCCTCCGCACTAGCTGGTCAGTCTCACACACACTGTTTGTTGTAAAGGGCGAGGCCACTGTGATTGGCAGCAAAGAGAGTTGTGAAACTTACACTCCAGAGAGATGGGGGGGAGGACAGTCCTGACAGATGCGAGTCCAGCGCGTGTATTTCTGTACACAAGCAATTCTCCTTCCTATTTTAGACCCGGGGGAAACCCCCCTTCTCCCTCACCATCAGCTCCGAGCACAAAAAGCCAGCCCACAGAAGTCTTTCATGTTCTTCGCATCCTCATGTGCTTGTTACACATCTTCTTGGCCCTTGAGATTTACATATAGCACACACACACACACACACAACAGGATTGAGGAAACTTACACTGACAGCAGCATTGTGTGACACTGGATGATTCATGCTGTCCTTGCCAGTGCTGGGTAAGAGTATTTCAAAGTTATTTGCTAATTGCATGGCTAAAAAAAAATTGTTTTATGTTTGAAATATTTTAATTCTTTTTATGATTATAATTTAAGTTCAACTTAATATATTAATGGATCCTCAAAGGAAATGCATGATCAAATTCTAATGTTATGTTTTTTTCTCAGCGATTTGCACCAAAATGCAAAATTTCAGAAGCACTTAAGTACTATAGAGTACAAGCTGTTTTTTTGAGGCTCTGACCATTGCTCTTTAGTAAACTGAGGCTACCCTTGATTATTTCAGATCTTAATTTAAGATTTTATTCTATGAATTCTCAGTTTTCTACTGTATGTTCTTTATATAACCTCTGAATTAATCTATGCCTTGAAATGCTCACAGCATATTTCTGTATTTGGGTTTTTAAAATACCATGTGGCAAAACTGACTTTCGTTTTTGGTGTATAATTCTGCGAGTTTAAGTCTAGATTTCTGTGACCACTCACATGGAACAGATCAGTCTCCCCCTAAACTGCTCATACTGTCCCTTTAATCATAATCTGCCCCCTACCCAAACCACTGGGTTTTTTTCTCCATATAGTTTTGTGTTTTCAAGAATGTCATAGAAATGTGATTCTATAGTATCCTGCTTTGTTTTGCATTTCTTAAATTGCTCATAAGGCTAAACATTTCCCACATAAATAGTGACAGCTGTATTTTTTGTATTTTGTATGGTTTATATCATTGCCACTTGTTTAATTGGGGCATGAGTAGTGGGTTTGGGGTTTGGTTTTGTTTGTTTTTACAAATTTGTGTATGCTTATTCTATAAGAATGACGCCAACTTACTGTCCATTGCATTTACCATAAATATTTCTCTAAGTCTTTGCCTCTTTTTTTTTTTTAAGTTTAACTTTTTTAATTGAAGTGTAGTGATTTACAATGTTGTGTTAGTGTCTGGTGTACAGCACAGTGACACTCAGCCATAAAAAAAGAATGAGATAATGCCATCTGCAGTCTTTGCCTTTTCATTTTATTATTTTCCTTAAATGTCTAAGACCTTAGAAATAGTAATATTAATTATGCTGTACACCAGAAATGGACACATTGTAACTGACTATAATTTTTAAAAAAAGAAGAAGAAATAATTATATCACTTGACGTATTAATACGAGAGTTCTCTAGTGAGCTTGTCTGAGTCAATCTCCCTAAATTTAAAAACAAATTGCAGAAGGTGCTTGTCAGAGCATTACTTCTATTATGGGAACACTGGACACAATCTAAATGTGTAAGTAACTGTAAGACTTTAGTAAAGCAGATCACACATATCCTGACTCTCAATAGGATATTATGCAAGAATTAAAAGGTTACAAAGATGACATAGTAGCTAGGACAGGTTTTATGGTGAAATATTAAATTAAAAGTCAAATATAACCGTGTACACACAGCATGACTATAGCACACACAACAAAAACCCCACACCCGTTCATTAAAAAAACACTGGAGACAAATCCATCCAAATAGTGACTGCAATTTGCTTCTGTTGATGGAACTATGAGGAGAGTTTTACCAGTTTTGTGTCTTTTCTTCATTTCATGATGATCACCTAGTCCTGTCACAGAAGGGGAGGACATTCTGAGTCGCTCAGGAATAAAATGCTACCTTTTGCCCTAAAAAGGCACCCCTGAGTTGAGGCTTTGCTGAACAATGCGTGAGGTGAAGCACTCAACGCCACGTTCTGCCTTCTGAATGTCAAAATGTCAGCTCCATCACTGCAACTAGACCTTTCGGAAGAGGGGCAGTGCTACCAGACAGACACATGCTTCGGGCAAACTGTCCGAATGCTCGCGGCTGAGGGGACAGGGCCGGCGAGTCCGGGCTGCTGAGGAGGAGGAGGACGGCGGATGTCTGAGCAAGCCCTGTGGGAGGGGAGGGTGCTCCTGGGTGCCCTGGAGCCTTCCGTCTGCTCCCCAGATGGACGCTCCCAGGTGCACGTGGAGCTGCTGGTGCCTGATTCTGAACCCAGCCTGCAAACAGCAGCGCGACGTACCCGTCAGTAAAGGTCACAGTGGTTGTGACTCAGACGTTATGCGTCAGTGATCCCTCCAGGCTCCGGTCAGAATGAATCGTTTACCTTCACTGGTGTTGAGCGAATCTTCGATATGTCCACATGTGGTACATACTCCCACGAATGGTGATAGTTCTTGGTGATTGTTCCTGAGGAGCAGAGAAAGACAGATTTGTCTGGAAGTCCTACCTGGCCCAGGAACGGGGGGGGACCTCAGAAGTTTTCTCCAGAGAATTCCCAGTTCTTAGCCAGACTGCTGCCCAAGAGTTCTAAGCTCAGAGGGTGAAGGGGGGCCCCTAAAGACAACCCTGGAAGCATCTGGCTGCTAATTCTGCAGTGCGATATGTACGGAATGTGTTTTGGTGGCGAAGACCATCCGACGAGTCGTGGTGATTCCACAACCGTCTCCTTTAGTTAAACCAGCTGCACTGCAGGAAATTGAGACTTCCCTTTCTTTCCTTCCTTTCCTTCTTCCTTCTTTTCTTTCTTTTTATTTTTTCTCTACACCAGACATCAACACATTGTAACTGACTATTCTTCAGTTTAAAAAGAAAAGAAATGGGGACTTTCTTAATGTCCGTGAAATTAACAGCAGTTGTCAAGATCCCCTAATGTGTCTCTCTGTAGGTTCAAAAATGACCCAAAGACCGCCAGCGCTCCAGAGGACGGGCGGTCTTTTATGGCGCCGCTGGGTTCAGGATGACGGCGCCCAGGTTTCCAGTTGTGTCACTGACTCTCACACCTGGGGTCCTGTCATCCCGAGCAGTTTTCCTCCTTAACACAAAGGTGGAAGAGATGGTTGACGCTTTCTTGTTGATACCTTTGGCTTAGGAACTTTCGGGGAAATTCATGGGGAGAAATGAGTTCAAGAGACAAGAGGAAGCAAGGAAGTAACTTTATCACTAACCCCAGCTGATGGTTTCAGATTAATGGGACCTCGTGGGAAAGTAG
Source organism: Camelus bactrianus (assembly GCF_048773025.1). NCBI lineage: Eukaryota > Metazoa > Chordata > Mammalia > Artiodactyla > Camelidae > Camelus > Camelus bactrianus. The sequence goes on from NC_133573.1 coordinate 28,089,160, forward strand.
GGTGAAAAAAAAAGGGGGAGGGAGGCGTTTAGTTGAAGTAAGTGACCAGACAAGGACAGGCAAGAAACAGGAGATGAAGGATCAGACGAGAATCCTGGAACTTGCAGCCAGCACTGCGGTGACGTTCACCTGTGTCTCCAGGAAAGTGTAATAGTCAGTAATTTGGCTTTTATGAAGTATTTTGTTTACCCTTCCACAATAAAGTGCTGTTTTATGGTGATTTAAGGTTTTTAAGTGGTTCATAATATTTAAAAGCTTATTTTACATATATATATAATATATGTACGTGTGTGTTTGTGTATATATGCATATGTATGTGTTTATATAGAATGTCATCTCCATATACATGTATGTGTATATGTGTGTGTTTATATATAGAATGTCATCTGCACATATGTGCATGTATTTGTGTGTGTATGTGTACATGTATTTATGTTTGTATATATGTACATGTAATTGTGTATATGTGTATATGTATTTGTGTCTGTGTGTTTGTGTGTGTGTCTAAAGTAAACAGAGATCAGCTGCTAAGTAAATGCCCCGAGCCAGGCCCCTCACGCCCCTAAATAGCCCACGGAAGAATTCTGTGGTGTCATGTTTACACGGTGTGAGTCAGAAGGGCCTCACTCTTTATAAACTCATTTTGCTGGTGTGTGTGGTTTCCCGGGGGCCTACCTGAATGGTAGAAGGGATTGAGATGGTGGCGCGCCGCCGCCCCTCCCGGCAGCTGTCAGACACAAGTGCACTGGACTGAGAGTGGGACGCAGGCCTCAGCGCACCCACTCCCACAAGCCCCTTTCTCTGGCCGGCCTGCGATGTGGGGCGAGCCCAGAGTGTGTGGTGTAGAGGGGAAGTAACGCATTTGTCTGAATGGAGGGTCGAGCCCTGTGAGGCTCTGGCTGTCAGAGATAAAGCACTGGGTAGGTGGGGATGGGACACCCCCAAAATAATGTGTCTTCTAGCCCCCAAACAGTATCTGTTTTCTGTTGCTTTGCAGGGAGCGACCATGTCACCATTTCTTCGAATTGGTTTGTCCAACTTCGACTGCGGGTCCTGCCAGCCGTGTCAGGGAGAGGCCGTCAACCCCTACTGCGCCGTGCTCGTCAAGGAGTACGTGGAATCGGGTAGGCCTGCGTGGGTGCTGGGGCCCGGGGGAGGAGGAGCGTGCTGTGACCTGGGAGGCAAGGCCTTCCGCGGTCTTCGAGGTCATCGGGTTCAACCTCATTCTCCAGCTCAGGAAACTGATGCCCAGGGGAGCCAAGGGCTTTCTGGGGGGCACGTGGCTTAGTCACAGCCTCTGAACCAGGCCCGGGCCTCCTGCCCCGTGCCCTGCTTCGTGGTCCCGTTCCCCACATAAACAAGGGAAAGGAGAAACGCGCTGAGGACGCTGTGTGGGAGTCCGTGAGGGAGTGACGTACGCGTGAGCTAAAGCAGAACACGGCAGTGGGAAGCCTGGCCGCGCCCAGTGAGTACAGGTGGGTTAAGTCTGCACGGTCTTAGAGCCAGCTCCAAACACGGTCTGCTGCTGCTTCGGCGAAGCTTAGGTGCGTGTTACAGAGGATGTGTGATTAGCCATTAGAGTCCAAATTTCAGAAAACGTACCTTTTTGTTTACTAAGACCCTGGAGGAGTGAAAGAATTGTCATGCTTTGTCAAATTTAAATGTTCCTAAGAAGTCCGCGGTGAGGGGGAGAGGGTGACGGAGCCGAGATTCCTTTATGGACTTAGATCTTTCCATTAAAATAATCCTGTTCTATCCAGAATCTCTACGCGATCACTTCATCTGCTGCCGCTGCTCCTGTAGTTTAAGATTCTATGGATTTTCTAAAGGAAAAGTAGGAGGAAGTTGACACCCCAAGGGCCTCCCAGCCTCACTGCCTTCCCCGATTTCCCTACACACATTTCTGGTTTTAGCAGACACTTTGTAGGGAAGCCTGGCTGCCACCGACGCAGGGTCACGGTGACAGCAGGAGCCATTATAATTTATTGCTATAGAAAGTATTTATGGGGCGCCTACTGTATGCTGGGTCAGAAAAAGTGCCTTTCCTTTCAAGCTTCCTTCCTAGCAGAGGAAGACGGGCAAGAAACAAAAGTGCCATCTGGTGAGTCATGTGAAGTGAAGCCACCAGAGCCGGGTGGAGGGGAGAGGAAAGTGCTGGGGCCAGAGAGAGAGATGGCGAGATACTTGTTTTGTACAGAGTAGTCCTTTAAGGGAGTGACATCTGCAGACGCACGAGGAACCTGATTTTGCAGCTGAGAACCTCTGGGTGGATTTTCCAGCGCAGAATCCTGCGGTTCCAAGTCCTGCTCTGTTGAGGGTTAAAAGACTCCTCCTCCGCGGTGGACGCCCTCCATCCTTGCAGCCACCCCGGGCACATCAAAGCGGAGGAGTCCGTCTGATCATCTCGATTTCCCTTCCGCCCGGATTTCTCTCCTGTTTAGTTGAAAGTGAGAATGGCACTTGCTCCCAATCTAAAACCTTCCAAATGTCACCGAAATCTTTGAAGTGTGAAATGTCTTGAGTTTTTCAAAGCCACTTTCAACTTAATGGGTCTCCTGGACCCAGCTCCCTTTATAGCCATAGGTCTCACTGACATTTGCCTCCTGAGAGCCTTTTTTTAAAAATTATTTCTTCTTCTTCTTTTGGCCTTGCCTTTGAACTTGGTCTGATCAGCCATGTGCAGCAAGGGAACACGATAAAATAATAAAGGAGACTTTATTTTTTCCAAAAGGTTAGCTTGTGGAGTTTGGAGGGTTTTTGTTTTTGATTCTGTTTTCATTTTGTTCTGGAAAGAAATCACCCTGAACGTCAGAATTCAGGTGTTGCTCCCGTCGAGTTTCAGCACATTCCAGTCTTGAGGGTGGAAGGCTGCGTTTTACATGAAAAGACAACAGAAGGGGGACAAACCGGACACAGAGCTCTGGGTCTGGGAGCCTTTGAAAATGGTCAAACTCACTGGAAACTGTAGCATCTTGAGTTCTGGTCTTCTTTTTAAATGATTACAAACCCAGTGAATGAAAGTGTGAGAAATGTGGGCATTTCTGTGCTTGGTCAGAGTGGGGAGAGTGAGTGGTTATGGTTGGAAGGAACGATCAGGGATGACTTCAAGTCTGAGGACGTAAGATGCTGCTTCGATCATTAATATTGCTGTTTTTTTTTTTTTTTAAAGTCCAATCCTCGGTTAAATTTTTTTAAAACAAGCCATGAAAATCTTCACCTTCCTGTTCCACCCTCCGTATTGTCCGAGTTTGTACCTCTCTTAGCCAGGTTTACCTAAAATTTAGTTTCACCGTATTCAAATCCTTTCATGCCCCCCGCAAAAAAGTAATTCAGCAGATGCTGGCTGCCTGTTCTGTTTCAGCATCGTGCACTGGGGAGAGAGGACCATCAGGAGTCAGAGCTGCTCTGTTTCCCCGCTTCACAAGGATTTTTCCCTTTTGCTTTATCAACATCTCTGAATTGCTGGCTCTGCCACTTAACATGCTTATGATCACAAGAAACAAAACACTGAAACACGGCCGCAGTTTTCTGCGTCTGAGATGATTAAAGAATAAATAGTACAGAGGGTCCAAGATGGACAGAAGACGTGGCGGCCCGGCTACATCCCACCAGGAAACGCTTTCCCAACCACCTGGTGGCGCCGGCAAGGCTTCCTTTGAGCTCTGTCATCCTGACCTGGGTTCCTGGTCCTGACCCTCCTCCGACTCCCACCGCCCCGCAGGTCTACCGCTGGCTTCCTGTGAATGACAATCACCACCCCTCTGGGCTGCTCCTCAGTTTTTGCTTAGAATGCATGGTTTACACACAATGGACCCTCGCTGGAGAATGAGGGAGAAGGAAATAATGGCTGTGATGTTTTCAAGGTTCTGCCTCTTAGTAGATGTGTGTCAAACGGAAGATTTTAAATCCCTTTTCAAAGGAGCACTCGTTATAAGCCTGAAATTACGCCTCCGTGTCTTTCAGATCAACACACAGTGGTTTCATAGCCATTATTTTTTTACTAGACGTCGGTGAAATTAATCAGCCATGGGTCCACCCTTTACAGATTAACAAGGGAGGACCTCAAAAAGCATAGAAGTGTAAAACCTGTACAGTGTGGGATCTAGGTCCCTGGACCCCACCAGACACACCAGGCTGAGCTCCTGGGTTCTTTGTACTTGCTCAGGGGTTCACACTCAGAGAGAAGCGACTAACTGTTGAACAGGAAAAGAGCATTACCAAGACACTGTCAGATTTTTGTTGCGTAAATTATCCAGGTTGGCGTTTAAGTTTCAGTGCGTTACCTTGCGTGTAGACCTCGGAGCTGTCTCATTCTGTCCTGTAGTGGCCCTGACTCTTTTATGCATTATTTTTGTTCTTCCCAACAGACATGTGTCCTAGAGAGCAGGGGGAATGGGGGCCACTGTTGAGGTGAACTGTCCCGCAGAGCCGACTGAAGGAGTAATGAGAACATCTCTTTCTGTCCCCAGAGAACGGGCAGATGTATATCCAGAAGAAGCCGACCATGTACCCGCCCTGGGACAGCACGTTTGACGCCCACATCAACAAAGGCAGAGTGATGCAGATCATCGTGAAGGGCAAGAACGTGGACCTGATCTCTGAAACCACCGTGGAGCTCCACTCTCTGGCCGAGAGATGCAGGAAGAACAACGGGAAGACGGAAGTCTGGGTAAGAATCCAAGCCGGGGGCTCTGTGTGAAGTGTGTGTTCCGTTAAGTGATACATGTCACGGTAACTGAAGCCCAGTTCAGCATTTCGGTGTCACCCCTAAGGGACAACGCACGGGCCTGGAGTAGACTGACTCCCTGCCGCTTACTCATGTTTGATAATGACAGTGATTATTCACTACAGACTCAAATCTCTTTAACTCTTACGTAAGGGAAGAAGGTCTCTTAGACCATGGAGAGCTGGTACTGACTTACAACCATTAAAGCAAGCTTGGCAATGTCACAAATCCCCCCTAACGTGGGAACCTAACTCTCGTCCATTTATCAGGATATCATGTAGACTTCTTCATAAGAGAACTCTCATAAGATGACGGGTAGGTGACCGAGAATGTAGAGCAAAACTCCATGTAGTGTTTGGTCTCTCAGTCCCTCTAATTTTTTTTTTTAAGCCAGGATGTGTTCACTTAGCTTGCTTTGCTCTAAAAATTTAGTACAGCATACACAGTCCATGTTACCACACCAAGTTTTTGAAAACTTACATTATAACTAGGTTGGTGGCAAGTGTTTAGCAATAGTAAAGGGAAAAGTAAAATATGAAAGCATAAAAAAAATTCAATGAAAATTTCTGGGGTACAAAAATTAAAGGAAACATTCTAGTAAAAATTGCTTTTGCATGATCTAAAACCCAGAAAATGTTTTCAGATGCCTGCACCATTTATGTAAGGGCAGAGAATCTTAACTTTCTGCGTTTTACTTCCTGTAACTCTGATTTTTTTAAAACTCCAGCCAAAAGATTTTCAAATCAGAGATTTCAAAATGGGAATGATACAAGCCTAAAAAGTAGATTTCTGTGTTAGCTGCGTATTTTTGGCCTCAAAAAAGTACTTTTCAGGAATATATATATATATATGTATATATGTATATATATATATATATATCTTTGCTTGTGTCACTAATCTTTAAAGATAGAAATACATAAAGATTTTTTTTCAGGTTCCCATGCTTAGATGTGTTTAGGTAACTTGGTTCAGCCGAACCTGTTGGGCAGTTCCTCGTTCGTGGGCAAAGGAGCGTGGGAGCAGAATTCCCCCTGGGTAGCTGCTTCTGTGAGTAGGAAGAGGGCAAATCAGTGGATGACGTCACAGTCACATAGGTTTGCAAGTTTGTGTTAAAGGTTTACACAAACCAGGAAGGTGAGCCGGTGAGCCTGTAGCTACATCAGAATCACGGGAGCATTTGGCGAGGCTCAGACAAAGAAGAGAGAAACCAGAGAAAGTCTTCCTCAGTGTTTCCCCCGTTCCCATTTGTTTTCCACCTTATAGTTTTTAAAAAAGGGAAGCGTCACTAAATCCCGGTTTTTAAAGTACCATGCTGTTTAATTTCCTTCTCAGTTAATGAAATGACAATTATTTTAAGAATTCTTTTGTAGGCATCACTGACAAACAGGTTGCTTTTCTATGTTTATCTCTTAAAGTTGCATTTGATTTCTTGCCTAGACTTTTTCTGATTTTTATCATTACCAGACTTTTCAGATTTTTGCATTCTGGATTATTAAGATATAAGCCCTTGGTGGCCCCCAGATCCTCACTGAATTACCGGCAACCTTCTTACATTTTCCATCTTTGTTGTTTTCAAGGCTAGTTTCTAATGTTTGAGGCTCAACAGGCTGCTTTGGGCTTATGGTTCCCTTTGCTTCTATTGAAATCTGCTTTCTTACAATTAGTTTCTGTATCTTAAAAAAGAAAAACTGCGTTCTCCAAGTGGCCGCTCAGCTCCGCAGACACCGTCCAGGTTCCACACACTGAGGTTTCCCTTCTGCTTCCCCAGGGTTTTCCCTGTCGGCGTGTTTTTCTCCTCCTCACTCTCAAAAACGTGACGGAATGTGACTGTTCTAGGGATATTATTTTTCCAGTAGCTAACTGGTTTAATTTCCTCCATCACCACTAATTCCTGAAAACTGATAATGCTGCAGTCCCCTGGTACTGAGTTTTTGCTGCTCCATTTGGGAACGAGTCCCTCATCCCTGGTCTTGCAGTTTTATTTTTGCCTCCATATTTATTACTTATTCCATAAACCAGAGACGATGGTATATACCCTTAATAGCAAAAGCACGTCCCTTTTCATGACTCTAAGCTTGCATGAAGGTGTGTAGTTAACCAAGCAGCACCAGCTTGTCACGGCATAAAATTCCAGTAGTAATGCTGTGACTTGGCAAGTCTCTTATGTCAGTTGCCCAGTGATCTTTAAAGGTCTGGTGATGGGCACAAGGTCACACAACCAGTGAATTATTGAGCCATGATTCGCATTCAGTCCTGAGTTCAGAAAGACGCTTCTTACTGTTTCTGGTTACCCATGGGTGTCATGATCAGCAGTGAACTTCTGTTTACTTCCCTTGCTTTTCGGCACGTTGGCCATAGTGTCATGGTTTAGTGAATTATCGATGGCGGCCAGGCTGTCTCAGATTTGCCATATTCCCCCTTACGTCATAGCACATGATTTCCTGCACCATCTCCTAAAAGGTCACTTTGGTCCCTGCTACATGATGACACTGAAATATATTTTGTACCCCTTCCCAGAACAATCTGTAATTTCCCTTCGCAGATTATCAGCCACTTCCCAAAGGAAAGGGTCCCTCCTTGGGAAAGAGAGAGGCCATTCCTATTTCATTCCCTGGAGGCAAGTGTGTGTCGGCCCCCCCAAAAGAATTCCTCTTTCCTTCCAAAGGGGACCCGCTCGTCCTCCAAGTGAGCTGGTCCCAGCATCCTTGATTCTCCTGTCACCATCGAGATCTGAGTCCGCCCTATCCCGGCTCTTCAGCGCAGGGCGAGGGGCTCAGCTGGAATCTGTGTTAGGATTTGGTTTCTTCCTAAAGGGAGTTTAGAGCTCCAGCTCCAGTTAACGAGCTGGTGAGGGGCTTTAGTAAAAGGACGGCCGCGTTCCCGGACGCTGTGCTGTGCTGGTGAGAACACGAGTAAAACGGACGGAAACCGTGCTGGGGTTTTGCTCGGGAAACCTGGCCCGTTGTGGCGTCACTCAGCTCAGCACTTGTCCCACATTCTGACGCCTTTTTCTCTCCTTCTTTCAACCAGTTAGAGCTGAAACCTCGAGGCCGGATGCTAATGAACGCGAGATACTTTCTGGAAATGAGTGGCAAGTGGCATTTCTTATTCCTGTTTTTGGGGTGAGGTGGGCATGTCTCTTCTGATGGGCAACTTGTTCCCCTTTTCCAATAGCAGAGAATTAGGAGGAAATGGAAGCATGGGGAGTTGTCTTAAAATTCCCAGGGGCGCTCACGCATGAGTTGAAAATACACTACGTGGGGCCAGATAAACACAGAAACAGAGAACACGCCTTCGTTTTCACGTGGCGTGAATTCATCGGTGCTTCCCGAGTCCATCTGTGTTTTCCTTTGGGAATTTGATGTAAATGCAAGAGCCTCTGCTTGTGGGTCAGTGTGTGTGGACACAACGTCTGTGTGTAAATGATGTGACTTTAAAAGTTGTCACACCTACCAGGAGGATACGAAATAAATAAGAAACCAGCAGGCGTTCTCCCTAACACTAGAGTGGCGAAATATTAACGCCTCAGGTTAGTCGCCTCCAATCCCTTTAGCAACAAGGAAGGGGAAAAAAATGCATCACTGGAGAGTTTCAGTTCCGTGTCACACCCAGAGGTCGGTCACAGAAGTCACATTTATAGGCAGCCCATCAGTTCCTCCTGTTGCGTGTATCTCTGTCGTCAAAGTGCCGTTTCAATGAATCCAACGCTACTGCTCGTAAAAGCTCCAGCCTCAGAGTGGACGTGTGAACTGACTCTTCTCTGCAGGGAAGTAAACGGCTCTTTGCTCTCCACACACGAATCTCCCCCTTCTTCCTCATTCAAATCCCCATTTGTGACCAGGGGTTCTCTGTGCTGAAATCACTTTTTCTCTTCTTCCTCTGCTGTCTGACCATCACTCTTGGTGGCTTCGAACCCTGTCTGGTTGTCTCCCCCGTCTCATCTTTTCACACTTTCTTACACTCTTCTCTGTCCCTTCAGTGACCCCCAGTCACCCCACAGATGGTGACTCAGAATTCCCCACCACCCAGGGCTGGGAGTCAGACCTTCCTCTGTCATTACCTCTTGCTGAATCGCCATCACTCCTACCACCTGCCAAAGTGAACTCTGTAAAGCTCCCTTCTGAAGCTGTCATGCCTTCGTTCTGCCCCTTGGCCCGCCTGCAGCCTTGCGGTGTTTGCAGATTATCCACAGGGAAATGTTCAGAACAATCTGATGCCTGCACATCTTCTGGGTGCGGCCGTTGACATTTTCTGCTCCACACTAGCAATCCTCATGTCCTGAGATACCTTCTCTCTGAACCCTTGTTCGTTTTCTCCCATCCAGAGAGAGCGCCTGTGGCTTTTCCCCACCACACACGGCACCATGCGCGTCCTTCTCCTGTGCATTATTAGAACCCAGCTCAGGAATCATCTCTGCTAGGACCTTTCTGTCCAGCTTTCCTCTTTCTCACCTCCACCTGTGTATACCTGTTTTTGCTGATATAAATATATAAATTATATAATTAATATATATATTCTCACCTCTGTGGTCCCATAGCATTCCGTGAATACTTATGTTCTGACATGTACCACCTCAGTTGTCTTTCCTTCTGGACTCTCAGTTCCTGGCAGGAAAGCCGTGGTTGGACCACACCTTTTAACTCCGGCACCAGGTGGCATGTTCGGTCCGCAGGAGGTACTCAGTGGGTGTTTGCAGAACTGTTCGGTTGGACTCACTCTGCGTTTAGACATTACTTTTATTTTCTTTTGATGCCCACACAATGGCTATCCCAAACATTCCCATACTCCTCGGCTTCTGAAGGTGTCTTTCTGTTTTCTTAG